>NC_064633.1:374185771-374497557 GCF_023864275.1 Schistocerca cancellata | reverse complement strand
CGGCTCCCCTCCGTCCATCCTTATTTTATCGTTACGTTGACGATACATTTATGATTTGGCCACACGGCGAAGAAGCTCTCAAAGAATTCATGGAACACATGAACAGCATCCATTCGAACATCCAGTTCACTGTCGAGATGGAAAAGGAAGGGAGACTGCCTTTCTTAGACGTTTTAGTACAACGACAGACGGACGGGCGTCTTGGCCACTCTGTATACCGTAAGCCGACGCATACCGGTTTATACCTGAACGCACAGAGTTTCCATCATCCCGCTCAGAAGAGAGCAGTTTTGAACACGTTGGTATACAGAGCCACAAAATGTTTCTGACGAGGACCACTTAAGGTCCGAGATTAATCACCTGAAGAACGTGTTCCGAAAGAACGGCTATGGTGCACGCTATATAAAGGCAGCGTTCTCCAAAAGAAGGAAACGTGATAATGCTGCAACCTCACAGGATGAAACACCGATTGCGGTTCTTCCTTTTTGTGGCGCAATTTCCAGCAAAATAGGAAGAGTCCTGCGTAGACGTGGTATAAGACCGATTTTTCGTCCTCCTAAGAAAATTAAGGAGATGATGCACCCTATTAAGGAAAATCTCGGCCTCAGGGTCCCTGGAGTTTATAATATACCCTGTGAGTGTGGAAGCAATTATATAGGTCAGACTATTCGTACCGTTTCCGACCGCTGTGCAGAACACCAACGCCATATTGATTCGTTTATCAACGAAACATCGGAGGTTCAAAAGGTCCAAATTGCTCTGAGCACTGTGGGACTTAACATCCGAGGTCATCTGTCCCCTAGAACTTAGAACTACTGAAACCTAACTAACCTAAGGACATCACACACATCCTTGCCCGATGCAGGATTCGAGCGTGTGACTGTAGCAGTCGCGCGGTTCCGGACTGAAGCACCTAGAACTGCTCGGCCACCGTTGCCAGCAAAACATCGGAGGCAATTGCAGAGTTTTTTCTATACAATTCAAGACAACTGTAATTTCCATGAGATAAATCAGTCGCTTTTGTGGAGACAATACCAATACCAACTTCGGAGGACTTCATCGAAGTACCCAGCAGAATGTGTTTCACCAAAGTAAAGAAGAATTAGGAAAAGATGTAGAAGGAATTGGATATCTTGCCCATATTCTCCCCAATACTATATCAAACGCAGGTGGTGGCTTAACTGTAGACATTGAAATAATCATCACGAAAATATTTAATTACTTTTTCAATATAGACGGTGAGGATAAAGAACATGAAACGGTTCTGCTTATATGTTGATGTCAATTATCAGATTCTTCTATCTCACTAAAAAACAAGATGGCTGTCGTTCATGCCAGCAGTTGAAAGAATTCTTTGGCTTTGGATTCCATTGAAACAATTTTTTGACGCTGAAGACAGGTCACCTAAAATAATTTTTTTTCAGTAGTGCGATACGTGATATTTACTTCATTTTTCTGCAGTAAAACTTGGCTCTATTTAAAAAAAATGTAAAAAGCGTGGAGGAGAATAAAGGCTTGACAATTGAAGTAATAAATATATTAATCGACATTCGAAGATGTTGGAATGAAAGGAAGACTGCCAATTTTATTGGTATGCAAATGAAAACCAGGTTGAGTTTGAACAAATTAAAGAATGAGAACCATAACCAAGAAATAATTAATTTGATTTCGAAATTTGAGGAAAAACAATGGCCTTCTATTACTTAAATAAATGGGCAATTTCTCTTAACAAATATCAAGTATTACATTGAATGATGCTATCTGTGAAAACACTATTATAGACCTCACTAAAAATGGTTTGAAATTTTCAGGTGACAATTGTTAACAGGAATATACAGGGTGTTTAAAAAATGACCGGTATATTTGAAACGGCAATAAAAACTAAACGAGCAGCGATAGAAATACACCGTTTGTTGCAATATGCTTGGGACAACAGTACATTTTCAGGCGGACAAACTTTCGAAATTACAGTAGTTACAATTTTCAACAACAGATGGCGCTGCAAGTGATGTGAAAGATATAGAAGACAACGCAGTCTGTGGGTGCGCCATTCTGTACGTCGTCTTTCTGCTGTAAGCGTGTGCTGTTCACAACGTGCAAGTGTGCTGTGGACAACATGGTTTATTCCTTAGAACAGAGGATTTTTGTGGTGTTGGAATTCCACCGCCTAGAACACAGTGTTGTTGCAACAAGACGAAGTTTTCAACGGAGGTTTAATGTAACCAAAGGACCGAAAAGCGATACAATAAAGGATCTGTTTGAAAAATTTCAACGGACTGGGAACGTGACGGATGAACGTGCTGGAAAGGTAGGGCGACCGCGTACGGCAACCACAGAGGGCAACGCGCAGCTAGTGCAGCAGGTGATCCAACAGCGGCCTCGGGTTTCCGTTCGCCGTGTTGCAGCTGCGGTCCAAATGACGCCAACGTCCACGTATCGTCTCATGCGCCAGAGTTTACACCTCTATACATACAAAATTCAAACGCGGCAACCCCTCAGCGCCGCTACCATTGCTGCACGAGAGACATTCGCTAACGATATAGTGCACAGGATTGATGACGGCGATATGCATGTGGGCAGCATTTGGTTTACTGACGAAGCTTATTTTTACCTGGACAGCTTCGTCAATAAACAGAACTGGCGCATATGGGGAACCGAAAAGCCCCATGTTGCAGTCCCATCGTCCCTGCATCCTCAAAGAGTACTGGTCTGGGCCGCCATTTCTTCCAAAGGAATCATTGGCCCATTTTTCAGATCCGAAACGATTACTGCATCACGCTATCTGGACATTCTTCGTCAATTTGTGGCGGTACAAACTGCCTTAGACGACACTGCGAACACCTCGTGGTTTATGCAAGATGGTGCCCGGCCACATCGCACGGCCGACGTCTTTAATTTCCTGAATGAATATTTCGATGATCGTGTGATTGCTTTGGGCTATCCGAAACATACAGGAGGCGGCGTGGATTGGCCTCCCTATTCGCCAGACATGAACCCCTGTGACTTCTTTCTGTGGGGACACTTGAAAGACCAGGTGTACCGCCAGAATCCAGAAACAATTGAACAGCTGAAGCAGTACATCTCATCTGCATGTGAAGCCATTCCACCAGACACGTTGTCAAAGGTTTCGGGTAATTTCATTCAGAGACTACGCCATATTATTGCTACGCATGGTGGATATGTGGAAAATATCGTACTATAGAGTTTCCCAGACCGCAGCGCCATCTGTTGTTGACAATTGTAACTACTGTAATTTCGAAAGTTTGTCTGCCTGAAAATGTACTGTTGTCCCAAGCATATTGCAACAAACGGTGTATTTCTATCGCTGCTCGTTTAGTTTGTATTGCTGTTTCAAATATACCGGTCATTTTTGAAACACCCTGTATGTATATGAAGGGCTTTCTGGAAACTAAGCTTTGCTCGGAAGTCTAAACATTCTGTTGAAGAAAGATGGATTTTATTTCATAAGGAAATCGAAAATTCTGAACGGAAATGACAACTGCTAAAATTACGCGAGTATTTGTTTTCTATTTCCGCACACAGCGCCGCTGGGGAAAGAGCATTTTCGCTGACGTCAGCCCAGTGGACTGATGGAAAAAAAATCGATTGTGCCAGGGACTGTGGAATCAATCTCACAGTGCCAGTTTAACTACAAGCTGACTTTCATGGAGTTTTCAAATATGTAAAAGGGAAAAGAGACTTACTGAGAAAGATTACTTTTCCATAAAATCATGGTATACCAACTACTTCTGTCGCAACAAGTTCCATGTAATTGTGCTCTAAATAAAAGTCAATTACAGTTCGAATCTCGGTCGGGCACACAGTTTTAATCTGCCAGGAAGTTTCATATCAGCGCACACTCCGCTGCAGAGTGAAAATCTCATTCTGAAAAGTCAATTACGTTAAATAAATTTTCTACTTAAATTTATGCCCTTCTATCCCACCCTCTCAGACGGTGTTCTCACGAGGTCGCAGCTGGATGTGGCAACCATATTTTAGGAGTGATCGATAGTTGGTAAAACGAGAAATTGTGTGTGTTTCGGAACGACATAGGTGAAGCCATTACACGTTTATTTTTACCGAGGATGTTCTTCTTCATAAGCTACTGAACTTACTTTTTCTCAGTTCCTCATTTAATAAACTTAATAAACCACTGTTTCAGAATTCTCTCGCAGTTGTGGCTGCACATCATGTTAGTGAGGTGAGATTTAATAAACTGCGCTTTGTTTTGGCAATAGAAGCAAGTTTTAACTTGGCAAAAACAGATATCTGTGGGATTTACTCAAAATTCACCACTCATGACGCTTCTATGAAAGTCACAAATGGTTAACAACCCAAGAAAAGAATAAATCGCTGCATCTTCAGTTGAATTCTTTCTAGATATTAACCAAAACAGAGGTGACAGACCTTTTTGAATGGTGTGCAAGTGTGAGTGTGGAGGGGCTCCACTTAATATTTACAAAAAATGTGAGCACAGGTTTCAGCTTAGAACGGTACTTCCCATCCAGTGCTCGGCATTACCCGTACAGCATCTGCCCTTAGCTCCCACCACTACCGCTCACCCCATGCGTGCAGTGCCGACTGCGCGTCTACGGGCGCATTGCACGGCGCCTAGAATAGCAAAATGTTCCTCGCAGGGCGCTGGAACTCGAGACGCGCCACTGAACCAGACAATGCTGCTCTCGTCTAGGGGAAACTATAGCACCCAACGACTGCGTTTTACAATTGTAAAAATAAATTCTAACCTTTCCGAAGCTTTTCCTCGCTTTGACCTTCCGCAAAAGGTATAAAGAGAAAAAGTTTGTCGCTTACGAGATTTCAAATGATGGTTTGCTAAAAATTCAGCGTCACACGTGACATTTTATTTTATTACTTCACTGTTACTGAGTCCACTGGCCAGAAATTTCGCGCGCGTTATCATCATATACTATTGGAGGCACCTATAAAATTAAGATATTGTATGACTCATAGTTTAGGAGATAAGGAGTGATAGATACTGAGTACCGCGAAAATCCAATTTTTCTTAAAAGCATAGCTATTTCTGTATTTCAGTAGCATAACATTTTATTAGACTAAAAAAAAGCTGCCTGAAGACAGTTCTCGTATCACTTTGTCGTGACAGTTGTCAAATTATTAAAAAAACATCGCGGTCATTTTCTACGTTCTGACGCGCACCGCCCCGCGTCTAGCAAAACGTCCTGCGGCCCGCATCGTACAGCGAGAGACGCAAGCGTATTCCGCAGCACGCTGCAATAAATTTCCGCATCCATGAAAACGTAGGTTAAGCGGCAATGCGGGACCGTGTCAAATACTTCCCTGAAGTCGAAGAACACGACACCAACCTGGCCACCGATGTCTAGGGCACTTCCGATCTCGTCGATGCACAGAGAGCGCGGAGTGCCGGCCGATGTGACCGAGCGGTTCTAGGCGCTCCAGTCTGGAACCGCGCGACAGCTACGGTCGCAGGTTCGAATCCTGCCTCGGCCATGGATGTGTGTGATGTCCTTAGGTTAGTTTAAGTATTTCTAAGTTCTAGGGGACTGATGATGACCTCAGAAGTTAAGTCCCGTAGTGCTCAGAGCCATTTGAACCATTTTTGAACCAAGAGCGCGGAGTTTTGCAAGATCGCTGTTTGCAGAATCAGTTTGATTTTTACGGTAGAAATTTTATTTCTGCAATAACTTCACAATTTCTGAACATAAAACGTGTTCCATGTATCCGCAAGAGATTGGCGCCAATGATATACTCCGGGCATTATGTCCGTTTGTCGTACGACTCTCTTGAAAATGGGTAGGATCTGCCCCTTTTTCCAGTCAGTAGGTGCTCTTCAGTGCTCCAGCGACTACGATAATCTACTCACTGGTAGAAGGGGCACAAGTTCTTTCTCATAATCTTTGCAAATTCTTACAGACATCTCATCTGGTACACATGCCTTTCCACCATTAAGCGATTGTAGATGCTTTTCTATTCCGCGATCACTCATGTGAGTATTTGCCATTTCAGCATTCGTTTAATGACTGAAAGGAGGAACCATGTGAAGCAGTTTCAGAAGACGGAATTTTGTAGTTGGAAATTTGTGGTAAGTTCTATGGGACCAAACTGCTGAGGTCATCGGTCCCTAGGCTTACACACTACTTAATGATTCAAATGGCTCTAAGCACTATCGGACTTGACATCTGAAGTCATCAGTCCCCAAGACTTAGAACTACGTAAACCTAGCTAACCTAAGGACATCACACACATCCATGCCGGAGGCAGGATTCGAACCTGCGAAAGTAACAGCCGCGTGGTTCCTGACTGAAGCGCCTAGAACCGCTCGACCACAGCGGCCGGCCACTACTTAATCTAACTTAAACTAACTTACGCTAAGGACAACACACACACTCGAGCCCGAGGGAGGACTCGAACCTCTGAGGGGGTGAGCCGCGTGAACTGTCGCAAGGCGCCCTAGACCTAACTTGGCCGGAATTTTGTGTTTCGCCTTTCTCTCCGTCTTATGTTTTGCTTCCAGTATGGCCACTGAGTGGCTGAATAGATGGTTTCGATCAGCTGACTGTCTGTAGGAGAATCCAAAACATTTTAGAGTGTTTAATCAGATCGGTTGGTGTAATGACGGACAAAGAAACGCTTGAAACATCCTCGTCGACATTGAACAGTGTTATAGCAATCCTAGATCTACTTCTGGAGGAGGTCGAGCAGGTACTATAATACACAAAATATTACATCACTTTATTATTATCTGAACAATATAGAATACTTAACTTGGAAACAAGACATGTCACACATGAATAACACACTGTATCTGTTACTGTCGCTGTACGCCATGACTAATTGGCACAATGCAGAATAATAGTCCCATCTCAACGTAAAACTGACTATAGACTTTGATACGTAGTTCTAACTATTAGTTCTACTAGGTCACAGAAAGATGCAGGTGATGATTACCGATTTGGGTTGAGCGGCGCTGCGCCTTGACGTAAGTAATATTCCGATAGCGGCGGCGTATGGAACTTCTTGAGTGCGTTTCTACGTCGGCACCTGTCATTCGTTATTGCGTCAGGTACCGACTGTCCGTTTTTGTGAATCTGTCGAGAGATACTAACTTTGGTATTGTATCTCGTTGTTCGGGCACCTCAGTTGACAAAATTTTTGTCTCAAATTAATTGAAAGCCTCTCACAATGCGCTTACTAAGCTCGTTTTTGCTTCTGTAGGCATTTGTTTGACAGCTAGGATATCTCTTCGCTTAAATCTTACTTTCTTAGAAACTTCCTGTTATTGAATCGTGGATCTCCATTCCTTCCTTGTTTTGGTGCCTCAACTCCCTCTTAGACACTTACTTCATTGCAAACACTCAGTTCAATCAAGTGGGCGGAACTGTGTGAGCGGCAGGCCAATCATGAGGCATTTCGGTGTTCGCACTGTGAGCCAGTGCCTGGGAAACGGGCCCTGGAGACCGCCCTGCACTCCTTCATCCGGGGTGAGTGGCGTCCGGCGCCGGCTGTGAGGCGGCAACAGCCAACCTCCACCCCAACACGAGAGCGCACGCCGAGCTTAGAGCTTCATAGCCAACCCCGGGGGTCCTCGTAAAGCTGCGGCGCCTGAAAGAGCAGTCGCAATGGCCGCTTTGCAGCAGCCACGTCTCTGCTAGAGGCTGATCCCGCAATATACACACCATGGTCAACTCCTTGTTATCTAACGAGTATGCAGGGTGAACCAAAAGGACTTAACAACTTTGGAATCATATAGATTTTATTGAGATGACTTACAGAATCGGTAGATGTGTAAAAAACAATCTCAGTTTTCACGTGAAAGTGTCAAGTGTGATTTTGTTTGGATGTGACTACAATTTGTGATGTGGCAAACACACCAACAGTAATAAATTTCTTTCCACACTCGTTGCAGCATATCGGGCTTATCTTGTGCAACGTCAGCGTAGATTCGATTTTTCAGGTCGGTCAAATTGTTTGGAAGGTGAGGTCTTTAACGGAACCCCTGAGAAAGAAATCCAGTGGTGTCAAGGCTGGTCAGCAAGATGGTCATGTGACAGGCCCATCACGACCAATTCGATGACTTGGGAAGCTATTATCATGGAAACCTCGAACTTCCATGAGGAAATGAGGTGGTGCACTAACTTGCTGGTAGTAAACCATCCCGTCTCGGTCCTTCATCGGTCGGTGGAATTAAAAATTTTTCACACATGTCCTGGTACACAATACCAGTGACAGTTTTCTCCATGAAGAAGAAAGGACTCTACGCTATCAGTTTGCTAAGGGCACAAAACATAAACTTTGGGGCTGTCACGAAACTATTCCAGGGTTGCATTTGGATTTTCGCTGTCCCGTATTCTAACGTTGTGGGTGTACACCATGCACTGATATGGAAAGTTGATTTATCGCTGAAGATTTTTGTGTTCTGGAATGTCTCATTGTCCTACATCCAATGCAACATTTCCGCACAGAATTCCCCACGAGCAAACTTATTTGCATCACTAATGTGTTGTGCCATTGTGAATCCGTGCAGTTTCAAGGGTAAATGTCTACGTACTACTCGCCAAACAGTCTTTTATGGAATTCCAGTCTCGGGAGACGCACGTCACTTTGATTTTTTGTGGACTGAGAGCAAAGCCCTCCCTAACCCGTTCGATATAATCATCAACACGCTATGGGACCGATGACTTTGCTGTTTGGTCTCCTGCCCCAAATCAACCAACCATCCAGACGCGAGCGACCTGGCAATTTATCATATCGCAGTGAACAAGCCGTGTCAGCAAAGTGCTTTCGCCAAGAGAAAATTTTTGGCTTGGTTCTTTAGTGTATTCGGTGCGGAAATTACGCCGAACATTTGTTGCAGAATTCTTTTCATGAAACCAAAATACACAGAGACCACGCTCCGCACTAGTGAGACAGAATGGGGTACTGATGCACTACACGAGCCAAACGTGAGGTTGTTTGCTACAAAATGACTCATCTACGGATTTTGTAAGGTATCTCATTAAATTTCTATATCATTCCAAAGCTGTAAAGTCCTTTTTGGCTCAACCTGTAATATAAAGGAGACATAAAATCATGAAGGAGGCAGGTGATCATCATCATAATAATTAGTAGCTCTCCATTCAGGTTGACTGTGTCGCAGTAGAAAAATCAAACATCAGCAAGGAATGACTTTATTGCTCATATGATGCGTTACGGCATTTATCCATCACCAGATATCGAGAGCGATTGCTCCACAGAGATATAGCATTTGTAGTTGTATGTGAAACAAACATTATCAATAGTCTTATTAAAGCACCAGGAGTATCATAGTTTTTCACTATAATACCATCAAATAAGGATATTACCGAATTATGATTGGACCTACAAGTACTGTTATTTCGCGGATCTTAAGAAAAAGAACCAGTGTATCCAACACAGACTATTGTCTTCCCTGTCTATACATGTCTGTGTCTATATATATCCCTGTATACAGGGTGGTCCATTGATAGTGACCGGGCCAAATATCTCACGAAATAAGCATCAAACGAAAAAACTACAAAGAACGAAACTCTTCTAGCTGGAAGGGGGAAACCAAATGGCGCTATGGTTGGCCCGCTAGATGGCGCTGCCGTAGGTCAAACGGATATCAACTAAGTTTTTTTTTTTTTTATAGGAACCCCCATTTTATTACATATTCGTGTAGTACGTAAATAAATATGAATGTTTCAGTTGGACCACTTTTTTCGCTTTGTGATAGATGGTGCTGTAATAGTCACAAACGTATAAGCACGTGGTATCACGTAACATTCCTCCAGTGCGGACGGTATTTGCGTCGTGATACATTACCCGTGTTAAAATGGACCGTTCACCAATTGCGGAAAAGGTCGATATTGCGTTGACGTATGGGTATAAAAAAATGAAACCCGATGCTTCGCTGGCCGAAGTGGCCGAGCGTTTCTAGGCGCTACAGTCTGGAACCGAGCGGCCGCTATGGTCGCAGGTTCGAATTCTGCCTCGGGCATGGATGTGTGTGATGTCCTTAGGTTTAAGTAGTTCTAAGTTCTAGGGGACTAATGGCCTCAGTAGTTAAGTCCCATAGTGCTCAGAGCCATTTGAACCATTTTGAACCCGATGCTTCTTTACAGAGCGTAGGGGAACGATGCGGGAGACCCGCACTGCTTTACTAGGCAAGGCCCTAGTGGAGGTAGTTTGCCATTGCCTTCCTCCGACCGTAATGGGGATGAATGATGTGATGAAGACGACACAACAACACCCGGTCATCTCGAGGCAGGAAAAATACCTGACCCCGCCGAGAATCGAACCCGGGACCCCGTGCTCGGGAAGCGAGAACGCTACCGCGAGTACACGAGCAGTGGACGATGTTCCGAACAAAATGCCCAACAGGCGTGTGCTACGAATGCTGCTGGACGACATCATCCAAGTGTCCAGACCGTTCGCCAGATAATTACATTATTTAAGGAAACAGGAAGTGTTCAGCCACATGTGAAAAGTCAACCACGACCTGCAACAAATGATGATGCCCAAGTAGGTGTTTTAGCTACTGTCGCGGCTAATCCGCACATCAGTAGCAGACAAATTGCGCGAGACTCGGGAATCTCAAAAACGTCAGTGCTGAGAATGCTACATCAACACCGATTGCACCCTTACCATATTTCTATGCACCAAGAATTGCAAGGCGACGACTTTGAACGTCGTGTACAGTTCTGCCACTGGGCACAAGAGAAATTACGGGACGATGACAGAGTTTTTGCACGCTTTCTATTTAGCGACGAAGCGTAATTCGCCAACGGCGGTAACTATTGGGCAACGGAAATCCACGATGGCTGCAACAAGTGGAACATCAGAAACCTTGGCGGGTTAATGCATGTGCGGCATTATGGGAGGAAGGATAATTGGCCCCCGTTTTATCGATGGCAATCTAAATGGTGCAATGAATGCTGATTTCCTACGTAATGTTCTACCGATGTTACTACAAGATGTTTCACTGCATGACAGATGGCGATGTACTTCCAACATGATGGATGTCTGGCACATAGCTCGCGATCGGTTGAAGCGGTATTGAATAGCATATTTCATGACAGGTGCATTGGTCGTCGAAGCACAATACCATGGCCCGCACGTTCACCGGATCTGACGTCCCCGGATTTCTTTCTGTGGGGAAAGTTGAAGAGTATTTGCTCTCGTGATCCACCGACAAAGCCTGCCAACGTGTGTCAGCGCATTGTCAATGCTTGTGCGAAAATTACGGAAGGCGAACTACTCGCTGTTGTGAGGGATGTCGTTACACATACTGCCAAATGTATCGAGATTGACGGACAATAAATTTGAGCATTTATTGCATTAATGTGTTATTTACAGGTTATCACCCTGTAACAGCATGCGTTCTCAGAAATGATACGTTCACAAAGATACATATATCACATTGGAACAACCGAAATAAAATGTTCAAACGTATCTACGTTCTGTATTTTAATTTTAAAAACCTACCTGTTACCAACTTTTCATCTAAAATGGTGAGCCATATGTTTGTGACTATTACAGTGCCATCTATCACAAAGCGAAAAAAGTGGTCCAACTAAAACATTCATATTTCTTTACGTACTATACAAATATATAATAAAAAATGGGGATTACTATTTAAGAAAACGCAGTTGATATCCGTTTGACATATGGCAGCACCATCTAGCGAGCCAACCATAGCGCCATCTGGTTTCCCCCTTCAAGCTAGACAAGTTTCGTTCTTTGTAGTTTTTTCGTTTGACGCTTATTTTGTGAGATATTTGGCCCGGTCATGATCAATAGACCACCCTGTATATGTTTTAATTAATTAACAAGGAAATCTCGGCAATGTTGTATAGAGGGTACTATCGCATTTAGCAGCATATGGTTCATCTAGTTTGTGTATTTACTTCGATTTTAGCTACAGATACAAATAAGCAGTTATTTGGCTAACAGGCTTTTTAGATATTATACTACTGAGCTGCAGATACACCGAAACGACTTTGGTACGTTCACATATCTCTCTTGTCAAATGTGAAGTGCTGTAAAATGTGGTGGAATAGACTAAAAAGCAAACGTAAAAATTTGGTAGTGTGTCTGAGGTTAAGATAAAACTTCTCTTTTTGACTGATAATGTGGCTGCCTTCAACTCGATTAGTGGCAATGCCACGACTATAATGTGATCTACAAAGAAAGACAGACTTTTACTACTTACCGAAGAGTCGATGCATTGTCTGTAAGCGCTAACAAACACAAACTCCATTCGTTTTTTTTTTCCACTACATATTCATATGTTAATACGATACCTAAAATACACTCTGTGCCGGTTGATCCCCTCCCCCGGAAATTTCGAATTCGCGCCGTCTTATGTTCTTCCTCTGTATTCCACAGAACGTTTGACATCGAATGTGCACGCGTTGCAATGCGGTGGCGCTAGCAGTGTCCGCGGTGGCCGCCACGTGTGACACACGCCAGGGCCGGCTGTCAGTTCCTAACAGCTTGTCTACGAGCACAGCGTTGGATAGCGGCACTACGGCAACGATGCAGAATTGGCGTTGGCCAGGGTTGTGAGTTTCGATAGTTCGGCTTTAGTCTGGTGAAACGCTCTGCAATCTGATGTTACTAAGCACGTCGCTGTATGTGGAGTCATGATGTTGTTGATCGCTGTTTCTGGCTGCTGCAGTAGCCACAATAAAGGTACAGGCTTGAGTAATTTGTAGCCAAGAGTAGTGGTTATTCAGGATCTCTGTTGTGTGTAGCTTCATCTTGTCAGCAAGGTAGTTATAGGTGCCTTAAGGCAATAGATAACGACTCGAAAACGTCTACTTTCAAGTTATAGGACGAAAACTCCGCTCTAGCACGCCGCCATCAAGAAGATGTCTGGTGCTACCGTTGTGGCTTACTGTAAGAACTGATTATGACAGCAACGTGGGTTGGTTCAAATGGATCTAAGCACCATAGGACTTAACATTTGAGGTCGTCTGTCCCCTAGACTTAGAACTACGTAAACCTAACTAGCCGGCCGATATGGCCGAGCGGTTCTAGGCACTTCGGTCCGGAATCGCACTGCTGCTACGGTCGCAAGTTCGAATCCTGCCTCGGGCATGGATGTGTGTGATGTCCTTAGGTTAGTTAGGTTTAAGTGGTTCTAAGTTCTAGGGGACTGATGACCTCAGATAGTAAGTCCCATAGTGCTCAGAGCCATTTGAACCATTTGAAACCTAACTAATCTAAGGACATCACACACATCCATGCCCGAGGCAGGATTCGGACCTGCGACCGTAGCAGCAGCGCGGTTCCGGACTGAAGCGCCTAGAACCGTTCGGCCACAACGGCCGGCCAACATGGGTTGTTTCAGTCTATTATTTGCAGAGAAGTGTTATAACGCGTACATACCGTCATAAAGTGACGGAAACGACCGTCACTGAGTTAGTAGCCAGCTCTCAAAAGTTTGATACGCGATGATTTTCTCTGTCTCTGTCTTTATAGGATTAATCAAAAAGGGAAGAACTGGTGGGTTGCTGCCTTGGTATAGTATCCGAAACGGTGAAACTTGGAGTGTGAAACACTGACATCCCTGTGTGCGTTATCGCTTGTTCAGAATGTTCCCGACAGTGCAAGGCGTTGTGAGATCAGTTGTATTGTCATTGGTATTTGTTTCGTTGAGTTGATTTTAAAGTGTTTATAGTGTTGTGTTGTAGCCTTTTGTGGCGTTTGTTATTGCGAAATATGTTTCTGTGAAGTAGGACGCTTTGTTTGTATGGAAGAGTGAAATGGTGTGCCACAATAGTTAGTTATTTTAATTAAGGGAGCTTGACAGTAAGTACTGATCTAGGTACGGTTGCACTGTATTACTTGACTTGTTCAGCACGGCGCCATAGGGTTAGTTGTGCTAAAGTCTGTCGGGTGTGGTTACCCTTTGTTGGGGGACCACGTCCAGTTTACCGGCATCTGTAGCTGATTTTGTGATACTGTGGGCGTACTGGGCAGCGCACGCGCGCGCGCGCGCGCGCGCGAGTGTGTATGTATGTGTTTGTGTATGGCGGTCGGAGGCAGTAACTTATATGTATTCTAGCAGAGTCGTTATGAGCTTGGCCAGCCCTAAGCCTGTTTTAGAGTACAGCAAGTTCTAAAAGTTTTGTTGCTAAAGCCTTAGCTCTGCTTATCCTGCAGTTTAATTGTTTGATCGGGAGAATTAAGCCATAGTATTTAAGTTGCCCGCCACCATTGAGATCCATGATACATAAGCATGTAGTAGTGTTGAGTTGTGGGGTTCCTGGCATTGGCATCGCACACGAGACACCTTCAAAAAGCATCATCGTAGATTTTAAGGGCGGACAGGTTGAATAATGTTTTCCTGTTTGCAGCATTTTAAGCCTGTATGTCTATGTCAAAGGAACGTTAAGTTTTGTTGCTGTTGTCGTCGTGTTTGGCGCCAGATATTTAGCCTTGACTAAGTCACTTCCAGAACGAAAGTGGTAACCGACGTGGCAGTTTCAGGAGTCCTGTCGCAGAGTGCTGGAGTTTCGGCGAGAGTCAAGTTTCACCAGCCAGTCCTGCGGAGTGCCTCCCTAAGATTCAGAATTCGACCAGCAGGGCCGAGAGGGCACCTTCCATCTTCACATCATCAAGCTGCTGCTGGCCATCCTGGAGAGCTTGATATTTTTATTATTTGGAACTGTTTAAAGAAATAAAGAGATTTCATTCAATTCAGCTTGATAATTAATACCCAGTCCTCCACTTCCATCAAAATTGGGTTCAACTCTCACGCAATAAAGAGATACCTAGAGCGAAAAAGTACCATTTATCTACCACATTTTTGATGAATGTGATCCACTACGTCACATGGCACCACCAGCGTCATAATCACCTCGCCACCAAAACTGCCAACTGTGCTACTCACTATAGACATCCTCCCAGTTGGGTAAGAAATATACCTCATTTTTTTACGGTGTGCTATTAGAGTGTGGGATGAGTTTTATGTGCATATGGGAACTTAGTTACTAGTGGCGCGATTTACCAAAAAATATCGGAGTACTGCGCTGGCTACAGATGCCATAAACTCGTCACACGGTAAATTGAAATTGTCCTGCATTTCTAGAATACGAGAATAACACGCGTCGTGCACCCATGTATGTCTCACCACCATGTCTTAACGCATACCTAGAAATTAACGGAGAGGGGCTGTACAGCACTGGGATGACATGCTGCCATCAGCCCTGTACGGAGTGCATTTCGTGAGGCCCTGTGTCTCCCTGCTTGTCTCAACTCGCCGCCACACCACACGTACACAGAGATGTAGCTGAGCCGGAAGATACTAACTATAACGATCCAAGTCAGATATCACGTGTTGGTGGCACTCATCTTGACATAGTGCTCTCTTGTTCCAAAATTTAGCGACATGAAAATCGCATAATCTATTGCTCTAATCGGAATGTCTTTGATACGCTACCTCCTGAAACACAGATCCAACATAATGTACTCACAGGACTTGAAGACATTGCACAGGTACCGTTTGTGGTCACGCAACCTTAACGCATCTATATCTTCATCAGCACGACACTCGTGCTACTCCTTTGTTAGCAGATACGTATTCTCGAAGCTACCATCATGGAGACAATAACTCTTAATAGTTTTTGCCCTTATTCTTAACAGAAGCAAAAAACCGCAGGGAAGGAGGTGCTGTTGCCAGCCATAGTAACTGCAAGTAATAAACATGTTTCCCAGCATCATCAACTTACCCAGTCTTGACACAAAAAAATGGTTCAAATGGCTCTGAGCACTATGGGACTTAACATGTGAGGTCATCAGTCCCCTAGAACTTGGAACTATTTAAACCTAACTAACCTAAGGACATCAAACACATCCATACCCGAGGCAGGATTCGAACCTGCGACCGTAGCGGTCGCGCTGTTCCAGACTGAAGCACTTAGAATCGCTCGGCCACAGCAGCCGGCAGTCTTGACTCAGTAGCAAGTATTTAACCCCAGCGAATTAATTTCCATGTAGACGAACTTAACGATCTACACGCAACTCCCACAAGAATGTGGAATAGAACAGTTGGTAGCGTACATCAAGGCAATTGTGGAGTGTTTTAATAACAAAGTTATGCAGGAGATAAGAGGTAAAATAACACACTTTCAATCTGCTTTTCAAATTAATGGCTGGAGAGAGAAGTACGTGATACAGGTGTAGATTCAAATTATAAGATAAAAATTATGCTGGATGTAAGTGAATCTACATTAAACAATAACAAAGACAGAATTGTTTTCACATGTTGACACTATCCACTACCATGGAAGACTAATTTGTTACGGCGGCTGTCATGCCTCCTTTTATATCTAAAGAACCGAGATACTGGTACTCCGCGAGTTACGGTAGGTTTGCTGATATTAACGTCTAAGTACAACCATATTTAGAAGAACTCCTATCCCTGTTGAACTAATTTGTGTGCAAGATGTCCGTAGAAAGAAATGAGACATAGGATACAAACTAAGAAAACTGCTAGATTGTTTCCTCCAGGCTAAACTTGCCAAAGCGATGAACACAGAAATCAGTTCTTGGGGACCTACCTGTTGCAATAGTTTATCTCGTATTTCAAGCGGATCTTTGTGGAGTGCTTGCTGAAAAATGCACAGTACTTTGCTGCTAAATGTGTTACGACACGAAACTTAAATACAAAGATTTTACACCATTAATTACACTAACATTAACTACCGTTTTTAATTAAGATGGCCTCCAGTCATACATAGTTCGCCTAGAGGAGTGGCTTTGCATATAAGCAGGTTATAGAATAATTTCTCACACTGCCGCACAGCACTGCAGCTGTCCACTCAGTCGGTGTACGTGTCGGCGCTGGGGCTCGTTGCTTCGCAGAACGTAGCAAAGTGGTTGGACTTTCAAAACCTACACGTGCGAATCCATCTGCAGATTGCTGCTCAACTCAATAACGAGCGCGGCAGACACAGCGCGTCGTACAGTTTTATTGGAGGAAAACTGGTGGCTAAAAACATAGTTTGGTGACCTCAGAACCCTTCCGACCATCCCAGAACTCCTGTCATTCGTTCACTACGTCTGTTAAAACAACATTTACGCTTCAGACCGGATATTACGTGCATATTTTACGTGCATAAGTACGCTAACTTTGAATCTACGGGGCTCGGTCACGGCTAACGATATCGTGAAAAGTTTCAAGTTTGCCTTAGAACATTGTATTCAGAACATATGGTAAAATTTTAGAAGATTCCCCATCATTAGAAATTATGCAAGCGGCCATCCACACAATACTTTCGAAAATGGGAAAATTGCGTTTCTAGATTAATGTCAAAAGAATATACAGTTAATGTGAGCCAATTGCTATTTTAATAGCACTTGCCCGCGAAAGGCAAAGGTGATGAGTTCGAGTCTCGTTCCGGCACGTTGTTTTAATCTGCCAGGAAGTTTCAAATCAACCCACACTCCGCTGCAGAGTGAAAACTTCATTTTGGAAACATTCACCAGGTTGTGGCTAAGCCATGTCTCCGCAATATCTTTTCTTCCAGTAGTCCTAGTCCTGCAAGTTTCGCAGGAGAACTTCTGTGAAATTTGGAAGGTAAGAGTCCAGGTACTGGCGGAATTAAAGCTGTGAGGACGGGTCGTGAGTCATGTTTTGGTAAGTCAATTGGTAGAGCACTTGCCCTCGAAAGGCAAAGGTGCCGAGTTCGAGTCACGGTCCGGCACACAGTTTTAATCTGCCAGGAAGTTTCAAATCAGCGCACACACAGCTGCAGAGTAAAAATTTCATTCTGGCTATTTTTAGTTATTTAGATAATTCTGCCCACTGTGCAAAAAAGGACTAAAAAGCGGTTTTTGTGATTTTCTCAGGAACCGTCCATGAGCAAATGCATTTATAAGCCGTGTAAAGCCCACCCTAGCCCACACTTAATGCATAAGAACCAGTTAATTTCCTATTTGAAAGTATTTCAAACATGTTGGCACCGTTACCTCAAATGTCGAGAATCTCCTCACCTGCGATAAACTCAACGCCTGCAAAACTTTCCCAGAAGCCTGAACAGACATTCTTTTCATCCACATGCAAATTACCGTTCGTTGTGTCCAAATACGGATTAAGTCCAACGTTTCATTAAAAAGAAATTGAAACCGCCACTTGAGGAATACAAACAAAACCTTTTAGAGCGATACTACAAACGTATAGTGTAAAGCGACCACACCACAAAATAGATGGTCCCTCTAGTTTGAAGTACGCACAGTTTACTTTACACTACTTTACATAAGGATGTTGAACACTTTTTTGGGTACGCCTACAGTACAACAAAAAAGTCGGCGTTTGATTTGCGAGTAAGGATAAAGTCGGATGTTTTTATTTTCATTTATTTATTTTTGAGTCATCAGTCCTTTTACTGGTTTGATGCGACCCACCACGAATTCATTGAATTCATTACGCTAACCTCTTCATCTCCGAGTAGCACTTGCACCTTAAGTCCTTAGTTATTTGCTAGATGTAATCCAATCACTGTCTTCCTATACGGTTTTTACCCTCTACAGCTCCCCTAGTACAACTTATTCCCTGACGTGTTAACACATGTTCTATCGCCCTGTCCCTACTTCCTGTCATATGTTCCTTTCTTTGCCGATTCTGCGGAGAACCTACTCATTCCTTATCTGATCAGTCCACCCAATTTCCGTAGGTTTCCCACTGTCCACGATTCACTACCGTACGATGCTGTGCTCCAAACGCACATTCTCAGAAATATCTTCCTGAAATTTGATATCAGTAAACTTCTTTTGGACAGGTTGCCCACGTTTCCTGCTTTTTATATCCTCCTTTCTTCGCTCGTCATTGTTTATTTTGACAGTATAATTCCTTAACTTCGCCTACTTCGTAACCACCAATTTTCAAGTAAAGCTTTTCGCTATTGTCATTTCTGTTACACCTCATAACTTTTGTCTTCTTCCGGTTTATTCTCAATCTACATTGTGTACTCATTAGCTTGTCCATCCAAGTCAACGGATCCTGTAATTCTTTGCCACTTTCACTGAGGATTGCAGTGTTATCAGGGAATCTTTGACCCCGATTTTTAATCCTACTCTGGAGCCTTTCGTTTATTTCCGTCATTGTTTCCTCGATGTGTGATTGGAACAGTAGCGCTGACAGAATGCGTTCCTGTCTTACATCCTTTTTAATCCGAGCACATCGTTTTCGACCTTCCAACCTTGTTTTACCCTCTTTGTTCTCTTGCGTATTGTACACACATCAAAAAAGTTTTGCATCACCTCGGTTCCGAGTGTACCGGAAACTGTAAAGAAAATTGGAGGAGAGAGCAACATAAACATCATTTCTGCCTGCCCTTTCTATTGCTCATGAAAACCACACATTGCATGTTGTACCACCATACAGCGAGACCTTCAGAGATGGTGGTCCAGATTGCTGTACACATCGGTACCTCTAATACCCATGAGCACGTCGTCTTGGACTGATGCATGCCTGTATTCGTCGTGGAATATCATCCACAAGTTCATCAAGGCATTGATGGTCCAGATTGTCCCAGTCCTCAACGGGGATTCGGCGTAGATCCCTCAGTGTGGTTGGTGGGTCACGTCGTCCATAAACAGCCCTTTGCAATCTATCTCAGGCATGTTCGATAGGGTTCATATCTGGAGAACATGTTGGCTACTCTAGTCGAGCGATGTCATTATCCTGAGGGAAGTCATTCACAAGATGTGCACGATGGGGTCATGAATTGTCATCCATGAAGACGAATGCCTTGCCAATATGCTGCCGACATGGTTGCACTTTCGGTCGGAGGTTGGCATTCACGTATCGTACAGCAATTACGGCGCCTTCCATGATCACTAGCGGCGTACGTGGGCACCACATATTGCCACCCCAAAATAGGAGGTAACGTCTACCTTGCTGCACTCGCTGGACAGTGTGTCTAAGGCGTTCAGCCTGACCGGGTTGCCTCCAAACACGTCTCCGACGATTGCCTGAAGGCATATGCGACACTGTGGTGAAGAGAACATGATACCAATCCTGAGCGGTCCATTTGGCACGTTGTTGAGCCCATCTGTACCGCGCTGCATGGTGTCATGGTTGCAAAGATGGATTTCGCCATGGAAGTCGCGGGTGAAGAACATCGTGCAGCCTGTTGCGCACAGTTTGAGTCATAACACGACGTCCCGTCGCTGCACGAAAAGTATTATTCAACATGGTGGCGTTGCTGTCAGGGTTCCTGAGAACCATAATCCGAAGGTAGCTGTCATCCATTCCTTTAGTAGCCCTTTGGCGGCCTGAGTGAGGCATGTGATCGACGTTTTCCGTGTCTCTGTGTCTCGTCCATATCCGAACAACAACACTTTGGGTCACTCCGAGACGCCTGGACACTTCCCTTGTTGGGAGCCCTTCCTGGCACAAAGTACAATGCGGACGCGATCGAACCGCGGTATTGACCATCTAGGCATGGTTGAACTACAGAAAAGACGAGTTGTGTACCTCCTTCCTGGTGGAATGACTGAAAATGATTGGTTATCGGGCCCCTTCCCTCTAATAGGATCTGCTCATGCGTGGTTCTTTACATCTGTGGGTGGGTTTAGTGACATCTCTGAACAGTCAAAGAGACTGTGTCTGTGATACAATATTCACAGTCAATGACTATCTTCAGGAGTTCTGGAAACCGGGATGATGCAAAATTTTTTTGATGTGTGTATATTACCCGTCTCTCCCTATAATGTACCCCTATTTTGCTCAGAATTTCCTCCAGAGGCTTGATATTGCGGAATGATGTCACGAGAGGCGGACCTGCCGTATTTTATAGTCA
This sequence comes from Schistocerca cancellata, assembly GCF_023864275.1. NCBI lineage: Eukaryota > Metazoa > Arthropoda > Insecta > Orthoptera > Acrididae > Schistocerca > Schistocerca cancellata. Next base: position 374,476,747 of record NC_064633.1, on the reverse strand, counting down.
GTAGAGAAGCAGTAACAGCAGATTGGATCAATGTGGAGAGGCCAGTGACTTCGAACGTGGGCTAGTCATTGGATGTCACCATTTCAACCATTCTAAAGCTGCCCTAATCGACTGTCGGTGATGCCATTGTTAAGTGGAGACGTGAAAGAACAGCCGCAGTTACGCCAAGATTTGGCAGACCTCAATATAGTGGCAGACAGGGATCACCGAGCATTGCGGAGTGTGGCTGTAAAAAATCGCATGAAATCAGCGGAAGGAATCACTCGTTAGTTCCAAAGTTCTGCCAGCAGTCCAGCTAGCACAATGACTGTACGCAGGTAGTACAAAGATTGAGTTTCAATGGTCGAGCAACTCCTCGTTAGAAACACATTTCTGTAGTCGATTCAAAGCAACACTTGAGGTTGTGTCAAGAGCGAGTCCCTGGACAGTGGTTTACTGGAGAACAGTGACTTGAAGTAATGAATCACACTGTACCCTATGGCTATCCGAAGGAAGGGTGTGGGTTTTGGAGAAAACCTGGAGAATGGTACTTGCCGTCACGTGTACGGGCAACAGTGATGTACGGATGAGGTGGTGCTAGCGGTAGGAGCGTTTCTTATAATTATCATATGAAAACATTATTGTGCGTAAGAAAACACAAAATATAGTTGGATATGCATACATGTTACAACTTCATGTACCGAATACACCAGACGAACTTTTCCGATAATGATTGAAAAGCTCACTGTCGTACAGCAGCGTTTGTGAGGCAAAAGTTTGTGTACAATAACATACGTGAAATGGAGTGGCCTCCCCAGACTCCCAATCTGATCCCAAAGGAATACCTTTGGGATGAGTTAAACGACTACTTTGCTCCAGGTTCCGGAGCCCAACATTATTACACTATCTAGTCTGGTCTGTTGAGGAACAGTGGTCTGCCATTCTCCCTCAGGTATCAAGTGTCCCTAGCAGAGTTCAGGCCATCATAAAGTCGAAGGACGGATACACTACGCATTAACAGCCACTAAGAGGTGTCCGTACCTTTCCATCAGAGAGTGTACTTATCATGTTCTGTGTATGCTTCAACTGCAGCCACCACAGTGATACAGACAAGGAACAGACACCTCTATGACCTGAAGAAGAAGAAAAAAAAACAGACTTTTTAGAGAATTTTGATGAGTTTTTAGAACTTTAATTTGATTATTTTTGTCAGAATCCGCAAGTAATTTTCCTTGACAGTGAAGGATATAATTGAGTTTTTTCCTCAAACAGGACACGGGTAGTTTGGTTGGAGAGTAAAGATGGGAGACGAATCATCTCTGCTTACATCTGAAGTACTTGAAAGAAACTTCAGTACCAGTGGAGGATGGACATTTGAAACGTTATCTCCCGATTAAGATTTTAGTCTCTTAATCATGCCCCACAGCACTATGTTTCTTCGTACAGGACTGGCCTCCACAGCCGAGTGTCCATGAAGAAAATTACGACGCTTCACTCCGCAAGCAGAGGTACCAACCGTGACACATATAACTCAAAGGCGTAACAAAATAGTTTTCAGGAATTTACTGTAAGTTCTTCGCAAACAAGTTGGAACTATCGCAACTTCTACTCAATGAAGTCCTGGTTTTTTCTATGAAAATCTAATGAAGAGGACATGTAAATATCGGTAAACTCTTACAACTATTCTGATCAATGACATCGAATCGCCGAAAGAAAATTATTGACAGATGTTTCAAAATTAATACTTCAACAAGTAATCCGAAAAGAAACACTTCTGCAAAATTTAGTGAGCTTCCTTGGTATTTAACATTTCGCCGCTTAGAACGTCACATATGTCTTTCCTGACAAAAGGCAGAGCAAATCTGCGCTGGGTCGGAATATGGTCTGCCCGTACTGACATATTAGGAAACCTCTCACACCGACCGAAACATTAAATAAATCCCTTTGTCTCGCTGATGACGTGCCAGAGTTTTTAGCGTCTGTTCTTTCTGCTCGCAGCTGGAAATAGCGATTCATACAAAGCACGTTCGTAGCTTATGCGAGTTAATCCTCTTCTGAGTAGCAGTTGCGTTTCTGTGAAACAAATACTTCGTCTGTAATCCTCAAAACTGGAACACCGTTTCACTCACATGATTGTAATACCTCTTTGTGTATGACACAACTGTGGAGACACTTTTATATTTGAGGATGTATTTTATAAATACTGAAGGATATTCAGTTAGAATTAGGAAACCTCTACGTATGGAGGTTACAATACAACTGCCAAAAAATGACACTGAAGTCGTCTACGAGGGTCATTGCGAAAATAATAGACACAATGGTTCATTAATTTTCGCATGTGTTCACAATAGGCTTTAGTTACATGTGAAGATCACAGGACTTCGAATATTCTAACTACATTGCGAAATAAGTTAACAAAAATAATACATCGACGCATTAGGAACAAAACTGAAGCCAGTGTAACAGAACACCAGTTTGGGTACCGAGAAGTCAGGAGTGTAAGAGACGCTACCTATGACTTAACATAAGGCTTGAGAGTCAACAGAAAACTATACATAGCTTTCGTAAGCCCAAGGAAATAATTCGACACTTTCAATTGGAAGAAATTAATGGAAACTTTGAAAATGTTCAAACTGGACAACAGAGACAGAAAGAATACACAGCGATAGCAATGATAGTATATACACAAAAAGAAGTTAGAATTCTTAAAAACGTTAGATAAGGATGCAGTCTCTCCCCAACCCTATTAAGCATCTGTATGCAACATGCAATGAACAAGTACAAAGCACACTGTACATGTATTAAAATAAATGAAGAAACATACAGATGATTAGATTTGCGGATGATATAACTGTGATAGCTCCACATGAAAAAAATTCTCAATGAATCTTACAAGTTATGGATACAGAAGAGATTAATGCAACACGGAAATTAACTCAAAAAAGAACGAAATGTCCGTGTTCAGCAAGGAAGCAGACGAAATAAACGTCGAAATAGGACAAAATAACATAAAAAACAAGAAAGTATACGTATTTAGGAAATTCAACACGGAAAAACACATGAAACAAAAAGTTAGAGAGCGAATGTACATAAACAAAAGGAAAATGCTTTATAGAACAAATATTGAAGCGAGGAAAAATATGTTTAAGAGCTACATTTGCAGCTTATCTCCGCATGGCTATGAAATATGGACAAAAGGCAGATGTGAAATAAAATCTCTTGAATCTGAAGTATGACTCTGGGGACGCTTGTTAAAAGTGAAACAACCAACCTGAAAAATCTGCAAAGATGTGGCGAAGTATGTTCCTTTAGGAGTATAACAGAACCAAGAAAGAACATGTACATTCCAGAATGAGTGTACGCTGATATGAAACTTCCTGGCAGATTAAAACTGTATGCCCGACCAAGACTCGAACTCGGGACCTTTGCCTTTCGCGGGCAAGTTCTCTACCATCTGAGCTACCGAAGCACGACTCACGCTAGGTACATTGGTCATGTAATACGAAAAAACGAATACCTTGCTAATATCCTAGAAGGAGTGTAACACGGTAAGGTTTCTCGAGGAAGATCGCGACTGTCATTTTGAAACAAGCAGTAGATCATGTAGGAGTCTCTAATTAGGTAAGAAAAAGTAACTTCTAATACCTCCAGATAGAGAGCTGCCAGCCAATATACAGATTTATGATGACGAAGAAGCCCTCTTTTCAGTACTTCACTGTAGTATCTCTGCTTCCAACGTCTGGGAAGCTTTATTATTTCATACATCATTTTGTTCATGTCCCTACATAACTGGAATAAAGGAAAGAAAATTTGGTTTTAATGTCCTTTCAACGATGAAGTCCCTGGAGAGTGTATGTCGGAAATCGGCCGTGTCTGCTTGAAAAGAACCAACTGCGCATTTGTCTTAAGTGCCTTAAGAGAACTACATAAAACCGTGCGATTACAGTGAACTGTGTAGGGTCCATGAGATACCACTTCAAAACCGATTCCTTACAACTTTTTGGTCGTGGCACTTCCTATGTAGCTGCGAGGGTTTTATTGTAGACCGATTGATCCAATCTCGAGATCCTGCGATGAAGTTTCATGTCTATATGTTTCTGTGGGAATTTTTATACAAATTCTCCCACTATGGTACTGATCATGCAACTCTATCATGATAATTTTTAGTGATCAAAACTGAAGATTATGCTATAATAAACTGCATATAACAAACACTTACAATCTTCGGGAAAGCATCACTACAGAAATACACTACCGTTTGGAAAAAGTCAAACACCAAGGACGAGACATGTGATCACAAGGAAATTTATTCCACCGATTAGGAACATGACACTATACAAATGATCAGCATTACAGAACTGAACGTGCACTGTGACTGTGGAAATTCAGTACGGTGTAGCGCCACCACGTGCTATAACCAGAGTCACTAGACGTCATGGCATGCAATCAGAGAGCACCCGAATATGCTGTTGAGGAATACACCACCATGCGGTTTGTAGGCGCGTCCTCAAGGCATAAACTGTGTGTGTGCAGGAGGGCCTGAAGCTGCCGATAAATTGAAGTAGGACTCGTCCGAAAACACTACATTTCGCCACTCAGCACGCCAGTATCAGCGATCACGGGCCCACTGCAGTGTACGGCGTTGTTGCGCCCCGTTGAATGGAAGCCGACGCAGTGGCGTTGCATGCCATCAGTCAAGCCCGTAGAAGACTGCTTCGAACCGTCGACGCAGACATGTTCACATCCGTTGCAGAGCTTCAACGTCGCACCAACACTGTAGACGAAGCTGTTCTTTCCGTTACCGCCAAGAGCACAAGATGGCGGTCATCTCGGGCTGGAGTCGCGTTGCGTCATCCAGTACCCTGTTGCTGGTGTGTACGGCCCTCTTCTCTCCACTGGTTCCAGTTACGCCTCACTGTTGAAGCAGTGTGCCCTGTACGAGCCGCAGTGTCACGGAACGACAAACCCGTCTAACGGAGACCAATCATTCCGTCCTGATCGAGCGCACTCACATGCCGATACTCCACTCTGTGACCTCGACGAAATGTAGTGGCACTTGGTTACACGTATTGACTTCACACGACGGCTGTGCGTCGATTGAGCGTTGAGTAACACTGACCCGTCTGGTCACAAAAAGAGGGCGCTGTTGGACCTACGTGCACGCCACGTCTTCGCCATTTAAATAACTTATCATGGTTCCGTTGTTCTACGGGTCCTATAACCGTCGCGTCTTGCAGAACATTGCTTTTGAGTGTTTCAGTTTTTACAAACAATAGTATATGTAAAACGCCTTTGTTTGAATGTGAAAAAGAAAACTGTATAAATACTTATTGTTGCAATAACTAACTGAAGGAAACGGGGAAAGAAGATTGGGTTTAACATCCCGTCGACATCGAGGTCATTAGAGACGGAGCGCAAACTCGGATTGTGTCAAGGACGGGGAAAAAAATCGGTCGTACGCTTTCAGAGGAACAACCCCGCCGTTTGCCTCGAGCAATTGAGGGAAATGACGGAAAAGCTAAATATGATGTCCAGACATGGGCCTGAACCGTCGTTCTCCCGCATGCGAGTCCAGTGTGCTAATTAGTGCGCTACCTTGCTCAGTAATAACGGACTGCAATGATGTTATCTTGAAACAACTTTGTGAGAAAACTTGCAGCACGAATCACACAGATCGCCTCCATAGGCTACTAATCAGATCGTCGATTTTCTACAGACTAAACAGTGTTATGAAGCTGAAAAGCTCTCTTACGGTTTCTGTAGCTCAATCGATAGAGACGGAACTTTGCTGTCCATCTGAAATGATCCCTTTTCCTCAGGAAAAGATAGAAGTAATAAATTGTAACTCATCTCAAGTATTGTGGTATACTGTCTCTTGGCTATGTAAAAAATTTAAGCTTCTAAGTCTATGCAGTTAAAAGATACTTGGAAACTCACTTACCAGTCTATAGATAAACTATCTAAATTCATAATTAACTTTGTGCGGAACTCGCAGAACGCATGTCGTACTCGCGCCTGTCTGGTGTTCTTTTTTATCTGTTTTTGAGACACTAGAGTGATTTGTGGAACTAGCGTTCTAGTACCGAACAGGTGAAATGATTTAATCTGCTGGAAATGATATGGCCAGTGTTTCCTAGGAGGCAAAACAGAATCTTTGTATTGACTACATCACACAATGTAAAACAGTAACTGGGAAAGTTACACAAGTCTTAGGAACCGATTGTGTTAAAAAGGGATCTGAACTGCAAATGGAAAAAAGAAAGAAAGTAGATATTTCTTCTGGAAATTGGGGAAACTGACGAATTTAAAACACGAATTGTGGGAACATCCCCACATGACAGCCTCCATTTTCAGCCGGTGGTACGAATATACTGTCAGACTTCGGTTAAGTTCCGTTAGCATTTGCACCACCCCACGTCGCTTTGCGAAACATTTGGTTTACTATGTGCGGGACGAGTGCAAGGCTTCCTTTATGGATCGCGTAGTATACACAGGGTGGTCGGAAACACGCTGAAAACTTGTAAGTGTGTTGCAGGGCAGGCTGTGCTGAGAAATAACATTGGCAGAAAATTCGGTACATTGCGCCGTTTCCGAATTATTTAGTATTAAAGTAAACTAATCAGCTGTTGCACGCTCAGATTCAAGCGGCCCGGCAGAGACGGTGTTGCAAAATGTGTTCTTAGTTCTGTTTCCTAAATCAAACAATAGAGCGAAGCAAAAACTGGATATGAGACGGTAGTAAGGCTCAAAGGTTGTACAGTCTCGTGCGCTATCGTCTACGCTATAACATCTGACACAAATTATTGTATCATGGCGAGTCACTTGAATTTCTGCTCTCAACGGCCTGATTAACTTCAATGCTGACTGACTCGGAAACGGCACAGAGGATCGGACGTCTTTCTTAATAATTATTGCTCAGCGAAACCCACCCTGCAACACCGTTACAAGCTTCTTGGACTGTTTCTGACCACCCTGTTTACACTGCTCTACAAAAGTCAAGGGTGAGCTAGATGAAGTGATATTACATATTAGCTACTCAGTGGGAGGAGTGGAAGTGCGGGAGCATGTTGCCAAAGGTTTCCCAGCCGCGCACAGAAATTTGGACGTAACTTGGTGTGAGAACAGAGTGATTGTGTCACCGTAAGAGGCTGGCTCAGCAACAGGAGGCATTTGAAAGAGCAGGGAAAGACAGGGTGTGTCAATCAGTGAGCAGTTACAGTGCACTATGGTAGTGTTCTCCATTACAACGTGGCCCGGAGGGAGCATTTGGATTTCACACGGAAAAAAATCATCGGGAAACTGGAAGAAGGACGAAGTGTGACGAGTGTAACCCAGGAGTTTGATATTGTTCACAAAATTGTTTCACATTGTAATCTTAGCCTCCCACATCACTATTAAAATTCCCTGTCTCTGTACAAGTTGTGCAAGCTTCGAGAGGCTAAGATATGCAAAAGAGAAACTTTTTACTCATCTTCATTTTCTCTTGTTGTTGGTTGCAGTTCTTGTGTCTAGGGATACATTATTAAGGGTGAAAACTTGATTTTTGGTTTCCTGTTGAACTGAATAATTGATGAAATTCTTTCTGTTGCTATGACTATCTTTTTATTTTATCCCATTCTTCTATACCACACTGGCTTCACGATCTCCGTTTTTATAAACCCATCAATTACATTGTTATTAAGTCACGTCTGTTTCCGTCAGAGGCATGCCGACCACTATATCTACCTTCTGCGGTACTCACAATATGCCAAAGAAATACAAAGCAAAAGCGTTTACAAACATTTTTGACAAAAGAAGAATCATCGCCAGGCTACAACATTATTTTATAAATGAATCCAGAAATAAATTTAATAATTATGGTTAGATTGTGCAGTTAATAATACGAATTTTAAGTATGCCAGATATTTCGTAATCTCAAATATTTATAATAGAAAGTTATTTTAACTGTTAGTACATATCGACTGTAACAAATTAATTTTTTTATACGTTTTACCCTGAAATATAATACATCGTATACAAAATCATATGAAAATCATTTAGTTAAAATGTTTAGTTCACGGCTCGTGGATTTAAAATCGCTTCCAAATCCGATAGGAATTGTTACAGACCGTGAATGAACATCCATTCTCAGCTGTTACTAGGAGAACATTGCAATGGGAACCGCATACACTGAACATCTGGAGTCGGTCTCTTCGCAAGAGGGCATTCCTCACACAGGAACGTAAAGCTATGCATCTTCAGTGGTCTAAAACCCATCGAACGTGGACAGTAACTGACTGACGGAACGTAGTGTGGTCTGATGAACCATGGAGTTGGCTTTATTCAAACGACCCACATTAGTCGAATGCAGCGAAGGACAAATGAAGCATTTTTCATCCTGATTGTGTGCAATGGGCCAAACAAATGGAGGTCAGCACACACCTTTGGATACTTTAATTGGTGGGCAAGTGTGTCAGCACTACCAACAGGAACATCCAGTTGTACATCAAGGTATTTGATTGTGCTCTGTCGATCACCTCGAATGAAAGAGTGTCCACACGTTCTAACATTGCGGGAGTTACATTTGTGTGCAGCCTGCGAGCACGTAGGAGATCGGACAACTTAGTTCGACATTGTTCCCATGATAACAGGCACCTCGCCCAACGACTCACCGTGCTTTTGTTCATTGTTAGGTCTCCATGGACATCCTGCAAGCGTTTAAGTATGTCTGCAATGCCCTGGTTTCCCGCCAAAAGAAACAGTGACAGATCCCTGCTTCGAATGCATCTCCGTTACAGGCACAAGTGTATGTATAGCTGCCGTGTCCCGAGAGCAAGTAAGAAGGATTTGTTTCGAATGACAAGCACATCCCTCGGTCGGTGCAGTGGAAGAGCGACTTTAGCTTGCGCAGCTTGCAGGTCTCTACCCTATAAAGAACCTAAAAGCTAACTAGGGTTTCAGGGACACAGAATTCGACGTAATTATCAAGGAAACTCAGGAGTAAGTGATACCCCGAAAAACTAAAATTCAGCGGAAATCTTCTGCTGGCGCTGTTGAATAAAATTTCTCTAACCCAAGGCCTGCTATTACTGTATGTGCCCTGCACAGCTCTACTAATGAGCTGCCTGCGATCCCGAGTCTACTCAACAACGCTATGCTTCAGACAGTCCTTCAAATTTTCTAAGTCCGCGGCCTGGCGACCGTCGACAAAGGTCCTTCGGACATATATACATCAACTGCAATGTGAGCAATAAAATTTCTGTTTTGGAAGCCTTTTCCCAGTTCTATTTTTTTTCTTTTTTGTTGTAGCGTTCCTCAAGTTTCTGGAAGATCCTCTCCGACGTACATAGTGAGCATTACCGTATTAGGTCAAAACTCGATGCGCCTACAATGTGTGAGCAAACGATTGCGCCGACACTCCTCTGCCTTCCGAAGACTGAACTTAGCTACAAGGTAAGAACCTGCCTTTGGCAGAACTTTATTTTCCTCAAATATTGCTGAAAAAGAAAAAAAAATAGTATGCTCGTCTGCTCCGACAAAACAAACACAATAACGCTCGAAAATCCTAGAGGCTGATGGCCTTTGCTCAGCAACTCGTACTTGGTCAGGCTGTAACACCATAGCTTAGACACTACATACTTTTTATTGATTCATTTAGATTTCTGTTTTGTTCAGTATCCCATCGTTGAACTTCTGTAATTAGCGTACGATTAATTCGATACTGTAATGAAGTGTAATCTCTGTAATATGCACAATGTGAGCAAATGATCTTTTGTCTTCCTCATATAATCTCTTTGGTTATCTTTAAAATTAAATAATTTTATTTAATAATTTTGTTTAGAACTACCAATATATGCAAATGTTCTGTTTTATTTAAAATGTTTGTTGGCTGTTATGTAAACTGCTGACCTTCACTTAGGGTTCTTAGTTATTTTGTATGTAAAAGGTCTTGTGGTTCCCCTCGGGAACGGAAATGTGTACGCGCGCCACTTGCGGTTGGCATAGGTAGAAAAGGTGGAACGAAGAGTCAGTCGGGGACGAGCTACCAAACTGTCAACTGCTCATGTAAACGTTGTGTATTGTGCTGGTGCCGAGAGAGGCTTCCCGGACGCTTTTCAATGCCTCGGATGAATGTTTAAAGAGCTGGAACCATTCTGGAATTGGTATCTATCATCGCCAGCAAGAAATGACAGAGACCAGCAATTCTACCTGCAAATCCACCTACCAACATGCAATCGCCACCACATTGCACAATCACTGTGATGGAACACTATAGTAATGTACAGTGAAGGATCAGCTCATAGGATGTTATAGCGTACCCAAATATAAGGTAAAATTTGACTGAACTCTTGCACCTACCGTGATTTATCCTCAGTCACATATCCACTTCGGGTCCCTCCCTCACTAAAGTGTTTACTGAGTGTCCTTTATTGAAGTCATATTAAAATTAATATGGCATTAGAGTGTGCTAAAATTAATACTGTTTCTTGAAAGGATCTTACAAATATCTCAAATTTGTGTTTCACTACAGAAAAAGTTCAGAACTGCAAATGTTGAGAGTTATGTGTTCATGCTTGCTAAGTACTTGTTTTTCTAGTGTATTGAAAGTGTGTTTAGTTTGCTCTGCCACAGTGGTCAAGATTAAGGGCCTTCCTTCCACTGAAAGTAGTTCAAATGCACACAGTTACCTAATTACAGAAAGTTTTAATTACTCATGTGATTCAAGTCAAATTCTGTACAATATTGGGTTCCTCTTGTGTATTAAAAGTGCGTATTAATAGTGTAATAGGATCCACAGTTTACCCTTTATGCTCATGATAAATAACAATTAATAGAAAGACCACTATATATGAAAACAGTAAATTTTTTTATTGAAAATTCAGTGAGATATTATTTGTCAGTGAAATACATTTAACTTTCATTCTAAATAGAAAAGTATTTAGCTGAGAGAGACTTAACCTATGACCAGTTCAAAATTTTGCAGTGAACTACATTTACAATATTTTGTCAAATAGGAATTGTTTGAAAAGTAATACTGAACCTATGTCCAATTTACGATTCTACATTGAATATTAAGAGTAACGTTATGGAGATCATTCAGTCTGACTAAGTCCTCAAGATAATAGTGTATTTTGTTATCTGTTATATTTATGCAAATAGTTTGTTCCGATCTGTTATCTCCAACCTTAACGTGAACGTAATGTATTCAGGTGCCAGAGTTCATTGCACTCTCGAGTGACAAAAGTATAGGCTATGTTTGCCCATTGAAGTTACTTATTTGCAGTTATTGAATAAGAATGTTACTCATTATCTTGCCTAATTAGACTGGCGACCGTTCTCTTTATTCTTTGAACAGTGTAAATAGGTAAAACATTGTTTGTTACTGTTTAAATATTTACGTAATTTTGACTTTCACTTCCGATAAGCCACCTCCATTAGGTTCAACACCGTCAACATAACAAAATTCCTCTCAGAGGGTAACACTGCTCTGTTGCTTTATACCATAACTGCTTTAAAAAGATAATTTCATTATTCGATCTGCCTCCAACTTTAAGGTTATGGTATAGCAGTAGCGGACAGTAGTTCAAATGGTTCAAATGGCTCTGAGCACTATGGGACTTAACAGCTGAGGTCATCAGTCCCCTAGAACTTAGAACTACTGAAACCTAACTAACCTAAGGACATCACACACATTTATGCCCGAGGTAGGATTCGAACCTGCGACCGTAGCGGTCGCGTGGTTCCAGACTGAAGCGCCTAGAACCGCTCGACCACAACGACCGGCGCGGAGAGTAGTGCTATAAGGTTTTCCACAAACTAATGTTTACAGAGTTCTACTGCTGCACAAGGGAACCAAGTACCACATGAGTTTGCTGTTAGTACGTGCACAGTGATGTAGATGCTTGGAGAAACAGATTTCAGTCAATGTTCTACCAGTTTGTGAACCAGGTTACGATATCCAACCATCAGAGCCGCAGAGGCTAGGCGGTGTCCGTCGAGGAGGTAGCTGATCGTCAGCAGGGTGGGCCGTCTTAATGGAGCAGGTGTCCGTCTGTAGCTCTGCATCGACTTGAACTGACTCTGCAAGGCGGGACTTGGGCCTAAATACTGCCGCACGCTAGGATTTCGCAGGGACTATTTTAGGTTACGTGAGAATGGATGCATATAGGTCAAATCCCCCCCCCTCCCCCACCCAACTGCCGGTCCGTGACACCTTGTGGTGCGTTGTTAGGGCCGTCTAAAGGAAGTGCTGAAAAACTATTTTCTGGTGCAGAACAGTTGCGCGGCAATTTGGCAACCCGTGACGTTGTTGCGCCAGACGGGTTGCCGGCTGTACAGGCGGATTGCTGCAACATACCGCAACGTTAATTTAATGCAATCTTCCGCCTGTAAAACCAGGGCCGAGCGGTTCTAGGCGCTCCAGTCTGGAACCCCGCGACCGCTACGGTCGCAGGTTCAAATCCTGCCTCGGGCATGGGTGTGTGTGATGTCCTTAGGTTAGTTAGGTTTAAGTAGTTCTAAGTTCTAGGGGACTGATGACCTCAAATGTTAAGTCCCATAGTGCTCAGAGCCATTTGAACCATTTTTTGTAAAATCAGATTACACGACATAGCGCCACCAACCATGGAGCTTTATGAGGCTGTAGGGGCTGAAGCGCGAATATTCCACGATGTCCCACAATAAATTCCAATTTTTTCGATATAAACTGTACGAGAAAAAAATGTATAGCGTTACTTATTGAACCACCCTCGTAATACTGAGCAATGCCAACACAGAATTTGTCACGCAAGGATAAATGTTCGAGGGAAGCGTGGTAGAGCTTACTCAACGTCAAAATCTTTACGCAACAACACGAGAGCTATATAGCCCGCTCTCGTGCACCCAGTCTTACATGCTGGGCGCCATCCGTCTAGTTATTCCACATATTTGGAGACGAGCGAGAAGGTCTGAGACGTCGAAGACAAGACGTTCGCGAATTTGGGAAACATCCCCGTCGAAGATTACACGCAGGAGGGCTGGAGGAATTCCTGGGGCGCTTTGCCACAGCGCGGCAGACGGCGGATGAGGGGAGGGGAGGCGCCGTCTTAGCGTGCTCTTCATAAGACGCGGCACAGTCCCGGCGCCCACGGCGCTTCGCGGCGTCGTTTAATTATTCTCGGCGATGCAGCGAGCAGGAGAGGAGGCGCCCCAGGGAGGGCGCGCTGCGTGTTTGACTAAAGGAGGGACAAACACGCCGCCTCCCCATTTGCTACCTGTCCCACCTGCAGCACACGCACACACACACGCACACACGCACACACACACACACACACACACACACACACACACACACACACACAACACACACACACTTCAGAGCCGTATTCCAGATTCCAGGTGCAGCAGTCTGCTGCGACTCGTAGCAGCATTCAGGGACCTCGCTCGTGGTCTCGCGGTAGCGTTCTCGCTCCCGAGCCCGGGGTCCCGGGTTCGATTCCCGGCGGGGTCAGGGATTTTCACCTGCCTCGAGATGACTGGGTGTTTGTGTTGTCCTCATCATTTCATCATCATCCAGGAAAGTGGCGAAATTGGACTGAGCAAAGATTGGGAAATTGTACGGGCGCTGATAACCACGCAGTTGAGCGCCCCACAAACCAAACATCATCATCATCATCATCAGGGACCTCACTGTTTCGAGTCGAAACTTGGTATCCGGCAGCCACCATTTTACATGGTCATCTACATAATTACGGGAGATGCTGAAATTAAAAACACTTCTGCACTTTGAGCCGTGGTAAAAATTGCTGTTTTGAAGAGCGGACGGCCTGGGTGGCCGAGCGGTTCTAGGCGCTACAGTCTGGAACTGCGTGACCGCTACGGTCGCAGGTTCGAATCCTGCATCGGGCATGGATGTGTGTGATGTCCTTAGGTTAGTTAGGTTTAAGTAGTTCTAGGGGACTGATGACCTCTGAAGTTGAGCCCCATAGTGCTCAGAGCCATTTGAACCATTTTTTTGAAGAGCGAGCCGCAGCGTGTAGTGTGAAGCAGTCGCACTCCGTTTCTGGCGGTGGCGCCGCAGCTTTGGTGTCTCCCTCTGGTGGGAAAGGGGAAACGTTGCCTGTTCACGTGCATTTAAGGGGCGCTATGAGCTCGCTAGTGGATCAGTCTGGAGTCAGTCTGAAGGAGTCAGTCTGGGGCCAGTCTCGTCCCCAGCTTGCTCGTCTGTCTCTAGTCCGCATTTTTTAGGCAGTTAGTGTCGTTCGGAGCTGCCTCTGTCATGTTTGTCGTAGACCCACTTGCAATGTCGGGAATATACCGTATACCATGCACATGCGGAAAGGTTTATGTCGGAATGACAGGACGATTAATTAACACCAGGATCAAAGAACATAAGCGACATTGCAGGTTGGGGCAGGTGGAGAAATCGGCCGTAGCAGAGCACGCACTGAATGAGACCGACCACGTAATAAAATTCGCCTACACGGAAGTTCTGGCTGTAGAGAACCACCATCACACGCGCTTGTTCAGAGAATCTGTAGAAATACAAAAACACGCGATCAGTTTCAACAAGAAAGAGGAAAGCCTTAAGGTAAACGGATCCTGGCTTCCCGTACTGAAGCGAACGACCGTCGCAGGTAGCAAGAGGAGAACCGCACCGGAAATGACCGCGAAGAAGCCCTCGGACGTTGGCGCGCCAGGTACATATAGTCTGCGGCCGCGAGCTCGGCTCCAGTTCACCACCGGAAATGGAGGGTGAAGCTTTGACAATGCCAGCCACTCGTGCTGGCGAAACGTCAGAAAAATCATTAGATGAACGTCGGCCGAAGAACCCGAGACAGAAGCCAATAGGCAGTTTGTCAACAAGTGGCCACGAAAGCCTTAACAATTTTGTATTTGTCGGATTTGGTGTGTTAACGAATTTATTGCTTGGAGTGTAACGGCCTAGTATCTGAAATATGTTTTGACCTTGCCTATGATCTTAGAGGCGGTATTTGTGCACTGTAGGGCATCTGAACCTGTTTGGCCAGCCTTGAAGATTTTATATAAGATTGCATTTCATGGGCCTTTATTTAAATGATCATTTTAGTGTATAAAGTTGCCACTCTTTCACCGTAAGAGTTTCTTAGAGCTTAAAATCAAGTGGCACCTTCGGTGGCAAAGTTAATGATTTAATTATTAGTGTTTTGTACCATTTCCATCCCTCCTACGGGGGTGCACAGTTTGTGTGCTTGTGTAAATTGTTAAAACTTTTAGTTTAAAGTAATCTGGTGTGTTGCAGATTTGCACCAGTGTAGTCTTTCAGAGGCTGTTGTGAGCGGTCGTAACTACGGCCGTGTCAAAAGGGAGCGGCAAGGTTCTCTGCTGGAAAGCTCATACAGTCAAAACTTGTTTCTTTCGGTCTCTGAATAAATTGTAACATGATACTTAGAGGGTGCTTTCTGATTATAATTTCAAATCTGTTCTTTTAAAGATGCTTTTAGGCACTAGTGAAGTGAATAAAATTCCCATTTGTTAAAAGCAATTTGGTTATGATTTCATCAGTTACTCCCTGGTAACTACTTCCACGCTTACATAGTGTGATTAAATGTGTTAATGTTCTTGATTAATCGCCAGTAAATAAAATAAATTCTTAAGTATATTCTTTGAAAATATACCACGGTCCACACTGCCAGACTATTTTTAGTTCAAGATACTGGACAACCTTAATGTAATTTTGTCAAATAAATACATGGTTGGAGACAGTGGCTTTTATACGAAATAAACTGATGATGGTGTACAATATCCAGTGACAAATTGCACTTTATTAACACTCCTATGCTTTCCAAAAACACCTTACGCGATTCGACCTTCGGTTTTTTTCAAAAGCAGGTTACGTCAGTCTTTTTGCACTTGTCGCGTGATTGGGAATGTTGACGTGATAAAGCGTGTCTAATGAACGTTTTTATATGACTGACATAACCTGCCTTTGAAAATGACGGAAAGTCGAAATGCGTAAGGTATTTTTGGTAAGAATAAAAGTTTGGTCGTGACATAAGAAAAGTTATTAAAGTGCATCTAAAAGGCCACTTCGTCTCGCAGCATGTTCGTGCAAATTGCAGGACCACAAATTGGTTTTAGGATACTTCGTTCAAGTAGTAGAGGAGGCTGGGCACATTTAAGCGGATTTCTTTTCTAAGTTTTTTAATTTATTTTTGGTTAGGTTTACCGTGCCTATGACATGGTGCAAGTTTACGCACCTATGATGCCTCGTTAAGCATGTTATATAACACAATAATGCGTAAACAAAACACATTACCAAAATTTTAATATTATGTTTTATGCGACGAATGGATATGCCTTCGAACACATGATTTTACGGTTTCAACATCCACAGCTTAGATAAATGATACAATATTTTAAAAATTCTTTAAAAACTATTATAATCTTCTAAAAAACTTTCTGGTAGCCACATTATCTGTTAACAGTTCCTTCATTAAAAGGCCATACACAGCCAGTTTCACGACGTCTTCGCATCTTCAGGCGTATACATATAACTATTTTCACATTCGTTGAAATACTTGGTCTCCCAGCTTCCTGATGGTGTTGAAACTGCAAGAACTGCATAAACTGGACGGTTTCAAGAAGAAACATCAAAAATTTCAAAGGGTAGCAGGCGCAGGCAGTGCACATGAGCACTGTGAGCCACGGATATGGACTAGTGATCAAAAATCAACATATGGTGGAGACATCACTATGAATGAAGTAGGAAGGCCAGGCCACCTAACAACCAAGTTGATCTAGTGTTATTTAAACTACGAGGCGCATTGTGCTCTAAAGAAGTGGCGAACAAGGACAGTTTGTGTCAGCCAAACCTTCGCGACGTGAAAACGACAAGGCCGGCCTACATTGTTTGGCGACGACCTCTGCTGGCGTGGAGACTGTACAGCGGTGAAAGAACTGGTTTACACTACTGCAATTACTTTCCGTGGCGAAGCTAAGGTAAAATGGCTTGGTTATTTTAATATTCCTAGGTAGCGATTATTCCACGATTAGGATGTTTTCAGTATTCTTGCGCGATATGAAACTTAAACTAGTACGTTGCTCATACTTGACTGTGTGGAAGCTGACTGCACCGTCGTATATTACGTTCTGAACTCGTCGGGACGTAGATTCAAAGTTGTCACCCTTGCCTCAATTATAAAATATTATTTATTTCAAAGTCTTGAGCCGGTGACGTGCCATTCAAGTTACTAGTTGTGGATTTGAACTTGGTCCCTTTGCTTTGAGGACCAATGTGGGCTTGTAAATCATTTACTTCCGTCTCTCTCTTTCTATACACTTTGTTAGAGGTATAAGTGCAGATATTTTTACTGATGACTGAGAACAGTGTGTCGAACAACATTGCATCAGTTTTTACTTGATTTTCAGACCAGTACTTATAACTACTGCGAGTAGTATGTTTTTAGGTTGTTTGGTAGCTCCACGTACACGCGGGAAGAGTTAGCAATTATCGTTATTTCCCCCTGGATAGTAGGTCAGGTGTTGAAATGTGGATGCATGGATGCGAAACGATTGGGCTACACTGACAGAGGCAGTTTACGTAGTGGTATTGCTATGGCAGCGTAAAAAATATCAGGTATTAAATTACGAGATGTGTTTGTGGGAACACTGTTAGATACAGAGAAAAACATCCAACACACTAAAATGGGTACATCAGAAGGTACCAATGATGAAAATTTGTTCACTTAAACTTCTGACACCATGTGCATATGCATATCCGAAATTACTTCGATTTAAACTGCATTAGTCCTTGTTACCGATGCACAACATATTTTTATCCCATTACTTACGCGATAAATAATTAAACTTTTCCTAAATTTTATTTATTCGTGGATTGCCGCCTTTGAAGGTGTTACCAGCGGTCAGCGCACTTAGTGTTTCAGATAGATACGTGATCTGCATCTGGTAGCTGCGCATTCTGTAGCAACCAACGCAGGAACTGACCACTCCGCCTCTGTGAAGGCCATAATGGTATTTTATTCTTCCTCCGGCATCGTATTGCTTCTGGTTACCGAACAATATTTTTGTGTTTTCAAACGAGTGCCATAAGTAAGTACCGACAGTCAACAAATGGATAAAACATTCCAGTTTGATTACTCAGTAGCAGTTAATAACAACAATTACATGTATTAGAACATGTAAGTGAAATTTTACTGTTGTAACTAAACAGAAAATACCAGTTCTTTGGAAGTTAATCTTGCAAGTCACATTATTTTACTTTGTAATTTTAGCACTCACATTTTTTCACATGTAACCATAAAGTTGGTCTTCGTTTGGTTTTCAGAAAGGTTCTTTCGTTAGCTACCAAAGTCTACTGTTCTCTGATTTCATTATACACCCTTGTCACTTCTAGAAGTTCATATGAATCCCTCTCCTCTGTGCAGAGATGATTGCCTCTGTGTCGTTATTTCCAAGTGTCCGTTCTTCACTGTTCCATGGAATTCATTTTCACGTAGTTCGTATTTATTGCATCTGGCTAGTGTGTTGCTATCCGTTGATTAATTTGATAACTGTTTGCTATATTCTGCGCTTCTGCGGCGTTCACAGATGGTGCCTACCTCGACTGGCAGCAACATTATACTCTGTATGCGCTCTGGAGAAAAAATTCTTAATTGAGCCTCGAAATACGTTAGTTACTCATTTGCCGGGAAATTGTCAAATTCGAGGCAAGAAATTTTAGGAACGATAATTTTTATTAAGTATTTACTGTCAGAGCAAAGCAGGACCTGACACTGTCACACTACGTCGTCGCATCGTGATGTGCATCGTGGATCCGCCTCATCCAATAACAATGTTCTAGCACATCGGATACGACATATTCAGCTGGAGTCACAAAGCATTAGTAATATGTATCTTTGTTTTGGATGGTATAAAGTTTCAGGGACAGATAAGGTAGTAGAGGGGTGTTATTTGGACGATGCTACTTGCTAAATATTGTGCGGAGTCATCTCGCACATTACTATGACGTTAGGTGGAAAGGACATTCGCGAAATATTTTTTGGTGCTGAGGGTTTGGGTGTTCTTTGTAGTTAAAGTAAGTGATTACGAAACTGAGGAAAGCTCCTCACTGCACCGCTGGACACAATAGCAAAAAGCAATCCTAGTTCAGTTTTGGATGACTGTTATGATGGATATCTGCTATACAAGTTTATCCTTTCAGGTGCGCTGAATTATGAAAGTCCATGCATGAGTGACTATTTCTGTTAAACTCCACGAGCCGGACAGCTTATGCAAATTGTTTTCTGGGGGATAAGATTTATACTTTCTGCATAGTTTGATTTTTCACGCTGAAGAATGATGCCTTCCCCATGAATGGCGGATTGCTTCTGGAATTGGTTGCGAATCTGAGTTCTCGTCACCATCAACAATGTGGTTCGAAAATTACTCGCCGCCCTTGGCGTACAGTCACGAAAGTCAGTACAGTCTAGTGCACTCGAGAAATTATTTTGTGACATCACATGCCATGAAAATTACATTGAGGTGGCCCCACATTGGGCGCCAGAAATGTAGTAATTAACTCGGGAAATTGATCTGTGACATCAGAAACCGGTCGCTCCATTTTGGGCGCCAAAAACTGTAGTGAATTCGAGAAATTAAATGAAATCACACAGAAAGGGTACAAAATTAAGGGGTTCATGTATGAATGTAAAATATCATAATATGTATAAGATCATAATATGAATGAAATGCATTTATTTTCGTGATTTTCACACAAAACAAAGCAAAATTATAAATCTCAGGGCCGATTTCACGGGACATGGACACGACTCAGTTATTAAGTGGAAGGAGGAGGGAACGAATCGTCTCACCATTCTTCGTTATCGTTCGTCGTATACTGCTGTGCGGCGCATCGCATCGGAGCTGTGCTACACAGGTTGGCTGCCCACAGCTATCGCTGATTTGCGGCGGGGTCCAGGTGCGATCTCGGCGTTTTCTGCCTGTTGTCGGTGGCGTGGCCGAAGCTTTGCTGTCACGGTGTCGGAAGGCGGATGTAGGAGATGGGTGGAGGAGCGCCCATGTCCTCTCGCTTCCACGGTGACTCCCTTGTCTCTTCTCATCCAGCTCCCAGCTCAACTCCTCATCGAAACATTTTTTTCTTTCGGCGTTGTCATTGGCGTACGAAATTTTCAATGTAGCCCAGTGACAGATCGCCGTTTCATCACCACGTCCGTCCGTCCGGGGTGGAAATTTTCTATCTGGCCTGGGCTGGAGTGTGGCTCGTGAATCGGTGTCTTTCTCACGATTTAACATTCTTAATATATTCTCCTACATTCTGAGACTGTTGGGAGAGCAGTTACACAACACTTCTTTATAGCCGCTCTCTCTGCGTGAGCCCTGGACAGACTCATGTTTAGGCTCCGTCTCAAAATCTGCCAGCATCCGTCATTTACAAGGAATGTCCTCACTGTCGAGGAAAACATCTTCTTAAAAATGCTGGTTTCTTTCACACGCCTCCCTGCGCCGATTCGTCGAGTTGTTTTTTTTTTTTTTTTTTTTTTACGCTCCCCCATGTGCCCGTGAGGTGCTGGAATTGTCGGCACATTTCTGTTCGCTAAGGATGTTGACTGCCGCAAGACCAGAAGAACTCAGATGTTTTCGCACGTGCATTCTTGGCCTTCCGTCCTAATGGCTGCCGATGTCCATCAGTTATCGGTACGCTTGTCGTTGTAAGGCAGGCCCTTCGCACCGTGTCCTTCCTTGAGCGAGGCGAGGACGTTGGCCCCACTTCCCGCTGTGTGCTTGCAGAATGACTGCAGTTTCCTCTTCTTGGGGAGTCCGGCACCTGCCTCCTCCACGGCCGCTCGCGGCGACTTGGCGAAAGTGGCTGCCGTATTACAGCAGCTCCCATTAGTTATGTTTATGTGGAGAACTCACCTGGAAACACTTTTCTATAGCCCAAATTACCACTAACAACTGATAAAGGATGGGTCGCGAAACGTCAGGAAAGCAATAGTTCACTCCATCAATACCTTGTTGATTTGCCCCCTCCCCCCCTCCCTCGTCCTTGATTCGAGCTCGTCAGTCACAACTAAAGCTTGGGCTGACTGTTCATCGTGAATATTCACTTGTCCGCCATGAAGCAAGATCCACGATTTTCGAACTGAAGCTTTATTCATCACATTTCTGTCAGCTTCGGTTATATGCCTCTAAATTTCGACAATGTGAACAATTTTGCATTTCGAAACTATGTTTAATTACGAAATTCACAACATGTGGGACCGTTGATTTTGTCAGAAATTTTAAAGTCGCACACATAAGCAAGAAACGATAGTTACTGCTAGTTGACGTTCTTTGATTTAGGAATACCCCAAACAGAATCTGTGTGGCGTTTTACTGCTTAGAGGACAGTACCGAAGGTAAACGTATGTATTTAACCAATATAACTACAATGTAATATCCTTGTTTATCTTCAAATCTTTTTTTACTAAGTCATATTCACCAGCTGTTATAAAATATTTATGAAGAATCAAAACGCAAGGAAAAAAAGCAGGATAAATTTCACTGCACCGAAAGTGAAGTTTGCATGTGTTACCTTAAAATATAATAGAAGGTAAGTAAAGATTATAGATCGAACAATGGGCGATGAGGAACTGGGGAGGTGGGGGTGAGGGGGAAGAGGAGCGATGGAGAGGATGAACGATGCCAGGCGTAACAGTTGAAGGATGCATAAGCGAAATTAGTTTTACTGTGTCGTATGGTGCAGAGAAACATACGTATACTATACTGGATGGCCGCGCGGGATTAGCCGAGCGGTCTGGGTCGCTGCAGTCATAGACTGTGCGGCTGGTTCCGGCGGAGGTTCGAGTCCTCCCTCGGGCATGGGTGTGTGTGTTTGTCCTTAGGATAATTTAGGTTGTGTGTAAGCTTAGCGACTGATGACCTTAGCAAAGTCCCATCAGATTTCACACACTTTTTTTTATACTGGATGAATCATAATTCGTAATTGCCGACGATCATGCAAACTGATTTTCGTCATCTTTGCTTAAAAGATTTAACTATTTTACACCAACTGGCGATGCTCTTTTAGCAAAAGAGTTTTATTACAGACACAATTGAGACCTCCAGTGTTGTTCTGTGCAATGCACAGGTTATGTAATTAGATGCAGTATCACGTTGCTTATTAAAAAACATTAAAACATTTTAATCTGGCTATGACGAAATTAGAGACCACATACACGTTTCCACTCTCATACTGGTAACGCAGTTACCGCCGAATATTTTATTTTTCACAATCGTGATTCAAGTAACAAGGAATGCTTCCGAGCCGGCCGGTGTGGCCGCGCGGTACTAGACGCTTCAGTCTGGAACCGCGTGACCGCAACGGTCGCAGGTTCGAATCCTGCCTCGGGCATGGACGTGTGTGATGTCCTGAGGTTAGTTAGGTTTAAGTAGTTCTAAGTTCTAGGCGACTGATGACCTCAAAAGTTAAGTCGCATAGTGCTCAGAGCCATTTGAACCATGTGAATGCTTCCGAGTGGTTATATATTTACAGTTCTTATATCCTTGGACATGTAACAGTTTCCTTCTGAGAATATCTCTTTCTGCAGATTCTTTTGCTTTTTCGTTGTGTATTTCCATTATTTTTTTTTAGTTTCGGGTACAGCTAGCCGTTAGTTCCTTTTCCCATAGATATACCAAGAAATGTTCTTTCAATCTATTGTCATTCACTCTGTATAAATGCCCCACAGATATCAGTCTGCATGATAACAATAGACACTGAAGAAATGAGTCACCATTTTTCTGTTGGTTAGATTATTTTCCTATATTTCATCATTGCTTTTTACTTTCGTTTTTTCTTTGCTTCTTAATTCGAACGCTTCTTTTCCTCTTATCAGACCTGAAAGAAATATCCTTATGTTCTGGTAAAACTGTATTCTTCGTCAATGTTCACGTTTACATTAAGGTATCACGTCACCCCACCGGCGTCAAAGGCGACAACCACTGGACTAAAGCTTGGAGCCTCTTCACTACGTGACTTTACGCAGAAACCCGCTTAGTCGCGGTTGTTACACCATCGTTTATGTTTAGTTTATAGAGCGTCATCCTTGGTGCTATTGTAACAGCTGGACTCTATTTCTTGCTGAATTATTAGCAATGAGTCTTAGTACTCCTGGAGAAAAACAAGTTAAGTAAATCTTCTGTTTACTGTGCTAACTGTCCGCACCCGGTGGCTGAGTGGTTGGGCTGGCACGGTAGCTCAGCGTGTTCGGTCAGAGAGCTGATTGGCCCCTGTAATAAGAGGGATCAAAAAACGAACTATAAAGCAGCCAGCACGGTAACTCAGCGTGTTCGATCAGAGGGTTATCTGCCCTCTCTAATAAAAAAAAAAGCTGAGTTAATGGATCAACGACGAACTGAAACGGGTGTCTTGCGACGTCTTGCCTCAAGCAGACTCAACGAATGAAAACGAACAAAATGAGATTGAAAAAGAATAAAAAGTGGTCAGAGCGACAGTGTGTCAGTCCTAAGGGCCCGGGTTCGATTCCAGGTCCCGGCTGGGTCGGAGATTTTCACCACTCAAGGACTGAGTGTTGTGTTGTCCTAATCATCAAGATTTCATCCCCATCGACGCGCAAGTCGCCGAAGTGGCGTCAAATCGAAAGACTTGCACCCGGAGAACGGTCTACCCAACGGGAGGCCCTAGTCATACGACGACACGACACTGTGTTAACTTGTGTCCCTTCTTTACTACGACGACAGCTGCACGCCACTCTGTAGCCCACCTCTCCTTACTGTTGTGTGCGAAGTCGAAGACAACATACATGGCGACGAGTCACCGTACCTACCTGTGGCGATCTTCAATTATAATTTACTTATATCTGTTCTGTCGTCTTTTCTTTTGTTTTCTTTTTCTTCTGTTGCTTGTTCTTTGTGTCTCTGTGTTGTAGGTTCCCAGGTTGCTGCTTCTGCATCCCTTTTTGCTTTCTCTGTACTTATTTGTCTTCTTATTTTGCGCGCAATCACCCGCTGCCCCGCCTGCAGTTGTTGTAACTCAGTTTATTCAGTTTCACAGTTGCGCCACTGCTTGAAATGATGAATCGCTTCATGACAGCGCAGATGGCTTCAGACAGGACGCTGGACCCAACGGCAGCCCCATCACCTGTACCGCCTGCACATGTGCCGCCATTTGCGACTTTAACAAGGCGGAGGAAGACTGAGCAGAGTACCTTGCACAGTTCAACGTGCTCATCGCAGCACATCAGATATATTGTATCGACGAACATTCTTATTTTTGGCTCTAGTGGGAGTGGCTATTTATCGGTCTTGCGTGAAACTTTTTTCCACATCCCGCCCTGAAGTAATACAATATGAGGATCTATTGCAGGCGCTTACAAAGTATTATGAGGACACGGTACGAGTGACGGGTGCCCGTTAAAAATTCTTTACATTATATAAGCAACAAGGATAGACATATCATCAATGGATGATTGAATTGCAAGGCCTTACTAGACAGCTTAGATTCAAATGCGACTGTGCAAATACTAGAGTCATTCAATGATCCGTGATGCTATCACGCACAGTATAGCTGACTCTCGGATTCGGGAACAGATTCTTAAACACTCGGACCCTTTCTTGCAACAGGTTCTGTAGATCCTAGATTATCAAGGTTCCTGTGAAGGCACAGCAGACAATTTTGAGGAAGCGTCTGTTTGTTCTGTAGATAGACAAGACAAACAATCCTCACAGCCGGCTAGCAAACCGCGGCATGGCCTGACATAGCCACAGCATTCACGTAAACATGTGTCACGTCCATCACAGGGTGTGAAGAGTGGGGTGCATAATAATTACTCATAATAATGTGTTATCTATGTTGTGTATAATAGTTATGTGTTATTTATGGTTGTTCAAAATAGAGATCCGACAGAAAAATACGTAAAGACTTATTACTGGGTAAGTGAACATTTTAGAGACTTTGACACGTTAAGTCACAATATCCGGAAACGGCTGCAGACGAACCAAGAGGCCGATGACCAGCGGAGTTTGCGAAGCAGCAATCAGCACTTTGACGTATCAACGACTGAGCAGACGGGCAATGCTTCCAAGGAGAACCATGACCAGCGCAGTTTGCACATCTGAGGTCCATGCTCCAGAAACTGTCAGCAGCCGGCCGCAGTGGCCGTGCGGTTCTAGGCGCTGCAGTCCGGAACCGAGCGACCGCTACGGTCGCAGGTTCGAATCCTGCCTCGGGCATGGATGTGTGTGATGTCCTTAGGTTAGTTAGGTTTAATTAGTTCTAAGTTCTAGGCGACTGATGATCCCAGAAGTTAAGTCGCATAGTGCTCAGAGCCATTTGAACCATTTCGAGCTGTCAGCATATCGAACTTACGTGTGTGACGTATCTGGCAATTGGGAGGAGGACTGCAGGACAATGTCCGACTACGCCAGCATAGAGGTAAAACAAGGAAAGCCGGCACCTGTGTCTACATTGGTTACGTTTCTGCCTAACGTGAGAAGCATATATCAACGACAGATGAGGCAATCGCTGCCCTAGAAGCTTCGTGACATTGGCGAAAACACCGAATAAATACCTCCGCCAAATGAGCATGAGGGGGTCCTTTGAGGGGAGAAAGAAGAGACGAAGAAACTTCGCCTGGACGGACGGACCGATGGTTAATCAGCGGACCTCATACCTCACTGTAACAACTTACCCGCTACGCTGCTCGACAGAAGATGTCAGTAAAGCGCAAATAGGTCAACAAGGAAACTACCATCCCAGATGTTACCAGAAATAATTTCACGTGGTACGTACCTAGCTGGCTGGTGAGGAAGAAGGGATTGCCGTCCCAGCAAATGGGTCGTTGAAAAATATAAGAAAACTAAAATTGCAACCAAGACTGTCACCAATAAATGGGGCACCTGTGAACCTAGAGGCTGATGAACTCGGCCAGAACATGCCGAACATGAGGGTCGCTGGTTTGATTCCGGGACGGAGCACTCCGCCCCACGCCATAGCCACTTGTTAATAACGCAACGAGCGGTCACGAGGAGAAGACCGCGCCGCTGCCGCAGAGGGTCACGGATAGGGTACTGAGGGAAAAATATGCGCCTAGCGCTCCGCTGCAACACGAGTCGTAGCTGCATCAGCGGTCACTGGAACCTGAAAGCTACGACACGGTACAGCTCCGCTGCCTCGACGAAGTGAGCGAGTTGAAACACATTGTATTAATCTTTTTCTTTAAAGGGTCTTATGTCTCAATAAATGACAGATGGTGGAGTCACCAATGTTTCACTCACACCCCACCCACTGAGCCAAGGAAAGAGCCCTCTCCATCGCCCACAATGTGTCGGTTTCCATTCCGCTATCCCTGAAAAATTATGATCCTTGCTCCCCTCTGTCACTGACGCTCAATATCCAATGTCACTAAATCCCGACCCGCAACAGAGGTCATGCCCTCGTTGCAACACGACACATCATCGCTAATCTTGTCCTTCGCGTGAAGCTACGTGCTTTTTTAGTGGCACACGGGGACATTTACAGTCTGTGTGTTTACAGAAGCGTAAGACACTTTCTTCTGCTACTCCTTCACTCAAGTCTAAGTCACAAACAGTGTGTAGAGTGTTTTCGAGTAGTGTCATCAGTGCAAACCAATACTGTAATGGTCATTCTGGACAGTCTCAACTAATCAGCAATGCTATGTGAGGACAACAAACTTTTTGTGTCTCTCGCTACTGTTGAACAATTGGTCCGCTTGCAACTTGACATTGGAGCTTCATTGACTTTGCTCAACCGTGGCACTTACGAATTGCTTGACAAAACGTAAGTTGTGTACATCGCCGCATACGCTGACTGCGTAGAACGGCCAAGACATTCCTGTATTAGGCACTTGTAACCTTCCTGCAGCTTTCCGAAATTTGACCTAGACAGTAACAACAAGAGCGTTTTCCTCTCGAGACAGTGTTAGTATTCTGGGTCTCGACTCTTCTGAGTTGTATGGGTTAAGTATTCATGACAATGTATTTTTTGATCCTTCTTTTGGTCCTCGGAACAGTGTTGCTATATTATGTGCAGAATTTCAGGATTTGTTTTCTAAGGATTTAGGCAGAGACAATTATTTTGTTGCCCGTGCCACAATGAAGGACAAAGCACAACCACATTTTATTAGAGTTCGTATGGTCTCTCAGGCTATTCGAGAACAGTTGGCTTACTGCTTTACAAGACACCCATTACTGCCTGTCAGTGGGCATCCCCTCTTCTTAAAGAAGCCATCCGGCAGACTCCAGTTGTGCGCCAATTTTAAGAAAAACTTTGATTCCTCCAATATTCATTGACAGTACTTCCTTGCCGCGCCTGGAAGTATTGCAAATCTCTCTGGATGAGCAGTCACAAGAGGTTTTCGCATTAAGACTCATCCGGGTCTCTTCAAAATTTTGAGACTCTCGTGTGACAGTGCCACACCCGCCATATCTTAGCGCTCCCTGGAGCAGCTGACTGCAAAAGCTTCTTTTCTGCTCATACTATTTAGACGGCACTGCCGCCTCAGGTCGCACTCCCGATGAAAACGTTAGCAATCTTCGCATTCTGTTTCAGCTCTTGTCTACAGCTGATCTCAAATGCAGCAGAGGCAAATGTGTGTTTTTGCAGTCTGAGTGTTTATTACATGTCATTAATAGCCAGAGTGTGCACCCATTGTGATCACGTTTGCTTACTATCCGTGACCTTCCACGCCCACGCAAATTGCGCGAACTGCAGTCTATGTTAGGAGCTAACATATTACATACAATTTATTCATAACGCCGCTCAAATCGCGGCTCAATTGCATCGCTTGCGCAGGAAAAATGTTTTTTGTTTGGCTGCAAAAGTGTCGGTATGCTTTCCAGAAGTTGAGAGAAGCTTTGCTTAGTGATCGATGTCTTGCTCATTTCGATCGAACCAAACCTGTGGTCTCGGCTGAGGATGCTTCCTTTTATTGCATCCATGGAATTTTGTCGCATAAATTTCGTGCTGTTGACAGGCCGACTGCCATTGCTTCCAAGTTGCTGAACAAAGCTTAATGTAATTATTCGCAAATTGAAAAGGAGGCTGTCACTATTGTCTATGGCGTCGCTAAGTTTCACCAGCATCCTTTTGACAGAAAATGTCTGACATAACTCTCAAAAATCTTTGTTTAGGTCTTCTCATTCCCAACTCGCACAGCAACGGTAGGCTCTTCTTTTGTCAAATTAACAATATGAGACTCAGTATCGGCCCACTTCTAAGCATGCCAATGCAGATGCTCTTTCCTGGCACCCTGTTAGCCCACATACTATATTCGACGACTCT
Source organism: Schistocerca cancellata (assembly GCF_023864275.1). Taxonomy (NCBI): domain Eukaryota; kingdom Metazoa; phylum Arthropoda; class Insecta; order Orthoptera; family Acrididae; genus Schistocerca; species Schistocerca cancellata. The sequence continues at coordinate 374,448,507 of NC_064633.1, read as the reverse complement.
GCTTCTTTTTGCTACACTTATGCACAAGACACGGATGCTTTGCATATCTTTCCGCTTAATCATCAGAAAATTGCCCAGGCCAGAGCAGCGGACCTTCATTTGCAGATTCTGTTGCACTACATCCGCACTGAGTGGCCGCATTCAGCCAAAGAGATTTGTAGCTCTGTGGTTCACCGATATTTTCATCGACAGCACTCTCTTGTAGTTCACCAATGTGTCATTTTGCTTCACACCGATAATGAACAGTCACATATATTATTTGATCAAACGTATCCGGACTCCCCTTAAAACATACGTTTTTTATATTAGGTTAGTAGGGTGTTTGGCCGATGCGGGCGCATTTGTTAGTGCGGGTTGCCTACATCAGGGGCAGGTATGCACTCAGGGCATACCTGCCCCTGATGTAGGCAACTCGCACTAAAAATATGCGCTCGTACTGGCCTACCCCCCCCCCCCCCCCATCTACTTAGGTGCATTGTGCTGCCACCTACTGCCAGGTACTCCATATCAGCGACCTCAGTAGTCATTAGACATCGTGAGAGAGCAGAATTGGGCGCTCTGCGGAACTCGCAGACTTCAAATGTGGTCGGGTGATTGGGTGTTACTTGTGTCATACATCTTTACACGTGATTTCCACACTCCTAAACATTCCTAGGTCCACTGCTTCTGAATTGATACTGAAGTGGAAACTTGAAAGGACACATATAGCACAAAAGCGTACAGGCCAACCTTGTCTCTTGACTGACAGAGATCACCGACATTGAAGACGGTCCTAATGTGTAATAGGCAGACATCTATCAGAACATCACACAGGAATTCCAAACTGCATCAGGATACACTACAAGTACTATGACAGTTAGGCGGGAGGTGAGAAAACTTGGATTTCATGGTCGAGTGGCTGCTCATAGGCCACACATCACGCCAGTAAATGCGAAACGATGCCTCGTTTGGTGTAAGGAGCATAAACATTGGACGATTGAGCATTGGTAAAACGTTGTGTGGAGTGATGAATCACGATACAAAATGTGGCGAACTGTTCACGTGGCGTGGGAAGACACTGATGGGAAGTCACTGGCTTCACCAGGTAAGGTCTGAACGATATCAGCAATGTGCAGAAGTAGTGCCTCACGCAATTGAAATCTACTGTGAAAGACTGCGGCTAGACATTATGTTCAACCACCATGCCAGAACTGACCATTAACAAAGTACAGTGCAATTGAAGTGGTCATTGTTACGAGTGGGGTAAACTGTCACTAGAGACATGCTGTCAGAAACTTCGTATTCCTTAGGGAACGAACCGTTAAACTGCAGACAGAATCACTAAGGTTGAAATCGCATGATAGTGCCACTAGTTACTGACCACTAAGGAGAATGATATGTCGGATACACCACGATGTCTCTGTAAGTCCATCTTCGTACGGATGGTTGTGGGACCTCGCTGTTCAGTGTAAAATGTCAAATCAAAACGCCTTCAGCTGTCAGCAGTTTCAGTTATCATTTTATTTGAGTAACCAGTTTAACGCTACATTACGCCATCTTCGGGCCGTATTAAATCCTTTTTTCAAAAAATTGTATTCTGTCAGCCTCAATTGAACGAACATGTTCCATACGGTTTTAATACTTGGCAAACATTCAGTCAGCAAACAGAGACTCAGTTTCCAGTAGATTTCTTAACTAAAACTTTGAGTGCCTTAAAAATTAATTTTGAGTCTCGTTTTTCTGATTTTGACGCAATTGCAAACGATATCAAGTTTTTTCAAAACTTTTTTAACGTAGATTTAGAAAATTTTGCGCCAGAACTTCAAATAGAAAGGTTTGATTTGCGATGTAACAACTTTTATAAAGATAAATATTATATTTCATCACTGCTGGAATTTTGTAAGAGTCTCCCACTCACACAGTTTGATCAGTTGCATAATTTTGGTCGTGCCCTTTTTCCGTTTGGGGCACTACTGATCTCTGTGAAAAAAATCTCTAAATGAAATATATACAAGCATTTTTAGATCTAAGCTAACTCACGAGCAGTTGAAGTCGTTGCTGATAATTTCCACTTGTAAACTTGTCCGACAACTTCAAACAACTGTAACGGGGAATTTACAGCTACGTAAATATTATTACTCATAATTACAATGCTTAATTTCGTTATGTGAATTGCCTACGTGTGTCACTTAGGTACGGTCAGTTTTCAGGAAATCTCATGCAATTAATTGCAGTGTGTGTCTAAAAGGGTCAAACGTATTTGCATGATTTATTTGCATTGTAAATTTTACACTGGATAGTGTTACTTCGCTTAATAAGCATGATTCATCCCTGAGTGTTACTCGTAATTAACACTCTGTAAGTAAAGCACTTTTTCCATAGGAATCAAAGCAGAATAGGTCAGTGTGTTCCACTCCGAAAAATAGGTACTCAAGTATATTTATAATACAGTATTGTAATTCTTTATCTACAGCACAGTTCATCCTATTTTCGAGGAAAGTTGTGCAAAAGAATTTGTTTATGTCTGTGCTCCAAAATTTGCAGAAAAAGGGACATAGCATTGTCGTTAATGAAATTCGTAGCATGCGTAGCTACTGCCTTATGGGCATCTTTAATGAATTCACGTTAGTTAAGGACAACAAATCAGAATTGGAATTCATGAACAGATACTGCGAACCAAAGGGTTACCATGATCCGGCGAAGGAAAGGTCTTGCAAAATCGTCGCAGAGAACCTGCATCATCGTCAGGGAAGCCCAAGCAGTGGTACGGTTGATGAGAAAGGCTGTTCCAGGCGTATTGCAGCGAGTACAAGCAACTGAATACAACGTTGTCAGATGTTCTGCTTTTAAGAGCGGTAGTTTATAGGAGAACATGTGACTTTTATTATTATTATTATTTTTTTTTTGAGTCGTCAGTCTTCTGACTGGTTTGATGCGGCGCACTTGCAGTCTACGTCCTCGCTTATTTGCTCGACGTATTCCAATCTCTGTCTTCCTCTACAGTTTTTAACCTTTACAGCTCCCTCTAGTACCATGGAAGCTATTCCCAGATGTCTAAACAACTGTCTTATCATCCTGTCCCTACTTCTTGCCAGTGTGTTCCACATACTCCTTTCCTTTCCGATTCCGCGCAGAACCTCCTCATTCCTTACCATACCAGTCCACCTAATTTTCAACATTCTTCTGTAGCACCGCATATCAACGGTTTCGATTCTCTCCTGTTCCGATTTTCCCATAGTCCATGTTTCACTACAATACAATTCTGTGCTCCAAACTTACGTTCTCAGAAATTTCTTCCTCAAATTAAGACTTCTCTTGGGCAGGAACGCCCTTTTTGTCAGTACTAGTCCGCTTTTGATCTACTCCTTGCTCCGACCGCCGTGAGCTATTTCGCTGCCTGGGTTGCAAAATGGTTCAAATGGCTCTAAGCACTATGGGAATTAACATATGAGGTCATCAGTGCCCTAGACTTAGAACTACTTAAACAACTAACCTAAGCACATTACGCACATCCCTGCCCGAGGCAGCATTCGAACCTGCGACCGTAGCAGCAGCGCTATTCCAGACTGAAGCGCCTAGAACCGCTCGGCCACATCGGCCGCCCTGGGTTACAGAATTCCGTAACTTCGTCTACTGTGTCACCAGTTACGTTACGTTAGTAGTTGTTCTCATTTCTGCTACTTTTCATTACTTTCGTATTTGTTCGATTTACTCTCAATCCATATTCCGTATTCATTATACTGTTCATTCCTTTTAACATACCCTGCAGTTCTTCTGCATTTTTGCTCAGAATAGCAATATCTTCAGCGAATCGTATCATTGATATCGTTTCACCTCTAAATTAAGGTCCTCTCCTGAACCTTTCTTTTATTTGCGTAATTTCTTCTTCTATATGTAGATTGAACAGTGGGAGCGAAAGACTACATCCCTGTCTTACACCCTTTTTAATCCGAGCACTTCGTTCTTGGTCTTCCACTCTTACTATTCCCTTGCATATGTTATATATTATCGGCCTTTCCATATAATTCACCCCTAGTTAGCATAGAATTTCGAATATCTTGAAGCCATTTGTCATTGTCCACCGCTTCTTCCGAGTCGACAGATCTCATGAACGTGGGTTGATTTTACTTCAGTCTCACTTCCATTATCAACCGCAGGGTGAGAATTGCCATCTTCAGTTTGCTTTCCCAATCTTCTGTAAATTATTTTGTCAGCAATTTGGATGCATGAGCTGTTAAACTGATTGTGCGATAATTCTCGCAGTAGTAAGCTGTTGCAGTCAGAATTGTTAGATGGTATATCGCCAGATTCGTACATTCTACATATCAACCCTGAATAGTTGTTTTGTTGTCACTTTCTCCAATGATTTTAGAAATTATGGTGGAATTTTAGTATCCCTTCTACCTCAGTTGATCTTAAGCCTTCGAAAACTTCCTTGAACTTTGGTTCTCATATTGAATTCCGTTTCTGTTCAATATCGACTCCTGTTTCTTCTTCTATGACATCATACAGATCTTGTTCCACATGAGGCCTTCAGTGTACTCCTTTCACCTACGCGCTCCACCCTATGGATGGAACAGTGGAATTCTCGTTGCACTCTTGATGTTACCACCTTTGCATTTAATTTCACCGAAGGTTGCTTTGACTTTCCTACTGCTGAGTCAGTCCTTCGAATAATTTCTTTTTCTATTTCTTCACATTTTTCATGCAGCCATTTCATCTTAGCTTCCCTGCACCTCCTATTTCTTTCATCCCTCAACGACTTGTACTTCTGTATTCCTGAATTTCCTTGAAAATTTCTAGAAGGTTTTCTTTCATCGATCAAACTGAAGTATTTCTTTTGTTACCCATGGTTTTTTCGCTGTTACCTTCCTTGTACCCATGTTGTTCTTTCCAACTTCTGTGATTTTCCTTACTAGAGAAGGCCATTTCTCTTCAATGTAGTGCCTACTGAGCTATTCCTTATTACAGTACGTATACGCTTAAATAGCTTAATAATTCCGTATCCCAATTCTGTGCGTATTGATTCTTCCGGTCTAATGTCTTAAGCTTCAGCCTACTCTTCATCACTACTATATTGTGATCTGAGTCTATATCTGCTACTGGGAACATCTTACAATCCAGTATCTGATTTCGGAATCTCTGTCTGACCCGGTGTGATCTAACTGAAATCTTTCCACATCTGTCTTTTCCAAGTATACCTTGTCATCTTCTGATTCTTGACGGGAGTATTCGCTATTACTAGAAGAAATTTACTACAGAATTCAATTAGTCTTTCTCCTATCTCATTCCCAATACAAGCTCATATTCTACTGTAACTCTTTCTTCTTCCTCTACAACCGCATTCCAGTCCCCCTCGACAATTAGATATTCATCTTCTATACCTGAGCTATAATTGTTGGTGTTGGTTTTCTGCCAGTTCTGATGAAAACTATCCTATCATTGACCGAGCGAGATGGCGCAGTGGTTAGACACTGGACTCACATTCGGGAGGACGACGGTTCAATCCCGCGTCCGGCCATCCTGATTTAGGTTTTCCGTGATTTCCCTAAATCGCTCCAGGCAAATGCCTGGATGGTTCCTTTCAAAGGGCACGGCCGACTTCCTTCCCCGTACTTCCCTAATCCGATGAGAACGATGACCTCGCTGTCTGGTCTCCTTCACCAAAACAACTCCCCCCCCCCCCAACCTATCATTGAGTTGTTCACAGTAACACACTCTGTGCTCTACCTTCTACATGTGACTTAATGATCATTTATTGTGGCCAAAGTACCGATCCTGGCTAGAAGGCGATTTCAGAAATGGTTATTGAAGACTGAAAAAACATAACACTAAACAGCCCCTTTATGCGGAATATTGTTCGTTACGTGAGTCAGTTTGCTACTTTTCTTCTAGTCATTGTTCGAATGTCTCGTTGTGGGAGGTGCTTGATAAGCAAGGTTCGACTGTAGTAAAAAGTTACGGCAGGCCGGATGTCATTGCATGTCTGAGCCGTTACCACAAGCCAGACGGATGATATTTTAGTTTTGTAATACTGCAGACGCACGTATCATATATACTGAACACCGACAATTATACGTGACTCATCACGACTATCCAGTACTCAAAAGCAGGCAGCACTTGGATACATGCTCCACAGACTAAACACAGCACCACTAGATACAGGCAGTTACCAAAAAGAAATACTTTACTTACTCTTTTACTCTCCTGGCCCCAAACCGCAGTCGGTTTTTGACCTCGTCAAGTAGCCTATTCCACAGTTTTCTGTCTTCAGCGTCTTCTTTTCTTTCTCCCAGTACCTGGAGATCCTTGGCAACTTGGTCTCTCCATCCCATTTTCGGCCTGCCTAGAGGCCTTCCTCCTTCCGGTTTATTTTCTGAGACATCTCTCAGTAATGATCCCTACTCTCTTCTATAGACGTGACCTGCCCGTCTTAGTCTACTTATCTTGGCTTCCGCAACTGCATCTGGTTCATAGTATAGGTCCCTGAGCTCTCTGTTCTTTCTTCTTCGCCATTCTCCTCCCTCATCGTTTGGTCCAAAAATCTTTCGTAGGATTTCATTTTCAGGAACCTTTATCTTTCTGTTCGTGTATTTACCTATTCTCCAAATTTCTGCCCCGTATAGTAATACTGTAATGATTATAATTTTATATATTCTTACTCTGGTTCTTGTCGAAAAAATTGTAGATGACAGTAGTGAGTATGATTCTGTAGACGCTGCTTTGATCCTCGGCTGTATTTCTTACTTCTCATCGGTTTTGTTGTTTACTGGTATCCCCCTACATTTAAACTCATCTACTTCTCCAAACATGTGGTTATCGATATGCAGAGTTTCTCGTCTTTTTTGTTCTGTAATTTCTTTGTACCCTCATGAATTTTGTTTTCGCATCATTTACTTCTAATACATGTTCCTTTGCTTTTTCAAAGATCTTTTTTCCAGTATTTTAAGGTAAGTCGGATTTTCAGCGATTAGTGGTACGTCATCTGCAAAGGCCAGTACATTCATTTATGTTCCTATTTTAATTCCTTCCTCTGCTTCACTTGCTGCGTCCAGCGCTTTCTTTATTGAATGTTGAACACGATGGGTGATATTCTATCTCCTTGCCTGATTCATGTTTTTATGTCAAACGCCTTGGAATAGTCTCCCTCCATTTTCACTACCCCTTTCGAGTCTGTCAGTGTCACTTTCACAAGATTTATAATCTTCTTCGGTATTCCGAATCTCTGCATTTTCTCGCACAATTTATCTCTGGATATGCTGTCATAGGCTTTCTTGAACTCGACAAATAGTATTGTCATTGTTTTGTTATACTCCAAATACTTGAATATGGCTTCTTTCAGCATGAATACCTGGTCAGTAGTTGAACGATCCTTCATAAATCCCGCTTGTTTCTCATTTAAATATAGTTCTAACTTTTTCTGGAGGCTCTCGGAGAACGCCTTATAGGCGCAGCTAATTAATGAGAGGGCTCTGTAGTTCTTGCGTTGTTGTTCACCCTTTTTATGAAATGGTATTATTATCGCCACTCCCGTGGCATTATCTGTTCAAACCAGGTGTTAGTAACAAGTTTGTGTATTTGTTTTGCAATTTTATTCCTACGTTCTTAAACAATTGTGCTGTTATGACAGCTCTCCCTTGAGATTTATTGTTTTTTTAGAATTTTGATTGAGTCTATTGTCCATTTCACTGTCGGCTCTTCCACGAAGGCATCTACACTCTGATATCATGTTGTTGCTCCATTTCCGCACCTCTGCCTGCAACATTTAGAAGCTCCTCAGAGTATCCCCTCCAAATTTCTATACTTTTGGATCTTTCCAGAACTTAGTGCTACTTTTATCTTTAATGCCATACAGCCCATGGTATACATCCTTTTCTGAAAAATTGACTGATCTGCAAAAATCTCTTGCATTTCCTGCACTTTTATCTTTCTCTGCTCTATGTTACGGTCTTTTATGCTCCTTCCTGTCCTTGGCTTTCCTATGGCTATTCTTTGGCGTACCTTTACCGTGACTAGGTCTGTGCCTGCCTCGTCACCCGTTAGGGTTTTCACATTCCTTATACTGCTTTTATATCTTTGATCTACAAGGACATGCTCTATCTAGTTTTTTGTTCCTGCATCTGGTGATTCTCAAGTTACCTTGTGAGTGTCCTTCCGAGGAAAGTGTGTGCCCATAATCCTTAGGTTGGCTACACTTGCACAGCTTAGTAGCCTCACTCCATTATCATTACTTTCAACATGTAGGCTTTCAGTCCCCGCTATTCCTTTCCAGATGACCTCTCTTCCAACTTCAGCATTGGCATCTCCCACAATGAGCTTCATATCATAGCCTGGTGTCTTATTAATTACCTGTAGAATGAAGGCTTTCAAGACCGGTTGACATGGCTGTTGATATACTTTCCGGGATGTGAGGTCGTGGTCCAAGAACTTTTCTGCTCCTTACGTCTCGTCCAGCGCAGTCCTGGACGAAACGTAAGGAGCAGAAAAGTTCTTGGACCACGACCTCACATCCCGGAAAGTATATCAACAGCCATTATTAATTATCTATTCGACAGTTTCATATAAACTGTCTTTCTTTTCGTCCTCCGGTTCTTAGGTCGGAGAGTGTAGCGTAAGTATTCTTATATTTGTGACACTATCTGTTATTCTCATGGCAGCTATTCTGTCATCAGTTGGTTGGAAATCAATTACTGCCGCTGGCAAACTTTTGCTGTTCATAAAACTTACTCCCTTCTGTAACTTTCCATCTTCCGATCCACGGTATTGTACTGTGTGGTCCATTGATCTTGACCGGGCCAAATATCTCACGAAATAAGCGTCTAACGAAAAAACTACAAAGAACGAAAATTGTCCAGCTTGAAGGGGGAAACCAGATGGGGCTATGGTTGGCCCGCTAGATGGCGCTGCCATAGGTCAAACGGATATCAACTGCGTTTTTTTAAAATATGAACCCCCATTTTTGTATTACATATTCGTGTAGTACGTAAAGATGTATGAATGTTTTAGTTGGACCACTATTTTCGCTTTGTGTTATATGGCGCTCTGATAGTCACGAACGTATAAGTACGTGGTATCACGTAACATTCCGCCAGTGCGGACGGTATTTTCTTCGTGATACATTACCCGTGTTAAAATGGACCGTTTACCAATTGCGGAAAAGGTCGATATCGTGTTGATGTATGGCTATTGTGATCAAAATGCCCAACGGGCGTGTGCTATATATGCTGCTTGGTATCCTGGACGACATTATCCAAGTGTTCTGACTGTTCGCCGGATAGTTACGTTATTTAAGGAAACAGGAAGTGTTCAACCACATGTGAAACGCTAACCACGACCTGCAACAAATGATGATGCCCAAGTAGGTGTTTTAGCTGCTGTCGCGGCAAATCCGCATATCAATAGCAGAAAAATTGCGCGAAAATCGGGAATCACTAAAACGTCGGGGTTGAGAATGCTACATCATCATCATCGATTGCACCCGTACCATATTTCTATGCACCAGGAATTGCATGGCGACGACTCTGAACGTCGTGTACAGTTCTGCCACTCGACTCAAGAGAAATTACTGGACGATAACAGATTTTTTGCACGCGTTCTATTTAGCGACGAAGCGTCATTCACCAAGAGCGGTATGCACTATTGGGCAACGGAAAGTCCACGATGGCTGCGGCAAGTGGAACATCAGCGACCTTGGCGGGTTAATATATGGTGAGGCATTGTGGAGGAAGTATAATTGGCTCCCATTTTATCGATGGCAATCTAGATGGTGCAATGTATGTTGATCTTCTACGTAATGTTCTACCGATGTTTCACTGCATGACAGAATGGTGATGTACTTCCAATATGATGGATGTTCGGCACATAGCTTGCGTGCGTTTGAAGCGGTATTGAATAGCATATTTCATGACAGGTGGACTGGTCGTCGAAGCACCATACCATGGCCCGCACGTTCACCGGATCTGACTTCCAAGGGTTTCTTTCTGTGGGGAAACTTCAAGGACATTTGCCATCTTGATCCACCGAAAACGCCTGACAACATGCGTCAGCGCATTGTCAATGCATGTGCGAACGTTAAGGAAGGCGAACTACTCGCTGTTGAGAGGAATGTCGGTACACGTATTGCCAAATGCATTGAGGGTGACGGACATCATTTTGAGCATTTATTGCATTAATGTGGTATTTACAGGTAATCACGCTGTAACAGCATGCGTTCTCAGAAATGATTCGTTCACAAAGGTACATGTATCACATTGGAACAACCGAAATAAAATGTACAAACGTACCTACGTTCTGTATTTTAATTTAAAAAACCTATCTGTTCCAACTGTTCGTCTAAAATTGTGAGCCATATGTTTGTGACTATTACAGCACCATCTATCATAAAGCGAAAAAAGTGGTCCAACTTAAACATTCATATTTCTTTACGTACTACACGAATATGTAATAAAAAAAAGGGGTTCCTATTTAAAAAAAAACGCATTTGATACCCGTTTGACATATGGCAGCGCCATCTAGCGGTCCAGCCATAGCGCCATCTTGTTTCGCCCTTCAAGCTAGACAAGTTTCGTTCTTAGTAGTTTTTTCGTTTGACGCTTATTTCGTGAGAATGTGCCTGTCCGTTTCCAGTTTTCCTGTTCCTGGATATCTAGTTTCTTGTAGTGCTACAAGGTCCATTTCACATCTGTCGGATTCTTCCGACAGAATATTGAGAGCTCCAGGAGTTGCCAAAGTCCTAATGTTCCACATTCCAAATCGTAAGTCCTTGTTCGTAAGCCGTTTTTTATATTCCTTATTTCTATTTTCCTTCGATGCATTTTCTTGAGGTTTCGTAGCAAGTTCTTTTTTGTGGGACTTGTTGTTAGCCCATTCCTCATCCCCCAAGCTGGAGTACCAGTCCAGTTACTTTTTCGCGGTGATTATTTTATTTTCTTACTACTCCCCGACTCTGCTGGTGGCAGAGCCAGCGAGCTTTCCCCAATTGCAATGGCGACGCGCCCGATGGAGGTAACAGGCAAATCCCCATACCAAAACGAAATGAATACGATAATAGAAATAGGCACAAACATTGGATACAAAGAGAACATAGTACCAAATATGAACAATAAAATCAAGAAAAAAAAGAAGAATCAACGAGCTCTCATCAACACGAGAACAGAATCCCACACAAACAAACAAAATTCTGGAAGACAAACTACACAAAGGAAAAGCTAAACGGGAAACAAAAATGGTACACAGTGACATACAACCATAAATACACACACAGAATATCCAATATTTTTCAAGAAACATGCCATACAAGTAGCCCACGAAACCAACCAATTAATTCAGAAATACTTCCCAAAAACAATAGGAAAAACTGATCTATATCAGAAGTTTGGGATATTCCAACTGAAATGCAATACATATGATGGAAGATACAAAGGTCAGACCAGGAGGACATTTCACACCAGGTACAAAGAACACGTAGGAGTGTAGAAGTAGAGAACAAATCATACAACTTAGACAAGTGCCAACATAAAATTACCACCAGGGACACAGATATGGAAATCTTAAGGATGAATAACAAAATACTCCCTACACTTACAAGAAAATAACTCATAAATGATCAGACCAACCTGGCACACCACGCACTCTTTAAACTCACTATCCACTTAATATAAAATTAAAGGAAATACAGAAGCGTCCGATCTTACCCGTCGGCTTTGACCCATGACGTCACAAATACCGCGGAAACGACTATAAACAATTCCAATATGGCGGATATAAAAACATCGCATACGTATTGTAAACACTGAAATACACAAGTTTCACAAAAAGCCTAATGACTGTAACGGGACAAGCGTGGGAAATTAGGGGTTTTTGGGTGCGGAGAAACTAAATATACAGAAATGTAGCCACCGACCGCCATTCAAAACCACGCAAAACAACGAAATAAATCAACATCACAAAACTGACCAAATACCAAAAAACACATTCCTATCCATAATCGGACACTTCCCTTAACCTATATAGCTCAACAGAACCTACCGATCACATCCCCCAATAGAAAACTAAGAAACGAAAGCTTCCCTTACACCTACATACATCGGCACTTATGCAGTTTAGCAGGTACGGAAAAAATTTTTCATTTTTTTTCAAAATTTGATCATCATGTGTCGTTATGCGGTGGGGGGAGTCTGCAGTGCCCCCCCCATCCCCCCACAGGCTTCATTAGTGTCAAATCAATATTTTCGAATCATAGGCGGCCGCTGCCGCGGCCGCATTCCAAAAAAAAACTCCCAACCTAACCTCAAGTGGGCTACGCTACAGATCAATATGTTCATCAAATTGCTTCATATTACGTATACATGTTCATTAGTGTCAAATCAATATTTTCGAATCATAGGCGGCCGCTGCCGCGGCCGCATTCCAAAAAAAAACTCCCAACCTAACCTCGTATTCAGGGCTACGCTACAGATCAACCGAACCACAACCAAATACACTCAATAACAAACTCACCCGACGTACAGCAATGAGCATTAAATTAACCATTAACTCACTAATAGAAATTCCGCTTCAAATCCAACACCTGAGCAACAGAAAACTGACCCCACCACACGAAACAAACGAAACAAACGAAAACCATGAACACACCACCAGAGAGCACGACAAACAAAAACAAGACATCTACAAACACGCCACAATCGCAAATCAAACTCCGCGCCGTAATGACATCACACACCACAACACGCTTACGTCACGGGTCAAAGCCGACGGGTAAGATCGGACGCTTCTGTTGACCCAAATTAAATATACACATACAAACACAGGCTCCGTTTCCCGCTACCATCTCCTCCCAGTTCCTTTCCTATAAACACCAGCCACAGTCCCCCTGTAACGTCCTTCGGATCTTCGGTCTTGGCTATAACACTCAGCGGTAGAGCAATGAGATCGTTATTTCTTATGTATCGTTATCGACGTTACAAAATAGAACATTGATGAACTGAACTCGACTTGTGCGAGTTATATACTTCACCAAATGTCTTAATTAACTCGCTTATAATCGATGGTTTATCAGTTGCTATTTGAATATTAATGATAAGTTCAAATTAGTTCCAGGGACATCAAATTCCCTATAGACTGGTTGTAATCTCAAATCTATAATCCGTCGTAACAGTGTTATTAATTCCTAACGTCAAGGAGTTTCTATATAAGCGCCTTGCGCTTCAGTCAAATAAAATTGCAGCACGTTATCTCTATAAATAATATTGTAAAACTTGAATGATAAATGCGTGAATTGACACGATATGCTGGTTTATTACACAATATTTGTCACTTCCTAACAAATCCGTGAGGAAGCAGCTTTCCCAGGTGTTGGGGGAATTATAAATTATATGCTTCGTAATTATCACCAAGTTCCGTAGTCCATTAGGTATTACGAAAGAAACTGTCTATCTGTGTTCACTTCCTAAATAGTGTTAACTTCAGGTTATCTAATTAAAAGTCACTTCATTCTAATATATCCAAGTTCTATATCTGAATTCTAAATAACGTAATATTTGAAGTCAAAGTATCGCTTCACTGCGTCAAAGTAGATCGCAATAATCTATTCTGACAAAACAATCTAATTGCACCTACACATACGAGCATTCTAAAGTATGACCTGCTTCGGCTAACTCTCGTAACGTAGTGACAATGGATTGAATTATCCTTAGCCATTACTCACGAATCTCAAACAGTACTCACACGAAGTATTCTTTGGGAACGTTGGTTTCTACTGGAATCTCTTCTTTCTTTCGTATGTTAATAAATTACTAATATTATATTCCTGATTCAATTACTGGTTGATATCCAAATAATAGTGTTAACTGGAAATTTGTTTGCTTGTTCATTTTTCATGGAATTTGGAACTTGTTTTTGGGAAACCTTTGGGAAATTTGGAGCTAATTTTTGATTTTCATTTCTCGTCCGAGGAAGTGGCATTACAAACCCTCCACCCCCCCTCCCCCCACCCAAAAAAAAAAAAATTCCGCAGGTTAGTAACGCTCACAACCTACATGAAAGCAAACGAATAGATATAAAAACTTTGATACTGTGCTGAATGATAGCACACATAACTTCAGTTCGATTTACAAAAGCGACGTGCCGTAAGAAATCATAGAGAAAGGCCAAAAGTGCCAGTTGCGTATGTGAAACGAAGTCTTTCGGCATCACCCGCTGCTAACAAGAAGGGAAGAAGAAGTAGTTTGGAGAATATGGGAACAAGAGGCTGAAACATCGCGAGTAATTTGCACAGTAAGTCATAAACAAAAGGTCGTTTTTAATCTAAAACTACCCAAACTTACAAATATATGTATCCATTTTACAGAATAACCGCAGAGGATACTTTGTAAGCAAAAGCAAAACGCGTGGTGTACAAATCTCGCTTTAATTAAACTGCAGTAACCTTAAAACTGGAAAAATCAATAATGACTAACTGGTTAATGTCTCTTATACAATGCTCCATCCATTAATTGGAATTCTTCTTTGACTAATCTCTCCTTCTTCAAGGGCTCTTTGGTTTTCAGCAGTGCTGCATCTTTCCTCTGTTTGGCAGCAATGTCATTTAATGCAGTGATGAGTGAAACTTAGTTTGATAAATGAGAAGAAAAGACACCCTTTCTCGTCTTGAATTAGAGAAAACGTTCACTACAGATCGAAGAATATTTACAATCCATGGTGAGAAACAGAGCAAATTACTTATATGGCGAATCATGACAATCTTTGCAATGAATAAATGAATGTTTTTTAGGCGCAATTGAGAAACCACTTACCTGACTATCTGCTAACTGCGTCATTTATTCGTAGACAAGGAATGTTTGGTCCCATTCATGTTACAACTTTAATGTCATGATTCACCGTGCAAAAATAATTTGCTCTATTTCTCACTACTGATTGCAACTATAATTCGGCCAGAGTTGTAGACGCTTTTTCTAACGCAATGGATTTAACCTGATGATGTGACTTCTAGGAGACAAAGCCGATCGTTAAATAAATTATTTGCAAGAGTAGCCAGGCAGTCCTTATTCAAGATGTGTACTTATGGCTGCAGCTGTCCCTCATACAAAATAATGTGTAATTCTTTCTCAGTTGTAGACTCGGAGAGTACTCTGGAAGCATAAATTATCATTGTTTCAGCATCTTCCTGAATTATTACTAAAACTGCCCTTATTCCAAAACCACTAGTGTCGGTGTTTGAAGTTTTGTCTTTGCATGTTCACCATAGAATCATAGAACTGGAGAAATTGTTAGTGTCTTTGTAAGAACAAGGGAAGATCTTTCTTGCACCTCCTTTCCTGAATAAGTGTTCCCCTGCTGAGTTCTTCCAAGGGATACGTGTTGGTAATAAAATCACTTTCAAACCACCGGTATTACGAGCTCATTCTGTGAAAATTTATTGTATCACGAACGTGCTGAGGAGTCGGAAAACCTGTGACCTTATTTTCTCTCTAACGGGACGGAGTTTATCCCTATTTGCTAAGTGCCCTAAGATTTTTATTTCTCGGATGATGAAGAGGCATTTTTACAGATTCTGATGGAGACCTGCAGTCTGGGCACACTTCAAGACGATTGTCAGGAAGGTTAGATGTGCTTCGGATGTCTCCTAGAAAACAACAATGTCAACTAGATAGCAATGACTCAACCATTCGGAGTGTTAAAGCAGGTTGTCTATCATATCTTCAAAGGTGGCTAGAGTCTTACGGAGTCCAAAAGGCAAAACTATAAACTCATAGATGCTGACGTTAGCATTTCGGGTAAGATAGAGAGAAGACATTAATATTTGATAAAATTATCGAACCCTTGATAATACAGAGCACAGCTAATCAATTCCCCGTATTGACGGCGATATGATTTTTAGTTTGATGCAACTATAACTGCAGTAATGTTTCAGTTAAAACAAATATTGATGCATGCGACACATCTACTCAATGAGTGAACAACGTGCCTTAACATATCTCGTAACTTTCTTACTATAAACATGATTGACCTCAGATATTTATTTAAGAGAAATATGATCTCTTTTAAATGCCATGATAACGATCCACCGTGTTTTAAAATTTGAGTGGACGTCTAATTACCTGATTTAATGCATGCGTAAGTGAAATGCACATCATGCAAAATATTCCTAGATGGGACTCATGACACAGTTAACATGAATAATAACACAATTAACAGATCTGGGAGAGGTTAAAATAAGGCTCAACAGTGTGTGCACCAACTACTCCTGCTCTGGAAACCTGTGACCCTTTGACACTAGTTACCACCTCTGCATTTTTCTTATCTTTAAGAACAGTGCTTGTCCACTACATCCATCGGAAACTCCTCACAATGAAGCGAACGTCTTAGATATCCAGCTAGTTATATTTATTTTTAACGGTCACCTAACCATAAGGAAGTCGTAGGACATACGGGATCTCAAAATGTAAGTCAGACAGAAAATGCAAAATTTTTATTTAAGCTAATCAACTGATCGATGAATACCACAGAACTTTCAGAAAGTTATTGCTATCTAAGATAAAATTACTCTAAACTCCCAGGGTTGTACGTTTCTTTGGAGGACCGCAGGAAGTGAAATGTATAAAAGTTCCACATCTAGGCAGTTCGCAAAGGCAAATTAAAAAGACAAATATTTAACATACATAACTGATGATTGAAGATGCATAGCCAAATGAGTTAAATCTGAACTGTTCAGTAGTTGGAGTGTACCACTGCCTGAGCAAAACGTACTTTGTTCACGTACATCATGAGAGGGCGCCGCTCAGCACCAGACGGCACCCGGGAAGCAATCCTTCCTCTCCAAAAATGTTCTGTCCTCAACCCTCGCCATTATCAAGCACGCTGAATGCTCCTCTCAATCTGACGAACGGTAGCATTCCCCTTTCTATGTAAAGTAGGGGAAAGGAACAGAAACTCTGTACTCAAATACTGCAAAAACTTCATTCTGATTCCTGAGGCTTATACTGGTTACGAATAGTCACTCACCATTGGTCAGCACTGACTGTTCAGCGTCTGGAGGCGAGGGCGCCACTTTGGACCTGATAGTCCAAAATATTTGGAAGGAAGCAATGAACTTCCTTATGCCAGAGAAACTCCGAGAGGCGGCCACCTCTTTGATGTGCAGATAGAAAGGCCAGATTCACACTCAAGTACCTGCAGGGGAAAACTGCGGCGTCCGGTGGCATCCATGCACTTTGTAAGCGGATAAGAGCCAACAGTTTTGTACAATAAGCATTTCGGTCACACGTCCATTTCCGTATGAACTCTTCACCACCCAGGAGGCACTTGCTCGCTGCTATTGAGACCACGTAAAGAACCTTGCTGTACTGCAGAGCTCTTTGGCCCAACATCCTTGTAGATCGAACTCGAATACGTGCCACTCGCAGCAAAATGTACGAAGCTTACACAGTTAATCATCGCTTAATTGTGGTAGGGCTAAAACAAAACAATCAACAAAGCTAATGATAATTTAATATATGAGAGAGTAATATCAGAACTGAAAGAAACCGAAAAGGCGTATTAAATCGACCGCACATGTTTAACTTTGTGGTAATTTTAAGGAATATTTTTATTAAGAGAATCTACACTTTACCGGAATGTACTGCTGGTGAATCACTTTCGGCTTACCAGCTGCCTATTGGGAGAACGAGACAAAGGAATCTACATCTACATCTATATCTACATGGATACTCTGCAAATCACATTTAAGTGCCTGGCAGAGGGTTCATCGAACCACCTTCACAATTCTCTATTATTCCAATAGAAATGAATACCAAGGAGACTCTTGTGAAGGACAAGGGCTATCAAATCAGTTCGGCTTAAAATCCTGTGCTAAAGGTGGTACACCAGGAGTGAACCCAGCAGGAGAGATCAAAACAGGTGGTCCAAGGGTGCCCGACCAGAGATTCGAAAGACTACAGGACCTGTTCGCAGGGGAATGTGCGTCGTGCCCCCCCTCACCCCCTCCCCCCCTCCCCCCACAACCACTCCCAGCCACTCCGATATAATGGCGAGGTGCTTACAATATTTAAAAATTTTGTCGAAAACAGTACTATAACACTGAA
The DNA here is from genome assembly GCF_023864275.1 of Schistocerca cancellata. Classification (NCBI taxonomy): domain Eukaryota; kingdom Metazoa; phylum Arthropoda; class Insecta; order Orthoptera; family Acrididae; genus Schistocerca; species Schistocerca cancellata. The sequence continues at coordinate 374,430,448 of NC_064633.1, read as the reverse complement.
CACACTGTCCTGGTATTCCTACACTGTTATACTGCTGGGAACTCGAGAGCTTATCAACAAAGGTACTTATTATCTCAAATACACTCCTGGAAATTGAAATAAGAACACCGTGAATTCATTGTCCCAGGAAGGGGAAACTTTATTGACACATTCCTGGGGTCAGATACATCACATGATCACACTGACAGAACCACAGGCACATGGACACAGGCAACAGAGCATGCACAATGTCGGCACTAGTACAGTGTATATCCACCTTTCGCAGCAATGCAGGCTGCTATTCTCCCATGGAGACGATCGTAGAGATGCTGGATGTAGTCCTGTGGAACGGCTTGCCATGCCATTTCCACCTGGCGCCTCAGTTGGACCAGCGTTCGTGCTGGAAGTGCAGACCGCGTGAGACGACGCTTCATCCAGTCCCAAACATGCTCAATGGGGGACAGATCCGGAGATCTTGCTGGCCAGGGTAGTTGACTTACACCTTCTAGAGCACGTTGGGTGGCACGGGATACATGCGGACGTGCATTGTCCTGTTGGAACAGCAAGTTCCCTTGCCGGTCTAGGAATGGTAGAACGATGGGTTCGATGACGGTTTGGATGTACCGTGCACTATTCAGTGTCCCCTCGACGATCACCAGTGGTGTACGGCCAGTGTAGGAGATCGCTCCCCACACCATGATTCCGGGTGTTGGCCCTGTGTGCCTCGGTCGTATGCAGTCCTGATTGTGGCGCTCACCTGCACGGCGCCAAACACGCATACGACCATCATTGGCACCAAGGCAGAAGCGACTCTCATCGCTGAAGACGACACGTCTCCATTCGTCCCTCCATTCACGCCTGTCGCGACACCACTGGAGGCGGGCTGCACGATGTTGGGGAGTGAGCGGAAGACGGCCTTACGGTGTGCGGGGCCGTAGCCCAGCTTCATGGAGACGGTTGCGAATGGTCCTCGCCGATACCCCAGGAGCAACAGTGTCCCTAATTTGCTGGGAAGTGGCGGTGCGGTCCCCTACGGCACTGCGTAGGATCCTACGGTCTTGGCGTGCATCCGTGCGTCGCTGCGGTCCGGTCCCAGGTCGACGGGCACGTGCACCTTCCGCCGACCACTGGCGACAACATCGATGTACTGTGGAGACCTCACGCCCCACGTGTTGAGCAATTCGGCGGTACGTCCAGCCGGCCTCCCGCATGCCCACTATACGCCCTCGCTCAAAGTCCGTCAACTGCACATACGGTTCACGTCCACGCTGTCGCGGCATGCTACCAGTGTTAAAGACTGCGATGGAGCTCCGTATGTCACGGCAAACTGGCTGACACTGACGGCGGCGGTGCACAAATGCTGCGCAGCTAGCGCCATTCGACGGCCAACACCGCGGTTCCTGGTGTGTCCGCTGTGCCGTGCGTGTGATCATTGCTTGTACAGCCCTCTCGTAGTGTCCGGAGCAAGTATGGTGGGTCTGACACACCGGTGTCAATGTGTTCTTTTTTCCATTTCCAGGAGTGTATTTCATGAGCTATCAAAACTTTACTGTTTCATTAGTCATTTAAGTTGTGACGTGGTATCACGATGGCTTGGAGTGGCCAGGGACACTGCCAGAGATGGATGTTAGTGTAGCAGAAGAAGGCAATACCCTTCGTTGTTAATTATTTACGGTTATTCAGTGTTGATCTCGGGGATCTTAATGAGGGCGACAAATACACAACCGCAGCATCTCCTGGCGCTGCTTTCCTCGCAGCACCGTCTTTGTAAGCAAAGCACATAACAACAAACCCCTTAATCAGTGTCTCGAGTAACCGAGAAGCGACCATTGCCCATAATTCTGCACCAAACGACGGACAGCTGCAGTGGCTGCATGAAGCCCCAGTGTCGCAGTGCTATGAGGCCTTGTTTCAGTGTCTGAAACGATGGTAGGAGACTAGGTACCAGCAAATAGATACACTTTGGCAAGATAGCATATAGGTACCAGCAGCCTGGGCGGGCAAGCAAGAGTCGAGGGTTCGAGGTCCACAGAGTGGATGTCATAACACACTCCACATTTCCGATGATGAATGGCTGAACGTACAGGGAAGCATAGAAATGTTGCTCTCAGGAAGATGAGTTTGTGTTAGAGGTAGTAATTCAACATTCTTGCTGTACACAGATTGTTGTGTACAAATATTGTTGTCAGGAGGCTGAAAATGCGGAAAGGGTAGTACTGTCACATTCTTGCCGGACCTAGAAGGGGGTGTATATACTGCTGTCAGGAGGCTGATTGTATGCCGCATTGTTGTATTACGTGTAAGCTTCTCGAAGGGTGGTCAGTGTCAGAGAACATAGTCATTGCATTGCGAAAGTAGGTTGTATGGTGGAAGTGGCTCGCTACTTAAAGTGCTACGATGGGGTAGGTCGTTGTCTCCAGAAGCCAGTACACAGAACAAGGCACTATATTGTAGAACAAAAAAAGTATAGATCTATTAGCCTTTTCTGCATGGCTTCAGACCTTATCAAAATTGGCACATGTACTGAATGTGCATCCTCCTCCCACTCTCTGTGTTCACATTTTCCTCCCTCGGTCTATCTATCTCATTCTCCCAACTCTATCTCTTACTCTCCACCCTACTCTCTTTATCTTCATCTACTCCTACGCCTCTCTTTTACCATTTCCTCCAAACCCTGTCTTTATCCCACTCTCTCTGACATTATCCTCCTCTCCCTCATCCTTTTCTGCTGGTCATTATCTCTCTAAAACTTCCACCTGTATCTTGCATTTCTGCATCCTTCACTCTCTATGTCCATTTCCTCTGACCCATCGCTCTGTACAACCCCTTCCATATCCATCTGAACTTGCTCCCAGCCATGCTCATCGGCACATGTAGTCCTGCAATACAGTTCACTAAATCAGGCCAATACTCCTTCTACAACACACTTGTCATGCAGGGCAGGCTACATGCTGGGGCACACGAAACAGTTTATTGCCCTTGACATGCAGGCTGCCCTCCAGACCTGGTTCATCTGACAGACTGGTCCTGTTTCCACACGAGATACCTGTCATGCAGGGCTGCCTGTACACCAGGGGCTGAAAAAACATATTTTTGCCTGTAAATCAGCTCCCATTGGAGCTAGGAGGTTATAAACTTACCAGATACTCTTGAGGGCTGCTGTTCTGAGCTCAACCTAGTCAAATCGATCCAGGGGCCTGGGACAATATATAGGGTGATGTCTTTGTTTAGTAATAAAAACATCCTTGATCCTGGGTCCGAAACCCGCCAGCACTTAAATTTTGAACAAATGTCATCATCAATGGAGGATAAAGACTTCCAGCTCAACGAGTTCAGCATTCAGCAAATGGCCTTGTCAAAGAGGGTGGAGGAGCGGGATGAGGCTCAGGGAACTCTCTCATCCTTAGGATAGGAACCTTCCCCTAAAGGCAGAAGAATCAGCAGTGATCAGTGGCAATAGGATGCAGAATCTGTGGAAGCCACCGATCTAATACACAAATATGCATCCACAAAAGGACTGTAACTGAAAAACTGTCATGATGACCTGTCCACTGGAAAGAAAATTCCAGACTAGTCCGCCATTTGGATCTCCATGAGGGACTGCCAAGTCAGGGCGGGGAACGTCAGAAATTTGAATGTGGTAGGGAAACTAGAAAATCTGAAAAGACAAATGTTAAAGCTCACTTTAGATATAATCAGGATCAGTGAAGTGAAATGGAAAGAAGACAAGATTTTCTGGTCAGATGAGTATAAGGTAATACCAACAGCAGCGGAAAAATGGTATAACGTCAGAAGGATTCATTTGGAACAGGAAAGTAGGGCAGAGAGTGAGAGCAGGCTACTGCAAACAGTTCAGCAATAGGGCTCTCATTGGAATCGACAGCAAACCAACATTGACAATGGTTGTTCAGATATACAAGCCAACGTTGCAATGCGATAGAAATAGTATATGAGGATACTGAACGAATATTTCAGAACGTAAAGGTAGATGAAAATCTAATAGTTATGTGGGACTGGAATGTGGTTGTAGGGAGGAAACAGAAGAAAGGGTTATGGGAGAACATGGTCTTGGTAGCAGAAATGAGAGAGGAGTAAGACTAATTGAGTAATGCAATAAGCATCAATTAGTGATAGCGAATACTCTGTTCAAGAAGAGGAGGAGAAAGTATTGTTGGAAAAGGTCAGCAGGTATGGGAAGATTTCAGTTAAATTACTTCATGGTCAGACAGAGATTCCGAAATCGGATATTGGACTGTAAGACGGACCTAAGAGCAGATATAGAGTCAGGTCACAATTTAGTAATGATGAAGAGAAGACTGAAGATTAAGAGACTACTCATGAAGGATCAATCAGCAAAGAATTGGGTACCAGAAGTACTAAGTAAAGAAGATATACACTTGAAGATTCCTGAGTCTACAGATACAGAAATAATGAATGGCTCAGTTGGCAGTACAATTGAAGAGGAATGGATATCTCTAAATAGGGCAATCATAGAAGTTGGAAAGAAAACCGTAGGTACAAGGAAAGCAACTGTGAAGAAGCTATGGATAACAGGTGAAATACTTCATATGATAGACGAAGGAAGGCAGTACAAAAATGTTCAGGGAAAATCAGGAATTAAGAAATGCAAATCACTTAGGAACAGAATGAACAGTAAGTGGAGGGAAGCTAAGGCAAAACTGCTGCAAGAAGAGTGTGAAGAAATCGAAAATGAAATGATTGTTGGAAGAACGGACTAAGCGTGCAGAACAGTCAAAACAACCTTCAGTGAAATTAAAAGCAAGGGAATGATATAAAGAGTTCAGTGGTAATTTCACTATTAAATGCAGAGAAGAGAGCGGACAGATGGAAAGAGTACACTGAAGGTCTCTGTCAGGGGGAAGACTCGACTGATCACGTTATAGAAGAAGAAATTGAAGTTAACAATTTAGTATATTATTATTAGTTATTTAATTAAAAATACTCTTTATTTATTATTATAAATAATTATTCTTTATGTGTGGTTTTATTTTAATTATTGGTTTAGTTATTGGTTTTACTTGGTTTACCTTAATTCATTATTTACTTTTACCTCTACTTGGAAATACTCGTATAAATATTTTTTTAAAAATACCACAGGAGGGCAAGAGTTGTACTCCTCAGCGGCGATCCCGCGGAAATCTGCTCCACCTGACATCTCTAAGACCTTTACTCGCTACGCCGATCGTTCGGCACAACTGTGTGCTATGTTGTTTGATGAGTCTGGATGATAGGTCCAACAATTTAGCAAGTAGGAGTCTATTAATTCGGAGACGATCTCTCGACGAATTCTGACCGTGGAAAATGCAGGTTCGCACTATCATTCCAAACTTAACCTCCGAGCGATCTACTTCTCGTAACATCTGTACCGTGATAATTAACTAATTTCGGTATGGAGATATACACACCTTTAATACTTGATGTTAGTTATTGGATTTTATATTGTGCAAAAAACTATTCGAACATTTACTATATACCGTAATGGCGTCTCACAACAATGCAATCTCTCTCCTCTCACACGTCCTTTCTTTCAGAAAGAGTTTACATAACAAATCTTCCGTTCGTTAAGACAGAGATATGCGTCCGTAGCACGGAACGTCCGAGTCTCGCAATCGGTATATGTCGTTCACCACAATATCAATTCGTCGCACCCAAATTAGAGTTTTGGATACTATATATCATCATAACAGTGAAGAGCTAGGGGACAGAATAATAGAATCAGAACCGAAAAGAGTCTTGTAAGTCTTAATATCAGATAACTCGGAAGAATTAGATACCATTCCATCGGAATATCATAAATCACTGGGGAAGTGACAAAAAATGACTATTCACGTTGTTGTGTAGAATGTATGAGACTGGCGATATACCATAAGACTTTCGGAAAAACATCATCCACGCAATTCCGAAGATAACAAGAACCTACAGGTGCAAGAATTATCGCATAATCATCTTAACAGCTCATGCATCCAAGTTCCTGACAAGACTAATTTTCAGAAAAATGGCAAAGAAAATTGATGATGTGTCAAATATAAACTCTAGGAAAGGTAAAGGCACCAGAGAAGCAGTTTGACTTTGTGAGTGATAGTAGAAGCAAGACTGAAGAGAAAAAGAGACACGTTCATTGAATTTGTCAATGTGGAAAAAGCGTTCGACAATGTAAAATGGTGCAAGACGCTCGAAACCCTGATGAAAATAGGGGTAACCTATACGGAATGATGGGTAATATACAATATATACAAGATCCATGGGGGAGCAATAAGAATGGAAGACCAAGAACGAAGCGCTCGGATTAAAAAGAGTGTAAGACAGTATGTAGTCTCTACAGTTGTATCTGTACATCGCAGAAGCTATGTGGAAAATAAAAGAAAGGACAAGAGTGGGACGAAAATTTAGGGTGAATGGATATCATTGATAAGATTCGCTGACGACTTTGCGATCCTTAGTGTAAGTGACAAAGAATTACAGGATATGTTGGATGGAATTAACAGTCTATTGAGTATAGAATACGGATTGAGAGTAAATGGAATACAAAGGTAATGAGAATTAACAGAAATGAGAACAGCAAGAAACTTAACATCAGAATTTGGAATCACGAAGAAGATGAAGTTAAGGAATTCTGCTACCTAGGCAGTAAAATAATCTATGACTTATGGAGCAAGGAGGACATAAAAGCGACTAGCATTGGCAAAAAAGGTATTCCTCTCCGGGAGACGTCTGCTGGGATGCATATATCTTAACTTGAGGAAGAATATTCTAAGAATCTACGTATGGAGCACAGTTGTGCATGGTAGTGAGTCGTGGATTGTGAGAAAATCATAACAGCAGGGAATCGAGGTCTTTAAGATGTGGTGTTACAGAAGAGTGTTGAAAAGTAAGTGCACTGATAAGGAATAGATGTTTCTCTGCACAATCGATGAGGAAAGAAACATACGGAAAACACTGAAAACAAGTCGGGATAATGGTACTAGAGGGAGCTGTAGAGGGTAAAATCTGTAGAGGAAGACAGAGACTGTTATACATCTAGCAAATAATTGAAGATGTAGGTTGCACTTGCTATTTTCAAATGAAGACTTATTAGAAAAAGTTCCAAAACTATCCCAGTCTTTTCTCTGCAGCCACTCAGTTAAGTATTTGAAACTTATATTGAACACTCATTCTCCCCCCTCTCTGTATCCACTTCATCCTCCCAGCTCTGTCTCTCTCCTCCTCCCTCTCTCCATCTCTTCCTATCCCTCTCTGACACCATTTCCTACAATCCTGTAACAACTGTCTCTGACCAAATCTTCTTCTGATTTCCTCTGACTATATCCTCATGCCCCTCTGTCTTTTCTGCCTGACCCTCTTCCTTTTCCTCCAGCCCACAACCCCCCTGTTTCTTACACCTGTCTCATGTATAGCCTCCTCTTACCCTCTCTCTTTTTATTTCTTCCTCCCCTCACTATGTCCATATCCTCCCCTATCAAGCACAAAGCTCCTCCACCCCATCCCAGCCATACCACTGAAACATATAGCCCCGGCAAAACAGTCCAGTAAAACAAGCTGACACTACAGCCACAACATGTCTATCATGCAAGGCAGGCTACGTATCAGAGGCTTGAAAATCATGTATTTGCCCCTGAGGTACTGACCACTATTCAAAGTAGGATGATGAAGCACACTAGTAATACTCGAACACAACACTCTTTTCATGCAGGGCAGCCTACAAGTCAGGGCCCATAAATCCATTTCTTGCCCATCAAATGCAGGCTACCCTACAAATCTAATTGATTTGGCACACCGATACTGTTCGCTCACAATACGCCTGCCATGCAGAGCAGCCTATATGACAGGGGCTTGAAAAAATATGTTTTGCCTTCTCTCCACTTCTATTGGAGCTAGAAGTTTATAAACACTACAGTGCTGATACTTGTGAGGACATCCCAGATACACACACACACACACACACACACACACAAGCGCACGCGCGCGCGCGCGTACACACACACACACACACACAACCATTTTGTTTTAAACGTCATTACTCTACTAACTGGTTTGATGCAGCTCACCATGAATTCCTCTCCTGTGCCCACCTCTTCATTTCAGAGTAGCTCTTGCGGTCTATAGCCTTAATTATTTGCTGGATGTATTCCAATCTGTTTTTCCCTCTACAGTTTTTATTCGTTCAGCTCCCTCTAGTATTGTGGAAGTTATTCCATGAACTCTCAACAGATGACCTACCACCCTGTCGCTTCTTCGTGTCAGTGTTTTCCATATGTTCCTTCCCTTGCCGATTGTGTGGAAAGACCTCCTCTTTCCTTACCTCATTTCGACATTGTTCTGTGGTACCACATCTCAAATGTTTAGATTCTTTACATTTCTGATTTTCACACAGTCCATGTTTCACTACCACATGATACTTTGCTCCATAAGTATATTCTCATAAATTTCTTCTTTAAATCAAAGCCCATATTTAGTATTTGTAGACTTCTGTTGACCAAGAATGTCCTTTCCTTTTTGCCAATTATAGTCTACTTTTTATGACCTCCTTGCACTTTCTGTCATAGGTTATTTTGCTGTCTAGGTAGAGTAGTTCCTTAATTGCATCCAGATATTGTGATGAATGGTGCCTTAATATGTACCAACTTCTGTGAGTTGGTTTTTTTTTTCTCTGTGTCTAACAGTCCTGCCACAAGCACTCACATAATTTACTACCTTATGTTTTGTACATGGTCATAACTGTACCACTAAGTACACTACAGCTGTAAGCACAGACTTACCATTTTACATCCATGCATCAACAATTCAACAGCTGACCTGCTATCCAGAGGAAAATAATCATTAATGTCTGGCTCTTGCTAAATGTACTTGGACGTATTAACCAACATAAAAAACATTACTAATAATAGCTATAACTTTGTCTGCAGATGAAGTAAATACTAATGTGATGTTGTTCAGTATACTGTGTTCGGTCACCATTAAAAATATCTGCACTTCACTTACATATTAATAAAACCGATAAACTGTCAGGACGAATTCCTGGCTGTAAATGAAGGGAAACAGGTTCTATGAACATATGTCTAGATATTAATCGTTGCAATGGTAGGTGCCGTTGACTAATGACAGTGTTTCTAACCACATGCCATGTGAAACTTCCTGGCAGATTAAAACTGTGTGCCCGACCGAGACTCGAACTCGGGACCTTTGCCTTTCGCGGGCAAGTGCTCTATCATCTGAGATACCGAAGCACGGCTCACACCCGGTCCTCACAGCCTTACTTCTGACAGTATCTCGTCTCCTACCTTCCAAACTTTACATAAGCTTTCCTGCGAATCTTGCAGAACATGCCATGTGTTCATTGTGTATTGCAGACTTTGTGATTGGCGATGCGTTCTGTAAACAGCAGAATGGTGCGGTATTCAAGTCGGAAACAAACCAAGAGAGTGTTTATGTACGGCGAAGCAGATAGAAATGCTCGAGAGGCAGCATGGCTATACCAAAACAAGTATCATCATAGACACCAGCCAGTTTACCCAATATCTCAAGCTCTTTCTATGCTTGGAATATGGTCATTGCTCCTTTCCGGCAGACGAACTTGCAGGGAGGCGTCGGACGGGGTTGTCCAGGATATAGACATTAACGCTAGTACAAGCTCAAAGCAAGTTGCCCACCAACATGGTGTGAGACAAAATACGATTATGTGTATCCTGCATGACAACCGCTACTATCATTATCACAAGAAATTGCATGGAGGTCACTTTGAATATCTTTTGGGACGTGGATGCACTGCAGCTCCGTATTGTATTCCGGGCCGATTTGTTGTCGTTTCACGCACGCCATCCATTTCCGGTCACATCTTCATATAATATTTTCCCCTCCATTTCCATTCAGGAATCCATGCCTTCAATTTGTCGGTTTTATTAATGTTCACCCTGATATATACTGAAAGCCGTAAAGATTGCAATGCCAGGTAAGATAACAAGTTTTAATTATTGGGCATAAATAGAATATAGTACGAAAAAAACATGATTAATTTTGCTGGTGATTTGATGATGTATAGTGCAAGAAATTTTGGACACAGGAATTCCAGGCCTTCCAAATGCAATGACTTCAATCTGACGGAAACCATGCTGCTCCAACTACATGTCATAGTTCTCGAACTGAAATGGATGGGAATTGATGGTGTGCCAGTTTTCATGATCTGATATTTACAATGGATGAGTGATACGGAGAACATGCTGAGATGGGGGACAGTCGAACTAGCTGTCAGGACAGCATGAACAATATGCATTTTTGTGTTATCTTATTAAAAGATAATGTCATACAGAGCTAGAATCATGAGGAGAGGAGCAGGCCTTAACACGTCACAGATGTAACGGTTGCGGTCCATGTTACTGCCCATGCGAGCCAGAGGTAATCCAACTATGTATGTGCCCATTGGCGGCTTATACACCATGTGATAAAAAGTATCCGGACATCCCCAAAAACATACGTTTTTCGTATTAGGTGCATTGTGCTGCCACCTACTGCCAGGTACTCCATTTCACCGACCTCAATAGTCATTAGACATCGTGAGAGAGAAGAATGGGACGCTCTGCGGAACTCACGGACTTCGAACGTGGTCAGTTGATTGTGTGTCACTTGTGTCATACGTCTGCACGCGAGATGTCCGCACTCCTTAACATCCCTAGGTCCATTGTTTCCGATGTGACAGTGAAGTGGAAACGTGACGGGACACGTACAGCACGAAAGCGTACAGGCCGACATCGTCTATTGCCTGACAGAGACCGCCGACAGTTGAAGAGGGTCGTAATGTGTAATAGGCAGACATCTATCCAGACCATCACATACGAATTCCAAACTGCATGAAGATCCACTGCAAGTACTATGACAGTTAGGCGGGAGGTGAGAAAACTTGGATTTCATGGTTTAGCGGCTGCTCATAAGCCACAGTCATGCCGGTAAATGCCAAACGATGCTTCGCTTCGTCTAAGGAGCTTTAACATTGGACAATGGGACAGTGGAAAAAGGAGGTGTGGTGTGATTAATCACTGCACACAATGTGGCGATCCGATGGCAGGGTGTGGGTACGGCGAGTGCGTGGTGAACGTGATCTGGCAGTATGTGTAGTGCCAACAGTAAAATTCCGAGCCAGTGGTATTATGGTGTGGTCGTGTTTTTCATGGAGTAGCTTGCATCCCTTGTTGTTTTGCGTGGCAGTATCACAGCACAGGCCTACATTGATGTTTTAACCACCTTTTTCCACTGTGAAGAGCAATTCGGGGATGGAGATTGCATCTTTCAACACGATCGAGCACTTGTTCATAATGCACGGCCTGTGGCGGAGTGTGAGCCGTGGTAAAAATGGCTGTTTTGAAGAGCGTGCCGTAGCGCGTTATGTGAAGCAGTCGCCCTCCGTTTCTGGCTGTGGCACCGCTGTGGCAATCGCAGCTTTGGTGTCTTCCTCTGGTGAGAAAGAGGAAATGTTGTCTGTTCACGTGCCTTTAAGGGGCGCTATGAGCTCGCCAGGGGTCCATCCTTATCCAGCGCATCCATCACCACCTCCACCAAAACCACCTCCTCCCAGACTGGCTTTCGACCTTCCTTCTCTGCCGATGACCAACTGCTCCGCCTCACTCATCTCCTCTCCCTCCAGCTTAACTCCCGTCGCTCCGCAATTTTTGTCTCCCTCGACCTCGAAAAGGCCTACGACCATGTCTGGCATCCCCGTCTCTAAACCTATGCCCGCCCTTCCTGTCAACTACATCTGTCTAATGGCCTCCTTCCTCTCTCGCCACCCCTCCTATGTTACCATCCATAATACCAATTCCCACACCTTATACCCCTCTGCAGATGAGCCCCAGGACTCTGTCCTCTCCCCTCTCCTCTACCTACTGTACATGGCAGATATGCCCCACTCCCCTCCCCCTCCCCCCCACTCCAGTACACCTCTTGCAATATGCCGATGACACCGCATTCCTCGCCCTCGCTCCTACCCACCAACGGTCCCAATGCCTTCTCCAGAATCACCTTGACCTTTTTGCTGCATGGTGTAACCAGTAGCTCCTGAAAATCAATGCTTCCAAGACCCAGGCAATCATCGTAGGTTGTACCACTCACTCCTTCTGGCTCCTGGATTTCTCCCTTACTGTCTGCGCCCATCCAGTCCGCCTCTCCACCACCCTCACCTACCTTGGCCTCACCATTGACTGTCACCTCACCTGGATCCCTCATCTCCACTCCATCCAATCCAAAGCCCACAACCGCCTCCGACTCCTCAAACACCGCTCTGTATGGAAATGTGGGTTGCACCGCCCTACCATCCTCCATACCTACAAATCCTTAATCGGTCCCATCCCATGTTATGCCAGTCTCACCTGGATATCTGCCCCCCCCCCCCCCCCAAATTCTATAAGTCCCTACAGATCCTTGAGTGTCATGTACTCTGCCTCGGCTTTCGTATACGCCTCCCGTCCCCCATATGGATCCTCTATGACCTCATTCCTTTCCCCCATCTGCTCCTATTCCTCGAACATATCTGCATACTCTACACCTCCCACTCTACACTCTACCCCCTGGTTGCTCCGCTCATCTCCTGTCCCCGCTCCCTGCCACCCCTTCACTGTTGTGTCCCCCCTACCCTCCATCTCTACACCCTTCATCTCCTTTCCCAAGGTGGCTTCCATCAACTCCCCCTCCTGGATGATGCCCTCTCTCCCTCCTATCCACTCTGATCCTTATCCTCCCTCCTTTCCTCTGTCCTTTCCCTGGGCTCCCTCTTCCCCCCCTTCCATTATGTTTTCTCCGCGCCAAACCTCTCCCTACCTCCCTTCTCCCCCCTGAGTACTTTTGTATTCCCCTCCTCTGCCTTCCCCACTCCCTGTCGCGTCTGCCCAGGACCCCCAACCCCTCTTATGGGTCCTCATCCTCCATCGGCTCCTTACACCCCCCCCCCCCTGCGCTTTTCCTTTCCTTCCCCCCCTTTTTTCCCATCATCTGTCCAGTTTCCCCCCACCTGCTCTCGACTGTGGTACGTCACATGTGCCAACTTTTTAGTGCAGTGTTCCAGTGAATGTTCAGTGTTGTTCGTCTTTCTAGTGTTGCGAACAGAAACCATGTTGTCGCTGGGTGTGAATTTTATGTCTTTTGCGAGCATAAACCAGACTGTCGCCGTGTTTTTTACTTGTCTGTCGATTAGTTTACCTGTCTGCTTCATATGTATTTTATTCGCCTCATCATCCCTTTGTTATATGATTTAAGTTCCATGATTTTTTTCGCCATGTTCCTATTTAAGTCTCTGATTTTATCGCCTGTTTTTATTATTTATTATGTTCGTCTTTTTAACAAAGTCTGTAGGCTGAAGAGCGGCATACTACGCTGCTGAGCACTATGGGACTTGACATCAGAGGTCATCAGTCCCCTAGAACTCAGAACTACTTAAACCTAACTAACCTAAGGACATCACACACATCCCTGTCCGAGGCAGGATTCGAACCTGCGACCGTAGCGGTCTTGCTGTTCCAGACTGAAGCGCCTAGAACCGCTCGGCCACACGGCCGGCGCCGGTGAATAACCCATGGGCCTTCACGAGCTGACGAAGAGCTCGTTCATACAAAAATGTTAAGAATCTTTACTCCTTTAAGTGTCACATAACTCCCAATTTAGAGTCCCAGTACAGCTATTACAATTTTGAGATTTAATGTCTTGTCTAAATCACATAATGCGAAAACCGGAATGGTTCCTTCACAAAATTACCCGACTCATTTGCTCTGTCTAACTAAATCGCCAGTTCTGTGAATTTAGAACATGAGCTTTCTTTTAACACACTGGACTTGCATTCGGGAGAACGACGGTTCAGATCCACGTCGGTCATCCTGACTTACATTTTCCTAGTTTTCCCTAAATAGCTGCAAGAAAATGTCGAGATGATTGCTTTGAAAGGGCACGGCCGATGTCTTTCTTTATCCTTCCTTAATGCGATATAGTGCTCCATCTCTAATGATCTGGTTGTCGACGAGAGGTTAAGCATTAGTTTTCCGTTCTTGCCTCTGACCTTTCACCTTCTTTTCTTAATAGGTCAGCAAGACACTGCATCTGCGTATCTTAGGTTCCGAACGGTAATGGGAGGGTACTACTAGATCCTGTCACGACACCTGAATGCAAGTTATAACGTTAGAAACGATGAGGTGGTGGATTTATACTCTTTATGGCATCCTGCGATCGATCGTCAGGACTAGTGGGTGGTTGTCGATAGACCATGGATCAATTTCGTTCCGCTGTGCTGTTGTTGACTTACCGAGATCAAGACACGAGACATCAGCGCCATCATCACGACACTAGTGAAGGTGTTCATAAAGCTGGTAGCGTAACGGCGCGGCGGTGCAGTGGGTAACGTAAGTTACAGTCATTTAACGGTAGCAGAGTTTAATCTGCGTCCGGCAAGTGAGTTTTCAATTTTACCTGGTATCCTTAAATCACAGGAGGGTTCCTTCATAAAAGTCAAGACATGTTTCCCATTGAAACGTCCCCTTAGGAACAATTATACACGTCTGTGCTGATAAACCTCTTACACTATTTGCTTTTCAAACAGCTGAGCAAAACTGAACGTACTCAAACATTCACTAAAGTGACACACAATATTTTTAGCGCAACGCAATCTGACTATCAAAGATCCCTGAAAAAGAATGGCCCTGAGTAACATTAAACTAAACCTTTCAGAAATCACTTACCTCACAAAAATCTTCATTACTCGAACTACTGCAATACAGCAAGCACCACTACTGCCAGCTAAATAAAAGATTCAAACTACGGAAGGCACTAACTACTGATAGGGATAGTTAGCAAGTGAAAGATATTAATAGAGAACAAACAATGTATTTACCTTAATAGTCATAATATATATAGCAGTTCATGACAAATTTCAAAACTCCGCCATCTCTCTCCCCACATCCACCACTGCTGGCGACTCACCTCCAACTGCGCACCGCTACGCGCTGTTCACATCCAGCTGCCGCTGCCCAACACTACAATGGCAGATAACAACGCAAACTAGCCACAGACTGCACACAGCACAGCCAGTGATTTTCATATAGAGCGCTACGTAACGTTGCCAATAAGAAAACATAAACAGCCTACTTACATAAAGAAAACATAAACAGCCTACTTGCATAGCCCCCATGCTCCCCACAAAAAATTTTACAAATTTTTTTGGGCAGTGGCCAATAATGATTTGATAAAATTTTTCAAAATTACAATAACCAAGAAATCAAATGCACACACTTATTGATACAATGTTGGTCAAAAGCTAAAATTTTCTCACAGCCTATAAAGACAGTCCAGATTGTTCATCACAGTAAAATTTCAGTGTTTTTTTTTTTTCCAAAGTCTGAGCAGTAAAAGACAATGCACACGGAAGTAGTGGATTTCCATGCAGTATTGAAGAAGTAGGGTTGTCCTTCCAACTGAAAGACAGTGCTGACTCTTGACATGCTGACAGGTAATGGGCCACAACAGAGCAAACCCACAGCAGAGTCATTCGACGTTTTGAAGAAGATTGGTAGGTAGGTCATCACAGAGCAGACCCACTGTAGTCCTGGTAGAGAGTATGGTATTGGTGGGTCATCAAAGGTGCAGACCCACTGCTGTCCTCGTAGAAGTTGTGGACAGGCCCACAGTAGTCCTGGTAGAGATTGTGGTATTGGTGGGCCACCAGAGATGCAGACCCACTGTAGTCCTCGTAGAGATGGCCAGCAGCCATCTGTTGTGACTGTGCGGGTGCACAATCACCATTGAAGATTCTTGCGGATAATATAGCAAGTCCATAAACCACCACTCGTGCACTCACAAAGTTTTTTTTCTAATTGTCCTTAGAACCAGCAATGCTGTTAACCAGTCCCTTGCTGAATTATTAACACACGTGCAAACACTATCAGTCCCTACTTCTCCATATACTATGACCAACAGAAACATGTGCAGTGAAATGGAACGTACAAGTTACTTAATTTGATGAACTGCTGTCAATTACAATTTTATAACATAAGAATACAATGACAAAGGTACAAAATACATAATTAAAAACATAACAATACAGATAACATTTGTAGTAATACAGGCTTTACAAAAGAATAGAAATAGACATATACATCAGTGTTACAGGAATTATGACATAAGTAAATACATAAAAGATCAGAATAATTATTGAAACATCAACTTCACACATGAGCATTAAAACAAAACAGAATAAATAATGTCTTCAGGGTATCTACTGTGTCCTTTAAGTTTTCCTGAGTTTTTGCAAGTTGCGTAACCGAATCGGTAGATGCAACTGAGTCAATTTTAGCTTGCAAGGTCTCATAATTTTCATGAACAATAGTTTGCAGTTCTTTTATGGCTGCTTCGTGATTCAGTAATGCATTTTCATGACGCGAAAAAATAGGTTGGAAATGCTCACAAATTTGTGTTTTTACGTCATTACAGAGCTTTTGACATTTCGATTCGATGTTATGTAACTCAGTGGTTAAATCTTCACGTGTTTTTTCAAGTGTGGTGTCTAACTTTTGAAGATTTTGTTCCATTGTGTCTAACTTTTGAAGATTTTGTTCCATTGTGTCTAACTTTTGCTGTGTTTGTCTCTGATTTTGTTCCATTGTGTCTAACTTTTGAAGCTTTTGCTGTGTTTGTCTCTGATTCTGTTCCATTTGTTGCATTAATTGTAATAACAATGCATTAGTGTCTGGAATCTGTTCCTCTACGCTTTTCCGCAGTGCATTTGCACCAGCAACATTCACATTTTGACAAGCAGAAAATGTATCTTGACTTATTTGAGAAAACGGTGAGGACGCAAAACCTGAATCTACAGTATTTGAAAAGTTGTGTCCTATCACTTCGGATTCCTGAGGCGAGCTGTTGCCGAGCGATCGATCGATAATGCTTCCCTGTTCACTAATTGTTTCACTGCCTAAGCCATTGTTTGCCGCCCGCTCCATTTCCCTATGCACAATTACCAAATTACTATGTTGAACATTAGTTAATTCATTACATGGTGGCGCTAACACACTACTTTCGTCTTCACTGTCATTTCTCAGTTTACTTTGGAGCCTAGTATTACGTTTTTCACACGCCATTATTGTCACAATATTTTACACAACAACACAGAAAAGCACAGTTTGAAGTGCAAAAATAAGAGAACACATTAACATAGCACAGAAAATAATATCTAGTTAATTGCAGCTGCGAAATACTTGGTGCAAATCTACAAGCATGCCACAACTGTTTTACTGTACAACAATGAAAAACCACAACTACCAAGGAAATTCTCTCTATAATTACGCGCTAGCAATAAACAAAAGCTACACTAAATACACAAACTACAAGAAAAAATCAGAAGACTCAAGTCACAGTGATCCATTACCTTAGGTTTACAGCGACAACGAGAGCCGGAGCACATTTTGCCGGTAGGTGGTGGTGAGCCTTGGTATTGCCCAAGGGCCAACGTGGTTCAACTGCTAATCGTTTGTGCAGAACACACTAATCTAGTCGTTCAAGGTGTTCTGTTTCTTTTCTGAACATAAGTGTATTTAATAAAAAAATACTTTTGGACGAAAATTGAAATGAAAACATAAGAAATCAAGAAACTTTGGAAATTTGTGGTGAGTTCCTGTGGGACCAAACTGTTGAGGTCATCGGTCCTTCGGCTTACACACTACTTAATCTAACATAAACGAACCTGCAATCATACCCTTGCCCGAGGGAGGACTCGAGCCTCCGACGGGGGGAGCAAAGCGCCTCAGACCGCGTATCTACACTACTGGCCATCAATATTGCTACACCACGAAGATGACGTGGTACAGACGCGAAATTTAAGATGCTGTGATATGCAACCGATTAGCTTTCCAGAGCATTCACACAAGGTTGGCGCCGGGGGCGACACCTAGAACGTGCTGACATGAGGAAAGTTTCCAACAAATTTCTCACACACGAACAGCAGTTGACCGGCGTTGCCTGGTGAAACGTTGTTGTGAAGCCTTGTGTAATGCGGAGAAATGCGTACCATCACGTTTCCGACTTTGATAAAGGTCGGATTGTAGCCTATCGCGATTGCGGTTTATCGTATCGCGAACATTGCTGCTCGCGTTGGTCGTGATCCAATGACTGTTAGCAGAATATGGAATCGGTGGGTTCAGGAGGGTAATACGGAACGCCGTGCTGGATCCCAACGGCCTCGTATCACTAGCAGTCGAGAAAACAGGCATCTAATACGCATAGCTGTAACGGATCGTGCAGCCACGTCTCGATCCCTGAGTCAACAGATGGGGTCGTTTGCAACACAACAACCATCTGCACGAACAGTTCGACAATGTTTGCAGCAGCATGGTCTATCCACTCGGAGACCATGGCTGCGGTTACCCTTGACGCTGCATCACAGACAGGAGCGCATGCGATGGTGTACTCAACGACGAACCTGGTTGCACCAATGGCAAAACGTGATTTCTTCGGATGAATCCAGGTTCTGTTTACAGCATCGTGATGGTCGCATCCGTGTTTGGCGATATCGCGGTGAACGCACATTGGAAGCGTGTATTCGTCATCGCCATACTGGCTTATCACCCGGCGTGATTGTATGGGGTGCCATTGGTTACACGTCTCGGTCACCTCTTGTTTGAATTGACGGCATTTTGAACAGTGGACGTTACATTTCAGTTGTGTTACGACCCGTGGCTCTACCCTTCATTCGATCCCTGCGAAACCCTACATTTCAGCAGGACAATGCACGTCCGCATGTTGCAGGTCCTGTACGGGCCTTTCTGGATACAGAAAATGTTCCACTGCTGCCCTGACCAGCACATTCTCCAGATCTCTCACCAATTGAAAACGTCTGGTCAATGGTGGCCGAGCAACTGGCTCGTCACAATACGCGTCACTATTCTTGATGAACTGTGGTATCGTGTTGAATCTGCATGGGCAGCTGTATCTGTACACGCCATCCAAGCTCTGTGTGACTCAATGCCCAGGCGTATCAAGGCCAATATTACGGCCAGAGGTGGTTGTTCTGGGTATTGATTTCTCAGGATCCATGCACCTAAATTGCGTGAAAATGGAATCACGTCAGTTCTAGAATAATATATTTGTCCAATGAATACCCGTTTATGATCTGCATTTCTTCTTGGTGTAGAAATTTTAATGTCCAGTAGCGTACCCCGCGCGGAAAGAAATCAGGAAGGAAAGAGATGAAGGGTAGGTAAAGGCTAAACGAGAATAGGTTGTGTTGGGCAAGTAGAATCAATACAAATGGCAAAAATTAGCTAGTGGAGCCTGTTACACAAAATTTGATACATTTCCCTGTCGCCACTGTATGTTCGTGGAAGGTAAGTCACACTACAAGAGAAAATACAGAAAAATTCGTTGTTATAATGGCGGCATTTACCACAGAAATAAGGAGGTAATTATTTCGTGATAGATGAAAGATAATTTCATGATAGGTGTAAGACGATTAGTAGAGTGCAATTAGGTGATCGCGAATGATCCAAGAGGTAACGACCCTAAGTCGTGTGTTCCCCTCCAACAGGTGTGGTTGCTGGAAATTCCGTGTAGCATGAATACTCCTTCCTTACCATAACTGTTTGTATAATCCACAAAGATGGATCACTTAGGTGCTGTTTAGGACATTTTTAGTACTTGGTACAGACATTTACAAATAAAACAGGAATTAAAGGTGTTATAAACGTAAAAATACTTTTTTTCCAATGGTGCATGATGTATTATCACAATCGTAAATTAGGAACCGCGCGTGAAACCCGTTAGTTGTTTAATATGTGGTGCAAACTGATAATGTTGTTGAGGCAGCGCTCCCTTTTTTGTATTGCTAAGGCAGGAAGTGAAAAACGGTGCTTCATTATTTCTTTGCAGCAAAACGTTGTCTGCACAGCGACTGCTAAGTTAGAGCAGATTACGGCCCAATTCGTTATCCGCTAATTGAAACACTGTGCCTGTCAGAGAATGTATAACCGATTTCTGGCTATGACAGACGGTCTGAAGAGAAATTCTCGCTCATTGCGGGTCCGGAACAGCATTTTAACATTCCTCTGGGTCGGGTGTATTCATTGTAGCTCGTACTCTGAAAGTAATCCTGATTTACACGGACCCAAGTGTAGCTTATTTCAGTTTGCAGTGAACAATGGTAATCGCTGGGTCGTTAGTGTGATTCGAGAACCAAGACTCGGTAGAGCTTTTGGCATTTTCATCAGCAAATTACATGCTGTTTTTTTTCGCGATGTCATTGTTTCTATTCTCTCAGTTATTTAGTTCGTCAAATACAAATTACTTTCTTATAAGTATCTTGCTGGGTGTAGTAGTGCGTCATCTTATAAAATACTTAGAATGCTAAAACACTGAAATAATAGACATTTCGGTTGCAGAGACTTTCCTCACAGCTTTAACATGAGGGTTTGTGTTTTCATATACTGCGTGTTTAACGGTGTCGTAAGTCTACCGAGCCGGCCGGTGTGGCCAAGCGGTTCTAGGCGCGTCAGTCTGGAACCGCGAGATCGCTACGGTCGCAGGTTCGAATCCTGCCTCGGGCATGGATGTGTATGATGTCTGTAGGTTAGTTAGGTTTAAGTACTTCTAAGTTCTAGGGGACTGATGACCTCAGATGTTAAGTCCCATAGTGCTCAGAGCCATTTGAACCATTTGAACCAAGTCTACCGACGTCATATTCCTTCCACTTTCTTGACATGTTAACAACAATGGTCCGTCTCAGGACTGAGAAAGATGATGTGTGGCAAACATTCTGTGTGTTGCCCTGCTTTCAGGTAACTGGTAGCCAGTCAAAAACCGTCACTATGTTTGCGGGGACGAATTTTACTGCACTTAGTCACAAAATAGCGACTTATGTTCTGAATGCGCTATTTATTTATCCTGTCGCGTTAGTGTCCGATGAATTCGCTGTCTTGCGGTCACGATCTGTGTGTCGTACAGGGACCACTGGCGTCCACGATATTTTGATTTACATTTATCCTATGTGACAAGACTTAAGTGCTGATACTAGAATATGAAATAAGTTACCAAACTTATTTTTAAATTACGAGAATATCACATTCGAGATATTGATACTGTTATTGATACTGTAATGATTTCTAAAAGCTACTACTGATTGCTCTGAACATAAACAGCAACAAAGGCGCAACAACATAACTTCTAAGAGAGGTCTGCCGAAACCGGCTCGTTTTAAATGTAATGAACATGTGAAATAAAATGATTTACCTGAGTAGGTCATTTATAAAAACAATTAAAATAAGTTTGCTTATTATAAATACTGAACAAAGGGCCATCGGTCAAACGAGTTTCCTAGACTACATAGAACGTTAGACACTTCAGCGTTGTCAGCTTTGAATCGTATGTGCTGGACAGCGCAAAAAATGGTTTTTAGATTAAAGTTTGTGTTGGCGATCGAACTGACGTGCGGTTATTCAGCGGACAAAACTGGACAGCGCTATATTTTGAAGAAGTCCGCTATTGTCCATGTGGAAATTGTAACTTATTTTATGTCAAGAAAGTAGGACGAAGGCAATTACTGAAAATAATGGTAAATCGTGGATGTGTTTGAAGAGCAAAAGGAGAGTTACTGCTGCTGTAGTCAGTGGTGAAAGTATGCCTTATCGCTTGGCTGTCAACGTTATTCCACAAGAAAAGTTCTGTTCTTCTGCTGAAAGTGCTGACAACTTGTAAAGTTGCCATGAAAGAATTGGCTATCAAAATAAACCTGCAGTATTAGAAAGACTTTGGTATAGAAACAAAAGCTAATAGCAGCTTCTGTGACGGAAGCGTCTGGCCAACATCTTTTCACGTGTAATTTCGAACTGCTGGAAGAAAATGATTTGCAAAGCCATCAGTGGTCTGCTACTTCCATTTCAACGTAATAGACTTGTGCGACACAAAGACGGAGTTAGAGAACAAATACAATGGTTTATTAAAAAAGATAAAAGAGGAAATCACTGCAAAAGAAATACGTACAGATGCGGCAAAGAGTTCAGAGGAAACGGTTTGCGTAGGTCTGCGGACTCTCTCGAAGTAAAACTTGCAATTACTGCGACTTATTCTCACTAGCTTAAAGGAGTTGCCGAGCGCAACAACAAAATCCCATGTGAGATGCCACGTTTTACGGGTTGAAAATGTCAAGGTGTGCATGAAACATATTTCAGCTCCCTGCGATTTTTTTACGAACAGTCTGAAATTTCACCAGTACCTCCCCTTGAGGCTTCGCAAGGTCTTCCGGAGGCTGTTTATTCTCCTTGGTAAATTTTGCTGTGTCCTTCGTTACTCGTATCCGCCGCCTCATTTTCTTCCCTTACGAGAGTATGATTCGCCAGTATGAGATGTTCACGGGGGAGTTTAGTGTTTGACAATGCATGTTTGCTACTGGCGGACATTTTTGAAGGTGTCTAATGGTGTACAAGCTTTAAGGTGTCATACTAGAGGACGTTATAAATACGTACATAGTTATCAGTATGTGTAGTACTGCAATGTATTGTTTCCTTGTTTCATAACACTTGATAATGGGATAACGTAGTCACGAAACATGCTGTGATAAATATATCACACAATTGACAACCGCTCAGTTACATTCTCAATATTGGTTCATGAGACAGTTATACGATTGTTTCACAATTGTGTTGTAGGGTTACATACTTTGCTGTTACAAGTCCAAAAAGCTTTGCCAGTTGTATGCAGGTGAATACACTTTTTTCTGTTTTGTTAACTGTTACACCAATTTGTATGCCACTTCTTACCTCCCATGGCTGATCTGATTTCTTTCTTCGCCTGGTTCTTTCTCTTCTTTCTAGATTTAGCTTCTTCTTTCTGACTTTATTATCTTTGGGAGCATGCTTTTGTTTTTCTTTACTGCTTTTTTGACCCCTTCGCTACATAACGTCGAACCTCTACTGCTTCTAACACTTTTCCTGTTTATTATGATCTCAGACTCTGTTTGTTCGATGCTTTCTCTTACTCTCCGTTCAAACAGGCCTTGAAAGGCCCAACGCCTCCGACCGACCATCATGTCGTCCGCAGCCGAAAGGCGCCACTGGATGCGGATTTGGAGGGGCATGTGGTCAGCATACCGATCTCCTGGTCGTCAGTTTTCGTGACCGAAGCGGCTACTTCTCGAACAAGGGCAGAGTTCATCCTGCTTGCCAATGGCGTTCAACAGATTTGGAAGGTCACCCATCCAACTGCTAGCCTATACCTACAGCGATTAACTTGAGTGATCTGACGAGGACCGGTGTTTCCGCTGTGGCGAAGCCGCTGGCATGCCTTCGGTTATGCTGCTCTTTTTGATGTCATCGCTTGCCGCTCGGTTATTAGGTAGTCGTCTTTGATGAAGGTGCTTCATTCTTCCATCATGTAACAAACTTAATATACTTGTATTAACCTGTGCAAGCCTTTTCATCTCTGAATAACCACTGCAACATTCACCATTCTATATTCGTCTCCTGGTCTCCCTCTAACATGTTTAGCTCCCACGTTTCCCTCCGCACAGAACTGATGATCCCTCCATGCGTCAGAAGGTGTCCTACCAACCGATCGCTTCTTCTAGTCAAGTTGTGGCGCAAATTTCTCTTCTGACCAATTCTGTTCAGTACCCCCTCATTAGTTACGTGAGCTATCCATCTAATCTTCATCATTCTTCCGTACCACAATTTCAAAATCTTCTGTTCTCTTCTTGTCTAAACTGTTTATCGTCCATACATGGCTATACGCCATACAAATATTTTCAGATAAGACTTCCTGACTGTTAAATCTATACTCGATGTTAACAAATTTCTCTTCTTCAGAAGCCGGCCGGATTGGCCCAGCGGTTCTAGGCACTACAGTCCGGAACCGCGCTACCGCAACGGTCGCAGGTTCGAATCCTGCCTCGGACATGGATGTGTGTGCTGTCCTTAGGTTAGTTAGGTTTAACTAGTTCTAAGTTCTAGGGGACTGTTGACCTCAGAAGTTAAATCCCATAGTGCTCAGAGCTATTTGAACCATTTCTTCTTCAGAAACGCTTTTCTTGCCTTTGCCAGTCTACATTTTATATTCTCTCTACTTCGGCTATCACAGTTATTTTGCTGCTCAAATAGCTAAACTCATCTACTACTTTAAGTTTCTCATTTCCTAATCTAATTCCCTGAGTGTCACGTGATCAAATTCGATTACATTCCATTATCCTCGTTTTGCTTTTGTTGATATTCATCTCAGATCCTCCTTTCAAGACACTGTCCATCCTGATAAACTGCTCTTCCAAGTCCTTTGCTGTCTCTGACAGAATTAGAATGACATCGGCAAACTTTCTTCTCCCTGGACCTTAGTTCTTGCTCCAAATTTTTCTTTTATTTCTCGGTCAGTATATGAACCGGAGAACATCTGGGATGACCTACAGCCCTGTCTCACTTCCTTCTCAACCACTGCTTTCCTTTCATGCCCCTCGACTCTTATAACTTCGATCTGGTTTCTATACAAATTGTAAATAGCCTGTGGCTCCCTGTATTTTATCCCTGCCACCTTAAGAGTTTGAAAGAGAGTATTCCAGTCGACATTGTCTACATTCTCTACTTCTACAAATACTACAAACATAGGTTTGTCTGTCCTTGACCTATATTCTACGAGAAGCCGTAGGGTCAGTATTGCCGCGCGTGTTCCTACATTTCTCCGGAACCCAAACTGATCTTCTACCAGTTTCTCCATTCTTATATAAAGGATTCGTGTTAGTATGTTGTGCGAATTTATTAAGGGGGAACCACAGGGTGGTAACCAAAAACCTCGAATTTTTTTACTTCGGAATTTGAATGTACATACATTTCTGTGAGCGTTTGAAGCCGAGCTTGCACGGCACGTCTTCGCGTTACAGAACCGGTTCCGTACCCATGCTCCCTATTTACACCGATTTGAGTAAACCCGAGTTCCTGGAGCGTTGTTTGGGCGTTTTTTTCTAAAAAGTAAACGAAAGTTTCAGTAGTCTCGTTTGGGTATACGATCTAAAAATAACATGAGACCGAAGCGAAATTGTCAACATTGTTTCAAATTTGGCCTATCTGTATTCGATGTGGGCCATACTGCATTAATGCATGTGGCGAATGCCGTTCAAATCAAAATCGGCGATGAAATGCTCCGACTCTGTGAAGATTGAGACGCCAGCGGCGATGCGCTCAGCGACGAAAATGAGGGCTTATCAGGTCAAAGTAGAAGAAAGCGGCCATCCACTAGTCGGGGCGATAGTTATTATGGACCAGGCATCGATGATATCCCGTAAATTTCAAGTTTTGTCCCTTATTTTGTATGGTAAATACTTGTCAAACTTAAAACGCGTTTTTCGGCGTGGTTGTCGTCGCCAACACCACAATTTTCGTCCGATTCTGATTTTCAGTCACTTTTGAAGCAAATAGAATTCTCTGCAGCCCAGCATAGCCTTTTTTTTTAGTGTTGATATTTAGAATTTTTTCAACCAAAAATTAAGGGTCCGAAAATGGCCATTTTTTCCAAATATCCGTAATTTCACCAAATATATATATGTACATACATTTCTGTGAGCGTTTGAAGCCGAGCTTGCACGGCACGTCTTCGCGTTACAGAACCGGTTCAAAATCGGCGATGAAATGCTCCGACTCTGTGAAGATTGAGACGCCAGCGGCGATGCGCTCAGCGACGAAAATGAGGGCTTATCAGGTCAAAGTAGAAGAAAGCGGCCATCCACTAGCCGGGGCGATAGTTATTATGGACCAGGCAGCTTTCACAGCTGTCTCGGGAAAATCCCAATTACACAGTGAAGCTACTAATATCTTTGAAGACAAAAATACCAATAAAAAGTTCAGTGTATGCTTTATTCTCTGCAGCAAACCCCATTTGAGTACTACATTCCTGTACGGAGACAAAATCCTGAATTTGAGCAATATTTTCGTCCGTCATCTTGTCGTTCTCCCATAATGTCTGAAAAACCTGCAAGGCGAAGACAGATACTTGGATTTGTTTAACAATATTGGAAGTTGGGTATAAGTGCCAGCCCGCTATGAAGATGCTGTCACGGGAGAATGAATCGTCGCAGCTCACATCAAACTAGTGAAAAAAGGTGAAACACATGTGACTCATTAACTGTAAAGCGAACCTACTGGTGCTCACAACAAATATGAGCGTGCAGATGAAATGAGGCTCCTCGTCTGGTACGCACGGAAATGGCGTTTCGCGTTATGTTCTGGTTTTGCACAGGTACTTGCTGGTTGCTTGCATGAAAGGGCAGAAAACTGGTGGCGGCCACCGTCGACTTACGGGGTGGCCACATCGAGGTAATTACGGGAAACAATAGAGGCGTGCCGTCTGGGGGGAGCGGGCATCCCGCTGCAGCGTTTGGAGTTATTGTGGCAATTCTGGGGCCTATTTCCGTATGCAAACGGCGGCGCGGAACGGATCCAGTGCGTGGAGGCGCTAACGGAGTAGGCGTACAACTGCTGGCTGGAGGCGGCCTACACACGCACGTAACGCTGCAGTCTTTAACGCTACCCAAGTCGAGCGATTTTACCCTCGGACCTTGATCGGCCAATATTTTTTCAGCCTAATGTTCTCACGTCTTCCCTTCTTTCTTTTTATAGATTCAAATGAAACCAGTTCTGGGAACAGGAATAGGTTTATTTTTTAATTATAATTCTAAGAATTGGAGAGCCTTCCCACCAACACATGACGACCATCACAGAAAGTTCAACTGTTATCTCTGTGAAAGTGTTTGTTGATACTGAAGAATCACAGGAAGCGGATATGTGATGTCCGTACGTCTGGTTGTGGACATCGATTAACATGCTGCCACCGTGGGAACACTGGACAGAAAATTTCAGGATGTTGGCTGTTTGAAGCTGAGTACAGTGGCAAAACCTTTCTACTACAGTCAGGACGGAACTTAGAGCTACTGGCAGTGACAGTTCCTGCAATAGTAGTGGGGAAATTAACGTCGCTTTTAAGCGCTGTAGATATCTTGTGACTAAACCGCAAAGATCTCGTTCCTGTAGCGTGCTAGAATCAACATTACAGAGTACAGTTTGATTATAAAACGGGATAGATAGTGTAGATTGTCGTTTGGGTTATGCCTATGATTTATACGTTTCTGCTGTCTGCTCTGCTCTGTTGCAGCTGGTTACTAGACTTCGTAAGCATAGCTGGCAGTGCCAGTCATATTTGCTGTTACGCATTAGCTCGCCACCATCATGTTGTTAGCGTTACTGGACTGGTTCTTGCCGTAGTCGGTCAAGTTTCGCTACTACGAAGTATTTTTGGCCGAGTAGCACCTGATTCTCCAGTCAGAATTAAGTGCTTGTCAGAATGTCTGGAGTTGCTTTGAAGTGTTGTAGAGAGGTTCTTGGATAGCACCACACATTGTAAAATTTAAATTTCCACTGCCGGAAATGTCACACTTATTAAAATATTCCGAGAATTTCTTATTGAAATTCAACGTTTCGTTTTGATCTATAGAGGTTCAAAATGGTTCAAATGGCTCTAAGCACTATGGGACTTAACATATGAGGTCATCAGTCCCCTAGACTTAGCACTAATTAAACCTAACTAACCTAAGGACATCACACACATCCATGCCCGAGGCAGGGTCCGAACCTGCGACCGTAGCAGCAGCGCGGTTCTTGACTGAAGCGCCTAGAACCGCTCGGCCACAGCGGCCGTTATCTATAGAGGACATCTTCAAGATACATCTGTGCACTGGAGCTGCTAGACGCGGAATTGAAATATGTCAGCAATGCATTGCTCAAGAACGGATATTCGTCCACTAAGGGAAAAAAAGTGTTAAGACAGCCACGAAAAGATCATACCGATGCACAGGCGTCTGTCAAATCCAAATTTTTCCTATCGTTCATTAAGGACGTTGGTTATCACATAGGAAAAGTATTGAAGATAAAGAATATCGCTGTCACCTATGAATCGAGAAGTACAGGAAAATCTAAATTCGGCCAAGGAATGTTCCAAACAGATAGATTCCATAGTGGGGAAGTGTACGAAGGTACTACTAAAAGAACGGTCGAAAATAGCTAGAAGAACTCACGGGAAACTGTAGAAGCGGAGAAACAGACGGATAAGCTGGGGTAAGCAGTTGCGGAACTTGCTTAACAGCCAGGAGACAACCGGATTCGATTTGATAGGACTTTGTACTGGCAGCCACAAGCGGATTACCTTGAATGGCTCTACAGAGAGGCCTGAGAGATTGTTAAATACCCCGATAATTTCAGTCGGATGGAGGAGGATGCGAAACTGAATGGCATATCAGTTACGGTGCTGAAGGAGATGTATAGGTACCAATTTCCATCATGGGCTGATGGAATTGCGGACCACAGAAAATGAAAACAATGAATTGCGCTCGAGTATTCAAAACATTTGCGTCACGCTCCGGTCGGGAGCACGCAGTAATAGAATTTTGCTTCTGACGGTAGCGAGCCAGTGTGTGTATCGGAAGTTCAAAAAAAAAGCTACAATCTCCACTGAAGAAGTCCTCTGCAGATAGGTTCCTAGGCGGAATTCACTGAGCATGACCACAGTGCCGCAGTGATTATGATTCGTAGAAACTTAACCAACTTTGATTCCATAAGGAGTTGTTGTGTACTGAAGACGGCTATTTATAGCTGAAATCTGGATATGCAAGGATAAAAGAAAATCAGCGGAATTATGACTTACTGCTGTGTTCCTATTCTTCCTCGTACAGACTTGTTCTATATGTCTTACTATCGGTGTAGAAGTGTTGGAGCAGCATAGTGCTATACTGGAGCGACGTGTGTTATCAGTGGTCTAATACGAGTCGAGTAATGGACCTCGAAACTCTTGTGTTTTATGCCCTCTACCTGTGAAGTATCGGCTAAAGTTGCTTGAGCTTCGCGTGTGGTCGATTGGCAATGTGTTTTATGTGTTAGCCCAAAGCCAGCTTCCGGTAAAGTCAAACACCTGACACTCACTGATATTTATTAACAATATGTGTAGCGTTTCTCGTCTACAGTATTGATGTTTGTACAATTGTTTTGGTGTGCGTGTGAACGGAACTATTTCGCCGTTGTCGGAGGTTATCACGTCATTTCTCCAGCCAAGGGTCAACAGTCCTGAGTTTAATCTGAAACTTTAAATTAATATTTGATGGCTCCCAATCCTGTACGGTAATTGTGTCATCAGCGTTTATGTCTACCATTGATTATCTCTCTCCACAACTTCATTAGTGTGGAGGTTAAACAGTTGCAACTCCATGAAGCTACTTTATCAAACTGCTGCCTGCGTACCGTGTTGTGTTAAGGGTTTGACATGTACAGTTCTGTATTACAATTCTGTAATTGTAAACCCTCAGATTTTCTGATAGTTTTAATGTCGTAGATGACCGGTTTGTTGCTTTGATAGCATACTGAATATAAATATGCCTGTATAGCTAAGCAGGTGCCTTCTTCGCTTCCTACCAGGGGGCAGTAAACGCGCTCTCTACTGGGCCGACTTTATGACGATGCGTGTCAGCTCAGCACCGATAGCTGTCTGAAGATATTCTACGTTATAAGTGACTGACCAAACTGATTATTTTGAGCGAGAGGGGGTCGCTATTCTTTCAGCTACGTGCCCGAGGAGCACGTCCCCGGATAATTTTTCTTCTTCTTCTTCTTATTATTATTATTGTTTTTGTTGGAGACGGCCCTCGAACAAGGTCTGGTACTTGTACCTACAGAATTCACGGTTAGTCACCGGCACTTAACCAGACTTGTTTGATCAGCACCTTAGGGTGTAGAGTGTAAGAACGGTTATGTGTCGCTAGCCACTGTCTTTAGTTATGTGTTTTAGTTTTAAGTTAATACCGATTTTCGTTAAAGAATTTACTGCTCCTAGTTTGAATAATGTATTACATTGTTAAAGATTTCGGTCTGTGCCACAGCTGTTCCTGTCTATTAGGTTTGAGCCTGATTTGTAATACATTAATATTATTTGCGCCTTGCGCCACCTGTGTGTAGTAGTGTCCTCTCTTTCTTTCTTTTTTCTTTTTTCTTTGCTTTTTTTTTTTTTTTTTTTGCTGTTTGTGTTGAAGCCTAGATGGCGTTGTTGTTTGACATACTCGTTTGTGGAACTAGCCTAAGTAGCATCCTACTTAAAGGGTTCAAGTACTATTTCGCTGATTTAGGTAAAGAGGTAAAGCTTATATTTCTTATTACTTCGTTAGTGGCAATCGGTTGTTTTGATTTTCCGGGCTTAAAGGTGTCAGTTGATGTGTTGATTAAATGTTCTATACTATCGGAACACGTTAAGTAAGTTATATTCTTGTAGGCTCCAAGTGAGTTAGATGGACAACATGTTCACTATTGTATTTCCGCTCTGCAGCCCGCGTTTTGATCAACAGTATTCCGTGTTGACAAAGATTCATTAGCGTAGCGTTTGTGGCAAGAATTTTATACGTTGGGATTCTAAATCCGATGAGCTTATCAATCAGCGTGGACGGTTTGCGTAACGGACTAGGTAGCGGGAAGCCACGTATTTGGTCTGTGTGCGATCCGCTAATGCTGTGCAAACACGTCGGGCGCGGCTGTGTTTCCCTGATGAAAAAGCGAAATGTTTTCGCTGTTGAATCAGTTAACCGGAATATACTAAAGCCGAGTTAACCAGATGGGTGTGACAATAGGGGCGAGCTGACCACCGGCTATGACGACGGCCGCAAGGTTCGTTTGTGACGAAGCGTCACAGCGGGCAGCGCCGCCTGTTGGCGCTTTGAAGTTTAGTGACAGGAAAGCGCAATAGTGAAAACTACTGAGAGGAAAACGGCTACAACAGTCGATAAATTACGCAAGCCATTTCACCGAAGACGTATAAACACAACGCCCCCGAGAAGGACATAAAACCTGCGTTCTTGCTGTTCCGTAGCTCCTGAAGAGGCATAAAATGGATCTAGTCTCCAGACTTAAAGTAAAAATTCCACGAGTCGTGTGATCTATAAAAGATGATGCAGGGCACCAAACTCCTGGGATATAAAAAATGCTGTGTGGGTGTGGACAGGTTTATTTAGGTCAGGCTTTCCGCACTACTGCACAACACGTTACTGTACGCGAGAGGTTAGACGGTATCCCGAGGCATCAGTGTGAGGCGTGGAGCGTTGTATCGCTCCTGTCTAGAGCCTGTGTACTGGGAGAATGACTCATGCGTGCACAGTATCAGACGATCTGAAGCGGGTTCAGTCGATTACGTAGTTCTATTTTGCATCTGCTAGAGGACAGTAGTGCTCAGAGACATTCAAGAACAGGTCAAGAGAATGTTTTTGTAAATTGTTCTGTTTATTGCTTGAAAGATTTTTTGTTTATTTATGTTTGTACAATTTTTATATGCTTTCACAAGTGTGAATGATGCGTAAATGTGGTCTAAAGTAAATATGTAGATCATTGTTCTACTGAGGAACGTTGTACGAGGGGGAATTTTGTATCATAATAAGTTAAGTAAGTTTATGGTAAAAGGAAAGCTAATTCGAGTGCAAATGAAAATAGTTAATAACGTAAAGTATAAACAAAGTATTATAATGTTAAATGTTTATTTCGTGAGAAAGTACAGTTCAAAAGTGTGCTATTTGTTGATTGGCTAGTCATGAAACGCGCGGACTAACGCGGGAGAATGTTTTTCTACTGACCTTAAAGAAAACTGACGAATCAGAAAGAAGTATTCTTCGCGCGTCTTTTGTCCTGGAGAGATAGAATGCTTGCAGCAGTCTAAGGGAGTCGGAGCCCAGCCTTTCAATGGTACGGTCGTGTGTAGTATGAGCTGCGAAGGAAGTTATAATCTGCCGGTTTTAGTTGTGCTACATGTTTCAAAATTGTTTTAAATTGAAGGCATATTTATTCCTGTGTGTTTTTTAGAAAGTGCGGATTTTATAGCAATTCTGTGTATGAGAAAAGACAATACTTCCGTGTGGCATATTGAGCAGATCGGTGAGTACACAACTGAGTGCATTAGACGCCGATAAACTTAATAGTATGGCGACCATTTTCATTTAAGAACAATTCGTGCTTAGCAGATGTTCAGATTTCGAGAAATACGTTACCATAAACTTCCTAACGTGAGTGGAAGGGTTTGTGCATGGCTGTGTTAAGATTAGCACGGCCTTGTGTGCAAATAAAAGTTGCGTTTATACCGAAGTTTTGCCGGTATATCCACCTTTCATTCAAAATTCAGACCTTTTCCCGATTCTTGGAATAGTTACGTTGTTTGCAGCCTGGTGCGAGTTTTAGAAAGGTAGGTTACTGCACGGCTTTCCTACCGGCGATCTGCTGCAACGAGTTCACAGGTGGGTGCAGGTAAATGGACGAAAGTAACCGCTCCGCTGCAAGTGGTAGGAGCTCGAGCTTTCTAAATTAGACATCCTGTTGCGTTCGACGAAACATTTATTACTAAGCGGACAAATGGTTTCTCGGGTAGCGCAACAAAATAAGCAATAGATATAAAAAAATGACGTATTTTTATTTCACTTATTCCCATGTGTCTATCAAGATTACATATGTCTTAGCTCTCATTAAAGTTATAAATGATATCTTGCAGTGAATAACTATACATTTCTGTAGTTGTCAGAAATGTAAATATTGCACCATACACATCTCGCATTATCGTGTAACCATAAAGATTATAATCACACAATATATTTAGACACTTTTTAGTGTACCTGTTACAAGCTTCACAGTTTACGTAAGAGGCCCTCATTCTCATTATGCCATTACACAGAAATTTCTATCAATGAAACTGTGCGACATTCAGAAGTACGTAGGAACTTAAGAACGTAAGTTAACCGTTTCGTCGTACACTATGGCCACTGATAAACAAGAGCGGCACTTTGTCAAAAGATAGAAGATGCTCCGAGTTTCCTGGAGACAACTGTTCTGCTGCAGTACTGATCAACAGGTGCATCACAATGAGTGACTGAAAGGGCACGGCAATTGGAAGCGTACTCTAAAAATGAAGCATGAGGGAGAGTACCATACTTCTGGGAAAAACGACTAAATTTCACACAGATTCACCGTGTAGCTCTGGCGGTGTATAGCCAAATACAATGTCGCACTCAGCCAAAGTGAAACGATACCAACAATTTGACCAAGGCCGCACATGCATGAGTAACACTGATTAGGAAGTCCAGATCTTGCATCACGGGATTTCCACCTTTTCGGCAAGCTGAAAGAACATCTAGGTGTGAAGAGATTTTCCGCCAATGAGAACGTCCACACAGAATTTCTATGGCTCTGTGACAAAGACACGGATTTTTATCGTCGAGGAATTGAACGATTGACGGAACGCTACAACCGTTGCTTACAAGATGTTATAACTCTGTCGAAAAATAGAGCCATTTGTCTGTAAACTTTGAAGGTTAGTGCAGCATTCAACAAAAATTACTTGGCTTGCCATAACAATGTGTAAAATTACTTTTTGAAATGCTCTAGTAGTTCAGTCGGTTGCCACTGTTGTTAAATGTAGTATATAAATAATTGTTCTTGACTCCGTGCCACAATAACACATGAAATGTACATAAATGTCTTAATCAGATTTGGTATGAAAAAAATGTAACTACATAAAAGCAATACTGTGAGACTGAGGATAGAAGCATTTCAGCGACAGAACACAGCACATTTACTGCACTTGATTTACACTAAGTGCGATAATATCTCTAAGCCTTCTGCTATATCAGTGTGCTTCCTCTGTGGTTAATTAAATTCATTATTAACAGTGCAAGTCGCAACCTAATTTTTCTGCTGCCTCACATGCTCCCGAAAGATACTGACAACGCTTACCTCTAAAAACAGCTATGTAATATGGGGTTCCCAGCTGATGATTGTGGTTAATCATATATATGTGTAGCTGATGAAATAAAACATCGTGACTGACGAAGAAATAGTTATTTATTTAATTTTTTTTAGCAGTCGCAGTGCTCACAACGTAGTCCATAATGGATGGAATTGGTACCTGCCAACATCTGCAATAAACTATATGACACATCTTGGGCCCCTGTCGTTGGATGCAAGAAGCGGGAGAGGCGGCTGCGCTGCGAAAAGAATATCTGTTCAAATGGTTCAAATGGCTCTGAGCACTATGGGACTTAACATCTGAGGTCACCAGTCCCCTAGAACTACTTAAACCTAACTAACCTAAGGACATCACACATCCATGCCCAAGGCAAGATTAGAACATGTAACCGTAGCAGCAGCGCGGTTACAGACTGAAGCGCCTAGAATCACTCGGCCACAGCGGCTGGAAGACTGTCTGTATGGAGCCAGAGTGGGCACCAGTGACTTTAAAGATGGTAGCACGGCATTGTAAGGACGGCAGAGCAACCGTAAGATAGTCACCATTCATTCATGACCGAGGAGTACTTCTCCGAACGTTAATGGATATTTAACCTCTCAGAGACACTGGTAGCTCAAGGAAACTTTCTCAGTTTATATCGGCGTGAGACCAAGCATTTGTATAATACATCAATGATGTTTATATAACTGTCCAAAGTTTGTATTTATGAAAAATGGTAAACATTTTTTCACATACATAGGGGACTGATAGAAATAAGTGTGTAATTTACAATCTATACAAACACAAATGACAGTGGAGATACCAGAGAAACACATACTAGAAGCAAAGCAATGAGCTGCTGCATTTAATGACTCCGTCTTTTAACGTGATGTTGAGGCAGCGTAGTCGAAAAACGAATTTGGAGGTAGGACTAGTGTATTTTAACCATCCGTCGACGAAGAAATCATCAGGGACTGAGGAAGCTCGTTATAGAACTAGGCTAAGCAAGGAACGCAGTGTCCAATTAAAATGGACCACCCTGACATTTACCTTAAGCGATTTAAGGAAATCACGGAAAATCCGAGTATGAGTGATTTGAAGCTCCTCCCCGCCCGCTGCGAGTCTATTATCTTACCACGGCACTGCGGCACTTCGTTCGGTTGGACTGAGTTGACGATAGGGTGTATAAGAATTCATTAGAACCCTTATTAGGTCACTGCGAGACTAATGTCGTTGACGAGCCTACGACCAGCTACACACCCAGTCACACAGAACGGAATTCTTTCGAGTGTCTGCCCACAGTACACCTCTAACCTACAATAAAAAGGTAAAGGAAAACAGTTAGACAGCAATATGTGAGACAGTGACCAGTTACAATGTGCTCTCACCGACAGATCTATTTGTTCTTGCTGTGGATAATTTTTCAGATGGTTTACGTATCGAGTCATGAACGAAATAATAAAACGTGTGAATCGTTTTTCCAAGGGTCTTGCCGCAGTGGAGGTCTTGCCGCAGTGGTATCACAGGTTTCCGTCAGATCGCCGGAGTTAAGCCCTGTCAGGCTCGGCTGGAAACTGGATGGGTGACCGTTGGGTCTGTCGAGCACTGTCGGCACGCGGCTAGCACTCAGCCCTTGTGGGACCAACAGAGGGGCGACGTGACTGAGAAGTAGCGACACTGGCCACGGAAACTTACGACGGCTGGGAGAGTTGTGTGCTAACCACACGACGCTCCACATCTGCATCCAATGACTCCTATGAGCAGAAGATGACACGGCTGTCGGTTTGCAGCCTTGGGTCTTCAAGGACTCCTCGGACGGAGAAAGTGAACCCTCTATATTATGGTACTAAGGTCTATGTATTGCCTGAATTGAAGTTTTTATAATTCACCCATATATATGTTTTCCTACATCTATATCCACACTAAGAAAAACGCCCTGAAATGTGTACTTCAGATACTAGTGTCACTTCTCCCCTGCTTGTTCCATTTGGGAACTTTACACGGCAAGGAGGACTACGACTCAGACAAGAAGGTGGAAAGAAGTAATGTTGCTTGACCCCTCTTGGTAAATACATTTTCAGGATTTTAACAATAAAGCTCTCCATGATGCAGAACGAATCTCTGGTAGCATCTGTCACTGAAATTTGATGATCATCTTTGTGATGCTTTCAGTCTTGGCTCTTCGCAGAATTACTGAATCATTCTATTAATCTTATCTGATAACGGCCCGCAACTGGAGAACAATGTTCAAGATTCTGTTGAACAAGATATTCCAGTTGTGCAAGCAACCTCCTTTGGGGATGGATTATACTCGTACTAAAGAACCATTGGTGACAGTAAAAGCAACGGTGGTAACATTAAGAGTGCAACGGGAATTCCACTGTTAAATGCAGAGGAGATAGCAGATAGGTGGAAAGAATACATTGAAAGCCTCTATGAGGGTGAAGATTTGTCTGATGTGACAGAAGAAGAAACAGGAGTCGATTTAGAAAAGATAGGGGATCCAGTACTAGAATCGGAATTTAAAAGAGCTTTGGAGGACTTACGGTCAAATAAGGCAGAAGGGGTAGATAACATTCCATCAGAATTTCTAAAATCATTGGGGGAAGTGGCAACAAAACGACTATTGACGTTGGTGTGTAGAATATATGAGTCTGGCGATATATCATCTGACTTTAGGAAAAGCATCATCCACCCAATTCCGAAGACGGCAAGAGCTGACAAGTGCGAGAATTATCGCACAATCTGCTTAACAGCTCATGCATTGAAGCTGCTTACAAGAGTAATATACAGAAGAATGGAAAAGAAAATTGAGAATGCGCTAGGTGACGATCAGTTTGGCTTTAGGAAAAGTAAAGGGACGAGAGAGGCAATTCTGACGTTACGGCTAATAATGGAAGCAAGGCTAAAGAAAAATCAAGACACTTTCATAGGATTTGTCGACCTGAAAAAAGCGTTCGACAATATAACATGGTGCAAGCTGTTCGAGATTCTGAAAAATGTAGGGGTAAGCTATAGGGAGAGACGGGTCATATACAATATGTACAACAACCAAGAGGGAATAATAAGAGAGGACGATCAAGAACGAAGTGCTCGTATTAAGAAGGGTGTAAGACAAGGCTGGAGCCTTTTGCCCCTACTCTTCAATCTGTAGATCGAGGAAGCAATGATGGAAATAAAAGAAAGGATCAGGAGTGGAATTAAAATACACGGTGAAAGGATATCAATGATACGATTCGCTGATGACATTGCTATCCTGAGTGAAAGTGGAGGAGAATTAAATGATCTGCTGAACGGAATGAACAGTCTAATGAGTACACAGTATGGTTTGAGAGTAAATCGGAGAAAGACGAAGGTAATGAGAAGTAGCAGAAATGAGAACAGCGAGAAACTTAACATCAGGATTGATGGTCACGAAGTCAATGAAGTTAAGGAATTCTGCTACCTAGGCAGTAAAATAACCAATGACGGACGGAGCAAGGAGGACATCAAAAGCAGACTCGCTATGGCAAAAAAGGCATTTCTGGCCAAGAGAAGTCTACTAATATCAAATACCGGCCTTAATTTGAGGAAGAAATTTCTGAGGATGTACGTCTGGAGTACAGCATTGTATGGTAGTGAAACATGGACTGTGGGAAAACCGGAACAGAAGAGAATCGAAGCATTTGAGATGTGGTGCTATAGACGAATGTTGAAAATTAGGTGGACTGATAAGGTAAGGAATGCGGAGGTTCTACGCAGAATCGGAAAGGAAAGGAATATGTGGAAAACACTGATAAGGAGAAGGGACAGGATGATAGGACATGTGCTAAGACATGAGGGAATGACTTCCATTGTACTAGAGGGAGCTGTAGAGGGCAGAAACTGTAGAGGAAGACAGAGATTGGAATACGTCGAGCAAATAATTGAGGACGTAGGTTGCAAGTGCTACTCACAGGAAAGGAATTCGTGGCGGGCCGCATCAAACCAGTCAGTAGATTGATGACAAAAAAAAAAAAAAAAAAAAAATCTCAGCTTGACATCTAAGCTCATCGTACAAGTTATTAGTCACCTTACATCACCGACGTAAGCCGTAGGAGTGAAGTGTGTATGTGCAGCTCGGTTGTATGCAGATGGTGAAATGAGTTGACATGTTGCTGGTGGTTGCTGTGGAGTTCAAGCAATTTTTCTGTTCCTCCTGTATCTTATTTGGTTGTGTGGTTTTCTTCATCTTTAATGTTGTCTTTACGTTGCAGTTCTCATTTTTAATTGTCTGTTCTTTGCCAGCAATGTCGTTAAGGTGCTGGGGGCTTCACTGCTTCCATGCACAGCTGTAAGAATACATTCCTGTTAACAAGTACCGCAGCAACTGTTGAATAATCCTTTATTAGTGCAACAGGTTCCGCAGCCTAAGGTTGTCTCATCAGATGCATATTCAAAGTGTACAGGGTTCGGCAGCGTCATAGCGTAATTTGACTTGCATAGTACAGTGACATACTGCAGGAATGCGTGCCAGCTGGTGCCGCATTCGTGTACCAATGAGCTGCCATTTCGAGGGTGACAGTGATTGGAGCGGTGGAGTGCACAGCAGCGTGCCTTTGTTGTTGAAAGTTATTTCAAGAATAAAGACCCTGTTATTGCTACCCAGCGTCTATTTCGGCAACATTTCAACTTGGGACGTCATGGGAAAGTTCCAGATAGACGAACCATTGTAACGTGGGTACGTGCATTTCGAACAACGGGTTGTGTTTGCAATGGCAAACCGGGAAGAAGTGAAAGAACTGCGCGGACACCAGAAGCCTTCGAAAATGTTCGTGCTGCACTACTGCGTAGCCCAAAAAGATCTGCTCCTCGTCAAGCGCAAACTGTGCATATGTCCGATCGCTCATTCAGGAGAATATTGCACGAAGATCTCCATTTTCACCCATATAAGCGGCAGATTGTTCAGGAAATTAGGCATCGCGAAAACATTCTGCTTAACCATGAGTGATCTCCTTCGCCAAAATCCACAAATGTTGCACACCATCCTGATGTCAGATGGAACTCATTTCGAGTTATGTGGTTCAGTGAATAAACAGAATATGCGTTATTGGAGTGATGTAAACCTGCATGAACTGCACATCAAGTCCTTGCACAGTTCTCGTGTCACAGCGTGGTGTGGATTTGCTTCCTTTGGGATTATTGGCACTTACTTCTTTGAGGATGACAGCGGTGTGGCTGTAACTGTCACCAGTGAACGGTACATAAAGGTGCTGCAAGATTTCGTTCTTCCCCAATTAGGTATGGTCGATGTGGATGCGGAACAATTATGGTTTCAACAAGACGGAGCGACCTCGCATGCAGCCAGAATTTGCATGGATTTCTTGCAACAGACATTTCCCGGTAGAGTAATTTCCTGTTTTGGTGACACTTCCTGGCCGCCTCGTTTAGCTGACCTTTCATGTGCAGACTTTTTCCTTTGGTACTACCTTAAGCAAGTAGTGTTCCGAACACGTTGTGCCACCATTTCTGAGATGAAGGATCGCATCAGACCTGCTGCCGGCGCAATGTCCCAGGAAATACGTTACGCCGAGTTATGGAAAGCTTCCGACACCGCCTAGATGAATGTGTTGCGCAAGCCGGCCGAAGTGACCGTGCGGTTAAAGGCGCTGCAGTCTGGAACCGCAAGACCGCTACGGTCGCTGGTTCGAATCCTGCCTGTGGCATGGATGTTTGTGATGTCCTTAGGTTAGTTAGTTTTAACTAGTTCTAAGTGCTAGGGGACAAATGACCTCAGCAGTTGAGTCCCATAGTGCTCAGAGCCATTTTTTGTGTTGCGCAGAGGGGCATCATTTGACAGGAGTCATATTCAAAAAGTAATCCACGCAATGGACAATGACTTACACATTAGTAAATGGCATACCTTTAACTGTTAATGGACATAAGAGGTAATAAATAAATTGCAGTTACTGCCTGATGGTGTGTTTTTATTATCTTACTGTGAACGCTGCCGCACCCTGTATTAAAATGCCCTTAAGACTAACAGTAGACGTTTCAATACAACTTGACTAAGAATCTCTGTGCTTCGCAGTATATGATTTGAACTTTATGTTGCGAAACTGGTTGTGCTAATAAACGATTTTTCAACATCTGCTGCTGTATTGCTTAATAACAACGTGTTATTTTAGCTGTGGCAGCCCTTGACGCACGAGGCGGCGATCATCATGAAGTCAACGTTTTGCAGTTCCTCTGTAAGGAACTCTGGCGTTGCCGAACGCAGGAACCTATTAATGACTGCCTTAATCAGCCGTTCCGGTAGCGTGGCGTGCGTGTAGAAGGGCAATGACAAAGCCGACAAGTCGCTCGTCACCCGCCGAAAAGCTGCATGGTTGGAGAGCTGTACCCTCACAGTGCATAACCCTGCCATCTTCATAGAGTAATATGGCGACATACACTGCTTGAGACTAGCAATGAGGCCTCGGTAATCGTCCATCATTTCAAGTACGACTGGCGATGGTTTCAGCTCAATTCACTTAGTTATAGGTGGTAGCTGTCTACTTTTTCGTTTGCATAGTGTTTTATGTTGCTTTTGCGGCAGTTCCAGTGCGGGATCGTGGTCTGTCAAGCGGTTGGTAGTTGTCTTCTGCGGAGCATCATTTTTCTTGGCTGGGTGAAACGAGCTGCACCCTTCTTCTTCTCTTTGCTCTGGCTATCTTTTTCGCTTGCATCAGCTGCGGCGAACTCATGGGAAGAGGGATGCTTGACCACCACAGAAATCCACGCTCACCCTTCCCCCGCCACCCTCGCCCACCACCGTCATGCTTGTGTCGGTTTTGGAGTTCGCAAGTGATCGCAGTTCCTTTCTTGCAGGGTGCGCTTACGACGTGGAGGGACGTCGTCGTTCTTGATTTAGGCGGTAGAGTATCGTTGCTGCCTCTCTTCTTTTCCACAACTCCCCTGAGAGCCTGGAGTTGCAATAAGGCGCAGGAGGAGCGTCCCCTGCATCGCTGTTCTTCTCTTAAGGGTTGTCCAGGTTTATGTCCTCTGTAACAGGCCGTATAGTCTCGATTGGGGTGTCAGAAGGAGCCACCGGTGAAGCAAGCCTCGTCAGGAGGCAATCTGACACATTTCTCTTGGTTAGTTGGTTGATTCGGGGAGGGGATCAAACAGAGAGGTTATCGGTCTCTCCGGATTAGGGAAGGATGGAGAAAGAAGTCGGCCGTACTCTTTCAAAGGAACCGTTCCGGTATTTGCCCGAAGCGATTTAAGGATATCATTGAAAACCTAAATCAGGGTGGCCGTCCTCCCGAATGCGAGTCCAGTGTGCTAACCACTGTGCCACCTCTCTCGGTCACAGTGTTGTCCAAAGAGGAAGTGTACATACAGGCGAACCTAGGCCGAGTTGTGCCATCTGCTTGTGTTTTCGTCCTGGTTTCGCTCTGATAAAGTCGCGTGGCCGTCTGTTTGTAGTTCGAGTCAGATCTTACAGTCAACAACTGCAACGTACTCCAGCCAACATTACACCGATATCATACTGGTCTTTGGGGAGACACACAGCAATGCAGCTGAGGACCGAAGGCTATATTGACAATGTTTTCAAACGTGAAGCTGACTTTCTGCGCAAGTTTTTAGACGTCCAGCGGTGAGTTTAAAAACCGAGAGAGCTTTTCAGGTACATCGTGTCGCGAAAAGACCGATCCACGACGCACCCGATGTTGCCCGGAACGTTACAGCCTTCTGGAGCACATCCCACGCATGGTAAGCAGAGCTTAAATGAAAATAACGCGTACGTACAATGTAATATAAACGAAAGTGTTAACGTGGTATTGCATTTAGATTGCGGTGTTATTTATACCTTTAGTAGTAACAATAACAATAATAGTAATAATATTATTGTGGTCATTATTATTAATATTATGAAAATCATTTGATCTCGTCACTTAACGCCTATTTCTCATCATAATTAGGGCAAACAAGAGCTGCAGCGGACTTGGGGACATCGAGGTCTTCGGTACAAAAGATTCTGGAGCGCCGAAAATAGCATCCCTTTAAGCCGCACCTACACCAACAGTTATGCGGAAACGTATCCATAAATCCGAATTTCATCAGGCAGATTTTATAGAGAAGTGAAGGCTATTTCTCCAATGTCACCACTGTTAATAGACACAATCTGAGTTACTGGGCTCCTACAAATCGTCATTGGTTACGATCACATCACATGCAAGCGCATTCTAGGAGACCACATCATTGTACCACTTTATTTGGCTCCCAGACTAACTGATCGGCTGTATTTGCAATTACTATAGAATGAGCTGAATCTTGGGCATCCCCTAGAAAAAGTCTCACTTCAGTCAACTGTGGGGTACTGATTTCAGAGCGTTGGTACTCCATCCCAGTATTGTAGAGGGGTTGGGGAATATCTCAACAATGTGTACCCCGAATGGTGGATAGGTCGTGGTGGCTGCATTCGTTGGCCAGCGCGGAAGCCCTGTTTAATCCCCTCCCTTGGAGTTTTTCTTGTCAAAGCCAGGGTTTACGAAACGGAACCGAAAAATCCAGATGTGTTAAAAAAGAGCGAATACGTCAAGCTTGCGCATCTGTATCTGCAGAAATGTTAAGAGGCATCCTTTCTAATACCGAGAGGCACTAACATCAATGCATCCAGAAAAGCGGACATGCATTTGAACTTTTGAGTTATGAATAATAGAATTAAAAAGATGTGACAGTCTATAACATAGGTATAATGGAACTTCATTTATGATATTCATTATATTCATTGTTGTTTATTGCAATCAAAGATATTATAGCATTTATGTAATACCGCCAGTTGTGAAGCACAAATGGGTGTGTTATGTGTTGTTAATAAATTAGCATATGTTGATATGCCTTGAAACAGATAATTAATATGCTTTGGCCATTTTGCGCATTATTTTGATCAGGGAAAATCATTTTTCTACACAGACATCCTTATCAAACCCGTATGTGTTCATTTCTCATTTATGTCATTTTTCTGGCAAATTCTCATTGTTAAAATAGGTACCTATGCCAGAGCATCCATTTCTTCTTGATTATACAGGGTTATGTCTAATGCGAAAAGCACTAATTCTGAACTTCTACTATTTTCACACTCAAATCTAAGACAACGATCTTGGAAGTGAGAGTTACTCTGCACAATGGGTGGACCCACTTTAGGAATTTGTAAAGAGATTTTCGTTTGAAACCCAGCTCACTCTGCTCGTCCACGAGACTCAGAAGGCAGTAAATAACTCTTCATGTTGTGCTCTTTGGTTTCCAGAAGGCATTTGACATCGTTCCGCAGCTTACGGCACATGAGACCATTGTCTTGACTGGAATAGAGAGTTCCTAGCATACAGAAGACAGCAAGCCAGCCTTCAGAGGTAAAAGTAACTTCGAATGAACACCACGGGAGTGTAATAGGGTGACATTTATCACAATACCTAAAGTGACCTCCATGAGGCTGTTAATGAATTGTAGATATGTCGGAAAGGTAGAAAATTGTAGCGAAATTCAAGAATAGCTACAGAGAATCGACGCTTGTCCCAGGGATTAGCAGCTGACACTGAATTTAAACAAATGTGAAGTACTGTGTATCATAAACAAGAAGACACATTATTGAATCATTACACGATTACACAACAATCTGTAGCTTCAATAGCGACCATTTAATAGCAGAGAGTATGCGTGCAGGGGACCGAAAGTTGAACCACAACGTAAAACGAACTGCAGGAACCGTAAAAAAAAGAAAAAATACTGGAAGAATCCTTAGGGAGTGTAAACCATTCGTGAATAAACTAATTACAAAACACTCATTCGACCGAAACTTGAGTCTGTTACCTTTACGAGAGATAATTAGTAGAAGAAATATTTAAGATTCAAAGAAGAGCGGCAGGTTCGCTTAGTAAAAGGCGAAAGTGTCTCGCAGATGCTCACGCAATTCTAGTAGCAGACGCTAAGGTCCTTCTGCATCACAGAGTAATTTGCTCTTGAAATTCCGAGAGCGTACGTTAACAGAAGAGTCAATCAATACATTGATCCCCCTACCCATATCGTGCGAAAAGGTCACGAAGGTAAAATTAGAGAGATTCGAACTCACACGGAGGCTTAAGAACAAGCGTTCTTTCGGGGCACTATCCATAACTGGAGCAGGAGAGGTGAGATTGTGGTACTCGAAGTACCCTTCGCCATACACCTTAATATGGCTTGCTGAGTGTACAGGGTGTCCAGAAAAGGGCTCCCTGATTTCAAACTTAAATATCTCGAAAACAAAG
The DNA here is from genome assembly GCF_023864275.1 of Schistocerca cancellata. Taxonomy (NCBI): domain Eukaryota; kingdom Metazoa; phylum Arthropoda; class Insecta; order Orthoptera; family Acrididae; genus Schistocerca; species Schistocerca cancellata. Next base: position 374,386,436 of record NC_064633.1, on the reverse strand, counting down.
ATCGATAGAGGAATGCAGTAAACGGTATGTTTATTGTGAAAGCTGTAAGAAGTTTATACAGCAGTTTGAAATAATAGTTACAAAAGCTGCTAACAGATGGCGCTGTACGCTGTACAGCTCATATCAGCATACATAAGTGAAATAATCGTATGAAAACAATCTTTGCAAACAATCACATCACAATGTTTTCAAAATGTTCAGCATTGGCACTGCAGAGGTGGCGCAAACGAAGAATGAAATTCGCCATCACATTTCGTAGTGTCTCAACCGAAATGTATTCACATGCCACAGAGATCGCCGATTCAAGCTCGTCCAGCGTGGCGGCATGCTTCGGTAGACCATGTCTTTCACTGTGCCCCACAAAACAAAGTCACAGGGAGTCAAATCCGGCGAATATGGAGGCCAATCCATGCCTGCACCAGTAAATTTGGGATATTCCAAAGCAATGACTCGATTCCCGAAGTAATCCTCAAGAAAGCGAAACAGTTGTTCGGTCAGACGTGGTCGGGCTCCATCTTGCATAAACCATTCAGTACCTGGTCGACCCTCTAACGCTTGCTGTGTGGCGACAAATTATTCCAAAACTGCAACGTAACGTGCACCAGTGGCCGTTTCTCGAATGAAAAAAGGGCCAATAATGCCTCTGCTGCATACTGCAGCCCACACAGTAACTTTAGGAGAATACAGGGGTTTCGCTTCACACCAATATGGCTTTTTGGAACCCCAAAATCGCCAGTTCTGCTTATTCACGTATCCATTCAGGTGGAACTGTGCTTCATCTGTAAATCAGATGCAGCCAACATCAAATACTTCACTATCAATCATTGTGAGCATCTGATTAGCAAAGGCAAACCTTTGCTGCACAGCTCGTACGGTTATGGCCTGGTGCGTTTGAATTTTGAATGGAAACATGTGTAGGCTCTTTCTCAGTATTTTCTGCGTGCTGGAACGCTTCAAACCAGTCTCAGATGCAATTCTACGGACGGATGACATTGGATTTCGCTGAATAATTCCAGAAACTGTGGCGATATTTTCAGGCATAACTGCGGTTTGCTTGCGGCCAACATGCCACACTTGATCATCAGTTACGCTGCCCGTTCGTTGAAATTTTGCGAAGAGCGTACGAATGGTTTTCGCATCGAGTCCTTTTGGAACATTAAATCGCGGTTGAAAACTTCGCCTTGTTGCCGTAGGACTCTCTTCTAACCTGTGGTACTCTAGCACCAGAAAAACGCGTTGTTCAATGGAGTACATGGTTCTAATCTCTTCCTTCGGTACGCTAACCTCCTTTCACGTTTCAATAGTGGAACTGATCGCTCTGGGCTTCGGATCACTATTTATACTAGGCATTACGTATGGCGATTACAGCGCCATCTGTTAGCAGGTTTTGTAACTATTATTTCAAACTGCTGTATAAACTTCCTACAGCTTTCACAATAAACATACCGTTTACTGCATTCCTCTATCGATCTTTGTTTTCGAGATATTTAATTTTGAAATCAGGGAGTCCTTTTCTGGACACCCTGTAGAAGGGAGGTCGTTTTATATTGAAAGTGAATGAGTGTTATAAAAATTGCATTTTGTGGAACTTCATAAAGATGCGGTACGTGGTTTTGTAAGAATTCGCAGATATGTACAACGAACAACAGTCATGTAGCTGCTGGGAATTCGGTATGGCAGGACGCAAAAATTAGTAGACGAAACTGCTGAAATACTACAATGTACGAAAGGACTTTTCTTCAAGAAACTGTTTTAGCTCCGCGAAATACCTCCGTGTTGATCTCGGAAAGGGTTTCGGAAGATACATACAAGTAAAGGATAGGGCGGGAGTTTTCTGAGCATTGGACTGACTATAATAACTTCCCTCTAAGCCAGGGCTTCGCAACGTGTGGTCCGCGGACCCCTTAGGGGTCCGCCGGCTCTTCCTAGGGGGTCCGCGGCCACCTTTCACCAAAACGTGTAAAATAATGACTAAAATTATTGAATAAAAATGTGAAAATCAAATTCATCACTATTTTCTTTTTCTTGTGAAAAACATGCGTACTTTTACTTCAGGTCGTATTCCCAAGCAGCCTTTGCGGTTCCTAAGTGAGAACGTATACACAGTTTAGTGCCGGAGAATGCGGCTTCTCTGATCGACTGTTTCGCAACAATACGGGGGTCTGTGCGCCGGCTCAAGGCGCTAGATGCGCTGAAACGCATGCCCGGAGCGAGCTTTGTCGACCAATCACAGCGCTCGCTGGCACATGTGCGGCCCCAGGCACCTTTGAATGTTAAACTTGCTTTGTCAGTGCACTACCTGTTTCATAAGTCGATTTTTGACCAGTTTATTACTTCTAACATGGATCGGTGGCTGAAGTCAGAATCATTGATGAAGGGTGCAGTTTCTCCATCGCCTTCACGACAAGGGAAGTTTCCAGTTGAACTGAATGAGGAGGGAGGACGATCAAAGGAAGAACAATCACAAGAAGCTCCAAAGCCGGATTTATTATTTGAAAACGCTGCAAGTACTCCATTGGTTGCAATATCCTGTGCAAGTGGAATAACCAAGAAGCGTAAATACAACGACAGCTATTTAGAAATGGGCTTTATGGAGGCAAAGGAGGGTAAAGCTCAGTGTGTAATCTGTGCGCAAGTCCTTACGAACAGTTCAATGGTTCCAGTTGAATTGCGCCGTCATTTTGAAGGTACTCACCCGAATTGTGACTTCAGTGATGTCAAGTGAGAGCTCATTGAAGGGCGCGGTGGTCTGTTGTGATTCCTGATGAAAGCTGGTTCTACCTCGGTGCCAGTGATGGACTTGTGTTGGTTATGAGGGGACCTGTTGAGGGCCTGCAACGGGCCTGTCTGCGTGCTGGACACACAGGACCTCCACCTGGAGTTATGCTCTGGGGAACGCTGTCTAGTAGTTATCCAGCACACCACACCCTGACTGCAAATTTGTACGTCAATCGGGTGATTCGGTCTGCTGTGCTACCATTCATTAACAGAATTCCGGGGGCGATTTCCTACAGGATAACGCTCGCCCACATACTGCTGTTGTAACCCAACATGCTCTACAGAGTATCGACGTGTTTCCTTGGCCTACTCGGTCACCAGATCTGTCTCCAGCCATGCACATATAGGACATCATCGGACGACAACTCCAGTACCATGCACAGCCAGCATTAACCGTCTCTGTACTGACTGCCCAAGTAGGTACAACAGGCACGGAACTCCATCGCAGAAACTGACATCCGGCACCCGTACAACACAATGCATGCACATTTGCATGCTTTCATTAATTATTCTGGAGGTTACACCAGTTATTATAGCACCAGAATATCGGAATTTCAGTAGGTTATCTCGCGCTTATGTTAACCTGAGATCTTGAAATGTTAATCGTTTAAATATGATACATAGACAAATGTATTACTAACATTTCATTACTCTACATTAACTATTTTTTGGTACTGTTGTTTTTTCCTTCAGTGTATGTACAAATTAAACAAATAAGGAATTTTCATGGTAAGTTTGCGACAAAATGGTAAAACAATGGCGTATTACTTCAGTGACTACTAGTAAATACTTGACTATCTAGCCAGACCAGGCGGTGAAACTTGTCTCTAGTCGAAAGGGGAGCTTCAGATAGGGCAGAGCCTTGCGTGTGGAGGATACTGTACCTTGGAAAACATGATATTTCATGGTCGGTGATTCAATCTAGTTATTGATTTTAGAATCATGTGAAAGAATGCGCACTAGAAACCTTCATGTGTAGTTTCATGCAACATTTTCTATCGTTTTTGGTGTTGTGAGGCATTATGTTGTGTTTTGAACAGCTTTCTTGTTTTTTTTTTTTTTTTTTTTTTTTAAAAGAAGAAAGTATCACGAGTTCTACTCATTTGAGTACTGTACAATGCACACATCAAAGAAAGTTTTTGCATCATCCCGGTTCCCAGAACTCCTTAAGATAGACGTTAACTGTGGATATTGTATCACAGGCACAGTCCCTTTGTTCATAGATGTCACTAAACACCCGCCCAAAGATGTAAACAACCATGCATGAGCAGCGCCTATTAGACGGGGTGGGGGGTCCGGCAGCCGATCAGTTCCCGTGTCATTCCACCAGGAGGAAGGTACAAAGCTCGTGTTATATGTAGTTCAACCATGCCAAGACGCTCAATACCGCGGTTCGTACGCGTCCGCATTGTTACTTTGTGTCAGGAAGGGAAGTATCCAGGCGTGTCGAACACCTGCCACGTTCAGGCAGTCCAAGGGCTACTATTGGAGTGGACGACCACTACCTATGGATTACTGGTCGGAGGAACCCTGACAGCAACGCCACCACGTTGAGTAATGCTTTTCGTGCAGCCACAGGACGTCGTGTTACGACTCAAACTGTGCGCAAGAGGCTGCACGATGTTCAAATTCACCCCCGACATCCATAGCGAGATCCATCTTTGCAACCACGACACCATGCAGTGCGGTAGAGGTGGGTCCAACAACATGCCGAATGTACTGCTGTGGATTGGCATCACAATTCACCGATGAGTGTCGCATATGCCTTCAACCAGACAATCGTCGAAGACGTGTTTGGGGGCAATCCGGTCAGGCAGTCCATCGAGTGCAGCATGGTGGAGGTTCCCTACTATTTTGGGGTGGCACTATGTAGGGGGGGGGGGGGGGACATACGCCGTTGGTGGTCATGGAAGGCGCCGTAACGGCTGTACGATATGTGAACGCCATCCTCCGACCGATAGTGCAACCATATCGGTAGCATATTGGCGAGACATTCGTATTCATGGACGACAATTCACGCCCCCATGGTGCACGTCTTGTGAATGACTTCCTTCACGATAACGACATCGCTGGACTAGAGTGGCCAGCATGTTCTCCAAACATGAACGCTATCGAACATGCCTGAGGTTGATTAAAAGGGGCTGTTTATGGATGACGTGACCCAGCAACCCCTCTGAGGCATCTACGCCAATGTGTATATCACATTCCTTGTAGATGTGTTATGGCATATATTGGTCAAACTATCAGGACCGTGGAGTACCGATGTACTACGCATAAACTCCACACACGATTGCAGCAGCCAAGTAGATCTGCTATTCCCGAACATTGCTTGGATACCGGTCACCCCATACTATATAACAACACCGAGATATTGGCATGCAGGTCCAGCTATTGGGACAGTGTTATTAAGGAGGCAGTTGAGATTAAATTAGCGAGCAACCTGGTAAACAGGGATTGAGGTTTTTGTTTATACTCTGTTTGGAATCTTGCTCTCTCCCTTGTCAAAAAAAGAGAGGGATAGAGTCAATTTTACCTCACCTGCTTCTTCGTAGTCTCACTATCGATATCTCTGACTTTGGTCATCTTTGGTGGCACTAGTGTTCTGTGTGTGTTATCTTTCCTGCATCAGTCTAAGAACAGAGGTTTTAAATTGGCCTGTACATGACCTGTCTGTTGCAGTTTGCCTTTGAAATGGCGGGGTGTACTCCCGCCGAAATATCGGCGCTCGCTGAAAATATTACCTGGCTGATTATCCGTAAGTTGTTTAAAAAAAGGAATATAGCGTCTGAAAGGATGAATATAAGAGACAACGACCGGGCAAGGCAAAAGGACCACGAATTTGAACACTGAACGTTAGAACACTACTGGAAAGACAGTGGTGTGCGTATAATGCACTATGAAAAATATAATAAATGCACAGTGCTGCAGAATAACGAAAAATTATATCAGAATTGTCAGTGTCTAATGCAGAAAAACATCAACGATGTGCTAGCAGGCGGTGTTTCGCGATGTAAGTGAGAAATCAAACGAAAATTACTACCACTGATGATCCCTTACCTCAATAAAGCGAAACGCGTCTAGTGAAAAAAATCACGCATTTTTGCAGTTGCAACGACAGTACAAAAATACCCTGAAGAACTGTGGAAAGGTTACAGGTTGTAATGGAGAGGAAATGAAGAAGGAATACGTAAGGGATTGGGAGTTATTGAGAGTGATGGTGGAAAAGAACAGGTACATAGGATAAGCGACAGGATAATGAAGATCAGAAAAATGAAAAAGAGAAGAAGTGTTGAAGTGGTTCAGGCGTATGTTCCTCAGTTGGGCTGTACATCAGAAGAGAAGAACCACAAAATAAGTTGAATGGACAGAGGACAATAGTCATGGGAAAATGTACCAGGAGCATAAATCTGAGGAAGTAGAAATAGATTGCCGGTATTCTGCAAAAAAAAAAAAAAAATGGTATAGTGGCAGGTAACTCATGATTTCGGAAGAAAGAGAGCTGCAAAGTAACGTGGTACAGCAGGAATGTAGCGCAGAAGTCTTTCGTGGATTACATGCCCTGTGATTGGGAAACAAAATAGACTGACAGGTATATGAAGGTACTACCACTAGCTACTGGTGATGAGCATGAAAATAATGAAGAAATGGAAGAATACAGAGACCCAGGAAAGGAGAATTAGAGTGTTGAAACTGAAGGAAAAGTTAGTCAAGGAAGAATATCAGGAATGAGCCAAAAACAGGAGAAGAGAAATGATAACAATTTATAAGTGCTATGGTAGAAGCTGCAGTAGGTGTATTCGGAAGGACAAGTGGCAGAAAACGGTGTAAGGTGACACCATGTTGGAATGAAAGAGTCAAGGAGTTAGCAGGAAGGAAAAACAAGGACTTCAGACAGTGGTTCCGAGTAAGGATCGAATAAGCAAGAGAAAGAAGAAAGTGTCAAATAAGACAATGACTGAGAAGAGAAGAAAGTGGATGGAAGACTGGACAAAGATGACGGAGGAAGAAAATAGTATACAGAATGGCCAAACGTAAGAGGAGATGTTTGAGAAAGGTAGCAATGGTAGTTAGAAATGGGATTCAGGTTAATAACAAAGAGAAACTGAAGATAGGGTGGAAGGAGTAGTCTGAGCATCTGCCATACCTGAACGGGCTTAGAGATGAGGAGCTGACTTGAAAAGAAATGGAAATGACGCTGCACAAGATGAAAGGCACCAGGTATGGACGAAGTAAGTGTCGAAATGGTGAAACCAGCAGGGTGGGTTGGGAAACACTCTGTATCGTGTGATGAGGGTAGTGTGGAAAGAGAAGAAGACTCCAGAAGAATGGAAGAGGGCGCTAATTGTTCCTATATTCAAGAAAGGGAGTGGGAAGGATTGTAGAAACTACAGGGGAGTCACTCTGATACCACACTGTCCGAAGGTACATGAAAAGATCCTGGTGAGCAGAATCCGAACAAGGGTCGAGAACAAATTGAGGCAGGAACAACATGGCTTCAGACCTGGGAGGTCAACTATTGGCCTCATACTTGCAGTGAGAATGCTGCAGGAGCACCACCATGAATTTCGGAAAGACTTTATGTTGGCCTTTCTCGACACAGAAAAGGCAATTGATAGCGTCTGAAGATCATAGGACTTAAGATCAAATAGGGCAGAAGGAATAGATAACATTGCATCAGAATTTATCAAATTATTATGGGAATCGGTAACAAAAGAACTATTCACACTGATGTGAAAAATATATTAGTCTGGCGACATACATCTGACTTTCGGAAAATATCATCCACATGTTTCCGAAGACTGCAAGAACTGACTGACATGTGCGAGAATCATCGCACAATCAGCTTAGCAGCTCATGCATCACTTGCAAGAATGCTATACAGGAGAATGGAAAAGGGAATTGAGGGTGTGTTAGAAGACAATCAGTTTGGCTTTAGGAAAGGAAAAGGCACCAGAGAGGCATTTATGACGTTGCGGTTGATAATGGAAGCAGAACTACGAGGGTAATCCCAAAAGTAAGGTCTCCTATTTCTTTATAAGTACAGAACTCTGTTTGTGTGGCAGTTGGTCACACTTTTATGAAGAGTGCTTCACGCGCTGTGTGTAACCATGCGCACGCCGCGCTAAGTCGCTCAGCATTGGTTTGGCAGCCGTTGAGAATGGAGCTCCCATTGGATGTTACCGCCAAGTGCGAATTGCGCACAGTTTTTCGGTTATTGAACGCAAAGGTCCTTGCGGCGATTGAAATCCATCGCCAAATGACGGAAGTGTATGGTGAGTTGTGCATGGATCTAAAAAATCTTCGTAAGTAGTGTAGAGAGTTTGCAGCTGGTCGGACGGAAATTCACGACGAACAAAGGAGCGGGAGACCGTGAGTTTCTGAGGAGACAGTGTTGAAGTTTGAGCAAATCATGCGTGAAGATCGGCGGATCACCCTGGATGATCTCTGCACGCTCCTTCCTGAGGTTTCCCGAAGCACCGCGCACAGAATTTTAACGGAAACATTGAACTACCGGAAGGTGTGCGCAAGATCGGTGCCACGCATGCTGACTGAGGACCCCAAGCGGCAACGAGTTGACGGTTCCCGCGCATTTCTTCACTGCCTTGCAGCCGAACAGGACAACTTTCTGGACTCAATTGTCACGGGTGACGAAACCTGGGCATACCACTTTACACCTAAGAGCAAGCAACGATCACGCCAGTTCATAACTTTCTGAACAGTTCGGAGGCGAGCTGGTATGACATAGGCATACAAGAACTACCACAGATTCTACAAAAATGCGTCGACAGAAATGGTGATTATGTCGAAAAATAGCTAAATGTTCAAGCTGTAAACTGATGTAAACCATTGTACAAATAACAGATCTGTGTACTTCTAAAACAATAGGAGACCTTACTTTTGGGTTTACCCTCGTAAATAAAAATCAAGACACGTTCATGGGATTTGTCGACCTGGAGAAAGCGTTTGACAGTGTCAAACGGAGAAAGATGTTCGAAATTCTGAGAAAAGTATGGGAAAGCTATAGGGAGTGACGGGTAATACACAATATGTACAAGAACGAAGAAGGAACAATAAGCGTGGACGACCAAGAACGAAGTGCTCGGATTAAAAAGACTATAAGACAGGGATGTAGTCTTTCGCCCCTAATGTTCAATCTGTACATCGAAGCAATGATTGAAATAAAAGAAAGGTTCAGAAATGGAACTAAAATTGAAGGTGAAAGTATATCAATGATACGATTCCCAGATAACATCGCTATCCTGAGTGAAGGAGAACTATATGATCTACTGGATGGATCCAAAAATGGTTCAAGTGGCTCTGAACACTATGGGACTTAACTTCTAAGGTCATAAGTCCCCTAAAACTCAGTACTTACACCTAACTAACCTAAGGACATCAAACACATCCATGCCCGAGGCAGGATTCGAAGCTGCGACCGCAGCGGTCGCTCGGTTCCAGACTGTAGCGCCTAGAACCGCTCGGCCACCCCGGCCGGCTACTGGATGGAATTAACAGTCTCCTGAGTACAGAATATGGATTGAGAGTAAATCAAAGAAAGACGAAAGTAATGAGAAGTAGCACAATGAGAACAACGCGAAACTTAACATCAGGATTGATGGTCACGAAGTAGGTGAAGTTAAGGAATTCTGCTACCTAGGCCGCAAAATAATCAAAGACGGAATGAGCAAGGAGGACATCAAGAGCAGACTAGCACTGGTAAAAATGGCATTCCTATCAAAGAGAAGTTTACTAGTATCAAACAAAGGTCTTCATTTGAGGAATAAATTTCTGAGAATGTTCGTTTGGAGCACAGCATTGCATGATAGTGAAACATGGACTGTGGGGAAACCGGAAGAGAACAGAAGCGAAGCATTTGAGATGTAGTGCTACAGATGGACTAATAAGGTAAGAAATGAGGAGGTTCTGCGCAGGAAGTTATTCACGGCGTTGTTGTATTGGTATGAGTACCCACAAGCTGTGAACGGTGTTGATAGTGATATGTTAATGTCACAAGAGACTTTCTATGATATTTTGGAAACGTGTCAGGTCATATAACTTCATGTTGACTAGAGCACAGGCACGCGCGAATCGTGAAAGACAGAGGTCAGTTGGTTGGAGATGGCGAACGGACGTGGATCATCGCATATACTGCAGACTAAATATCTTGTTGGGATAGAAAATGACGTATAACAAAATCTATCGAATGCGCGTCACGAGACCGAACCAAGTGACAATGAAAAGGGAATGGTGGCAGTCTCGAAATCGATATCTCAGGTTGAGACCCCACAAAACCGAACAGATGGCGGATCTAATGGTTCAAAAGCAGAAGCAGAGAACGTTCAACTTCGGTACATTGAACCAAATGTTGTAATTCTGAATCAAACGGGACAGTTTCCTATGGAAAGAATGTGTTTTTAAGGGCGTTTACTCTATGCGCGGAAGTCGGCGAGACGTCACATGGAAGACGCGAACGGCAGAATTTACACCAAATGTTGAAAGATGACGATGGCGAAGCGTTTGATAGTGTGTTCACAATGTTGAAGAAACTCACTATTGTTGTCAAGCGAACAAGTGAAACGATGAGAGTGGGATTAGCAGACTTAAAAACAGAAAGAAATTCGGGGAAAGCAGACTTAAAAACAGAAACAAATGCAGGTTAGGCGGCTTTAAAAACCGAAACAGCGAATTCAGAAACCAAAACGAATGCAGGGTTAGCGACAACAAATGGTCTCAACATTGAAACCTATGCTGGGTTCGATATAGTCCATAAAGATCAGCAAAAGGTACGAATGGAAGTTAATGAGCAGTTTATTCATATCCGGAAAGAGCCGAGAGACTCGCGCGAACTAATTCAATCGCTTATGGCCGATCAGGAAAAGATGCGTACTGACATTGACCAGGTGCAGGGTGCAGTGTCTAATACCAACCAAAGAGTTGATAATTTCGCACGTAAGGTGTGTGATAAGGCGCAACAAATAGGGGAAGAACTAAATGTCAGAAAACGTGTCACGCGAGCTGCTTTAAAAAGTTTCGATTAACGCATTGTGAATATCGTCTCGAAAAACAAACAGCAGTATGAACAGCTTCGTAAAGAACTGAAGCAGTGTACTGAGAACCGTACAGAAAGCAGTGGTGAGGTGACGGAGTCGGTAGTATCATCTGACATAGTGGTGGAAAAAAATAAGGTTGTAATCAAGTCCCTTATGCAATCTTCAGTGCCAGTTGCGGAAACACAAAAAAGTCATGAGATTCCACTTATATGTCCACATTTTCCGATCCGAAACCCAAACAAATGGTATAAATACCGTTGAGACAGGTGAGCGAAGCAGATAATCTGCGTTCACAGCAGACAATGGTGAGAGAATCGGTAACTGCGCACACCAACAGAGCAGTAGCCGACCTCCGAAAGTACGCGAAAGTCGCGATGATAGAGCAGTTTACTATGTCACACATGCCAGATTCTCAGTCTACAAGTCAGAGTACAACAAAGTCATATACCAGAGGTCAATGTGAAGCAAGGACAAAGGCAAAATACTGATCCAGAGAGGAAATTTAAACGTATCTTCCAGTCCGAAAGACGAGGAACGGTACGGCTTAGATAATTGCACACCACTGCGTAGATGCGACACAAGATGGGATTCAAATATGTCGTCTCAGGATCCAAATGTGGTAGTACGAATAAAGGAAAAAATGACGCAATTGGAGGGAACGGGAAATGTTGCGAAAACACAAACGCCATATGGTACAACATAAACATTTGACAATAATCGTTTTTTGACCGTTAGAAAATTCCAACATTACAAGGAAAACAGGGACGGCTTACAGCCCCGAACCTTTATACAATTCCAGATCGGTTTACGAGAACTCTGGCCACTTAGACCTAAACTTGATTTCATTTGTGGTCATATGGAAGGCGCAAAAGCGGAAACGATGCAAAGAGTCGCTGCAAACTGTCGGTCGTATGAACAATTCAAGTCTGCATTCTTGGAGCGACACTGCTCCTCGGAAACCCAAAATAGGACGAAATATGAATTGTTACAGAAGACGTCATTTGAAAATTCGGGAGAAAAGAAGCCAGTTAGATTTTCTGAAGAAATGACGAAAAAGAAGCAGTGTTTAGACAATCCATAAAGTGATGGGGAACTAATACCTATGCGACCAATGAAGTTACTCTTGCGTTATCAGCAATCGTTGGTTGGCAGAACTGGAGACAATATACAGGCATTTGAAAGGGGTTAAGAGAACCTGAATTCATCTTCAGTGAAGATGACGCTAGAAACAAAGTGCGTGAGAGAAACAAATGGTAGGGGAATAATCGCAACCGATTGGCCTTTAATAATGCTTACAATAGCAATAGTAATGATGGGAAAGGTAATCGTTTTGGGAAGAATGCTAATTACCCATTGGATAATAATAGCTATGGTTTTGGCAACTCACTGAGGTCAGACAAGAATTACGGTTTTGGTGAGCCGCGGAGTTCCAATAATTGCTTTGGTTCCAGAAATTATGGTGGTAACTAGTGTATAATTCGCGACATGGTTACCATGCAGACGAAGCAGAAAGGCTTAGAGCTTTTACACCACAAAACCCAAATTATTCGAGTGGAACTAGAATGCCTAAAACGCAGAAAGTTTGGGAGAATCAGACTTCAGCAGGACAACACACGCGAGATGAACCGGTACAGGAAGTCCAGTTAAGGCCACCGACCCTGGTAAAAAACAGAATTGACGAGATGAACGGCACGAAGACTAGTCACAAGAGATTCAATCACCAAATGAAGTTTATTTTATAATTAAATGTGTAAATGGACTTAGCTTTGATCAACAAGATTCTGAAGTCAGTTTAGGGGGTGATGAGATTCAAATGCCAGCATGCTGGGAGACAATTGACTGGGAATCGTCCGATGATGAGGAGCAAGAGTAATCAATAGTTAATGTATGCAGCTGTACAAAAACTGAGGAGGACAAAATTGTGGAGGTTTAGTTCATTCATACGAAACCAAGAGAGAAGCCGTATGCCAAGAGGATAATGCACCATTGCCAACACCAGTATTGATAAACAAGTCAGATGATGTGTACAGGACAGGGACTTATGAAGAGATCATGGAGGCATATGATAAAGAATATGGAGAAATGACTTCATCGAGAACATTCAGAACATCAACATCTAGTAAAATTAGCACTAAGAAATTTGAAGGCTATGGTGTTAAATATAAAGAACTTGGTGGACAAGACGGCAACCTCACAAGTATTTTCACTAGGACAAAAAGTACTTGTGAAAACCCACCATCTCTCTAGCAAGAAAAAAACAAAGCCATAAATTCTTTTCGGTATATAAAGGCCCTATGGAAGTAAGTAAGGTGGTTCATGATAATACAGTCGAATTGATTAACCCAAAAACAGGAAAATCAATGGGCTTGCACCATGTGAGTCACTTGAAACAGTATAAAGGGTAAAACAGTAAATATTAACTCCACAAGAAAAATTAGATGTATGAAATATCCAGATTCCAATGAGAGTAAAATGTAGAAGCCAAAACCTACGGGGGCTAAGAAAATGCATATAATTAAAAATGTTTAATTTGTACTTATCTCACTAAAATAAATTCGTTAACTTTCTGAGTGTGTCAAGAAGATAGTTGTGAAGGAAGGACAATAAAGTAACAACTAAAGTAATCATTCTGAAGAGGAAATGTGATATGAGGAAAGAGTAGAAAGCAAGGAGAAAGACAGAGTTTAGCATGTGGATAGTTTGACGAAATAGTAGTAGATTCTCTCTTAAAATGTAGTGTAAAGTAGAAAGGAGTTGAATTTTGTGGACAAAAGGAAGCCAAGAAACTATGTGTAAAGAATTATGTAAGAAACAAATATTGATTTTTAGTTTGTTCTCTCACAGACAGTGAACATTTTGTTGAGAAGATATTTTTGGGGAAAATGAGAAGCATGCATGATTTGTGAAAGCTACCACAAGGTGATATTAAAAGGAGATGTGAGCAAAATCTATATAAAAGATTGTTAGGAGATAAGAATAAGAGAGAGAATTGAATTATTAAGGAAAGCGAGAAACATGTTATTTCTTGGAGGAATGTAGACAGAGGGATGTGAGTTTAACACAGGGATGATGTCAGTAAAGTGGAGTAAGATAGGGTAGAAAGTAATATAAAAGTTTACTGCTTATAAGAAGTAGATATGGATAACTACAAATAATAAAAGTACAAGCTCTAGAACAATGGAATTCAACAATGGAAAATGTTTTAAAAAGGAAACAAGAAAGAGAGATATATTGTATTTCGAACTTCTTTTACGGCTTACGCCAAAACAGCGATTGCAGAGAAAAAGATGATGGAGTTGGAGTCAAGGTGCAGAATTTTTATAATATGATGAACCTGTAGTTAGAGAAAAAAATCATACTCACACACTAACCTTCACCACTATCAATTTTCCTCTTACTATTCATCGTGATGAAGATGAAGAAGCCAATACCTTCATACAAATAGTGGGAAGAAAAAGGAAAGAACAAAATGTACATATAGAATGGGGATAAAAGATGTTGATCTGTTAAAATAGATGTAAAGTTATGAAGAGTATAATAAGAAGAATCTTATGTATAGCTTAAATAAGGAATTTCTGTAAAGTATCTTAGTAGTTTAGTATTTGTAAAGCTTGTAATGTATCTTAAGGGAGAAAGGGTTGCGATAAGATAGGTGGTAATGCCATGTAAATTAGAGAAATTTGGGGATGTAAGATGGACAAAGTTGTGCACAGTGTTGTATTATATACGACGTCAACAAAAACAATGCATCGCCATTGCAGTCAGATCAACAGTAGAACTAAGTATATCGGTTAGGCATGAGAAGAAGGAACACTGAGTGTGGGTGCCCGGTACATCAGCTTTCGAGATGAGAGGATAACACCTCTGTGGAAAAATATTGGGATCTGCTACGAATCCTGGATACAGTCGACATGTCAAATGACGCGATCTTTATTCATGTGGAAGTCACATGCGATCTTCATGACAACAGTTTATCTAAAGTGATAGATAGCACTTATGTCGGAAACTGTTTAGAGCAGCAGAAGGAGATATGATGTACGTCCACCAAACCGAAATGGAGACGGACATGTTACATCAATGATGAAGGAATGTCTGAATTCACCAGAAGAAGAAGAGGCGCATTTCTGTAGGCCAAGATAAAGAATGGCTGGAATTACCTTCATACCATAAAGAGTCCAGAAACTGCAGAACATTCCCTGAGCACTCATGAGAGTAAGCAAGAGAACGATGGAAGGCTGTCCAATCTGTCCTGAGGAACATACACAACGATTTGAAAGAAAATACCACAAGAATGGATTATACAATAACGAGGTCCGGCAGGTCTTAAAGACCAGTTCCCGGTCCAGAGAAGAACGAAGACACAAATGAGAAGATAGAAGATGCAACAAAAAAGAGGATTCTATGCAGAAGATTAGGAAGAAAGACACATGGACCAGAAGAAATTAAGAAACCTTTATAAATCCCTTCCTATACAAGACCATTATTGCATGTACGTACCAACAAAAAAATCCATTTTAACTGTTATAGCGATACAAATGTCCGATATTCGTTATGACAAACTGCAACAATTTCATATGTTACACCCTGAGATGAGAGGTGACTATTCGTATAGAAAACAGGAGACGAATTAACCAACAATGGATTGGAATAAAGATTCGAGGATTGACGAAGAATATAAGTTTTTATGTTGCTAATAACAGATCTCTAATATATTTTCGCCATGGGTGCATGCGGAATGGAAAAAAGGCAACCAAGCATTCACAATGCACTCAAACCTTCTGCAGTCTTTCTCTCTGCCGACTGCCATTCCATGCTCAGAGGAGACATATCGAAGCACATGAAGGTGGGGACGATGACGTCTTTGAACCACGTTGAAAGTATGTGAAAAAAGACTGTCTGTGACAGACCAGTATGAGATTAAACTGAAAAAAGTATTTGCGAACACACAGAGTTTGTTGTTGTTTACAAATATTTAATTTTGAAAAGCTTTGTGCAAGAAGCAGGTTTTTGTTGGCAATACATCTGAGTTTTTTTTTATCTCGAACGATAATTGATATTTTTTTGTATCATATTTTGACAACGCAACTACGTTAAGAAAACCAAATTTTGATATTTTCTTTGGAGGGTAAGTTCCTTGCATGTAATGTGTTCGTTAATATATAGGTTATGTACAAAAAAGTGTTTTGCAATATGAAGATGTTGATTTAATAGTTACAAGGTAATTAGTAGGATAAGGAATTTAATATTTTTGTAAATGTCAATTAATAATTTATTCCTTTGGTAAAGTTATAATGGATATGAGATTTTGGGGGGATAAATATGTTGTGACGTTGGATGTAAAAAATTAATACGATTGTGCTTGTACAGTTATGGGAATGGTACTTATAAATGTAAGATAAATTGAGAAATTCTACTGACAAACATAGCAATTAAGATTGAGAATAAGACATAAATATTGAAAAATGGGAGGATAATTTTAAATGAGGGTTTCCTCAACTTCAGTACATATCCATCATAATTTAATATAAGTCTTGATGTCAAATAAAAATCAGTCTCAGATTTAAAAACTATGAGTGGCACTAATTTAAAGACAATCTCTAATTTGTTTAAATTTAAAATTAAAATAGAGACAACCATTGAATAGAAAGAAAAGGCTTCATATTATTTAAATAATTGTAGTAAACAGAGCAGAAACGCACTTACTGATCACATGAAAGGTCCGTGGTGCTCGCGTGATGTACCTGTGTTTTAGGCATCATGAGTGGTCACAAAATGTCCGATTGACTGAAATAAACTTGGAGGGTGTAAAAGTGGCGATATTTCGACGCAGTTTATAGGTAACCCCTTTGCGATTGGCAGGGTTAGTTTCCACAAGATGTAAGGAACGCTCCCATTGGTCTGAAAAAGCCATGACGAGAAGCACGAAAGGATACGGGTTGGGGACAGTTTACTACGAAAGACAGAATACCGAAAATTTCAAGGATTCTCCTCTGAAGCAGCGCCAAGTGCAGAACAGGGCGCATCAAGCTCTGTACGACAGCAAAAGAGGTATTTTGTGTGAACACTGCTTTCACTTTGGCCGACATTCAGCTGAAGATTCACTGAGCTCCGATGGCGGAGAAACGAAACAGCAACGCAGTTAATTGTTCTTGTGAGAACTGAGAGGGCGTTGAAGTATACACGTTGCTCCACCTATGCATATGTATATCGCCATATTTTCCAGACTAGGGTTGAGTGCATGTTTTGTCACCTAGTGAGAAACATAGGACAGTTTCAGCTGATCAAATCAGTAAAGATTTTGATTACCTTTCTGTAGGATTTTCTTCAGGCGAGAGCAGCCGTGTAGCCGACAACACGTCACAGCTAAATGTAAATGCCGCTGCCAGAGGCGTAAAGTTGTTGGATCACCAGAAACTAACCATCGTCCGTAGACTTCATTGTCTATCTAAATAGTACCGAGCTTAGAACCGGAATCGGATGATTTGTGGTAATATTGGCCAACTCAGACAGTGCTTTACTGTTTAAATGTAAGAAAAATCTTGTAGAGAACGTTCTATTTAAATTTGATATAGTTGTATTCAGTGTTATTTCTGCTAATCAGGACGTAATACATTATTTTGACTACTGTCCTGAAATTGTCATGTCACAATCTATGTAAACCCGTGTGCTTCTTTGACAACAATACAGAAATTAAACAAATTTTGTACAGCCAAACACTGATGAGCTCTGCCATAGAATAAGGGTCCACTTCTAACTCCAGTAATTTATTCTATTGACGCTAAAGCACTCACAGGGTGTTTGTGCTGATGCCTGACAAATGTGAAAAGGAGTGGAGTGTCAGAAAGCATAAATATTCAAATAACATTTCAACCAACGTCTATATTTTTATAGTTATTGTTTACTTTTTAGACATAATTTAAAACTACTCCAGACAGTTTTCTTAGCAACGTTATAAGTACTCTATTACGTCGAATTTTCCAACTTTCCTATTTTCCTTACAGCCCCTTCATCATTACTGTTCCTCTTCAACGTCCAGCAATGTCTCCATGCCCATCACTATAATGTCACAGATTAGCAGAGAAATAGTCGATGTGTAAGTTTAGGAAGTGAAATTTAGCGTTCATGTTACAAACACACTTCATGAAATTTTCCACCATAGTTCTAACAATGTTCTGGTAATTAAGATTTTTTTTAGTCTCTAGAAAGTGTCCACTAACAGACCTGAAGGCAGTCCACGTAGTTTTACTTTAACACACATTACACATTGTATGTTTTAATTCGAGAGCCTTTATGAATTTGTGAATTTGAGGAGCAACAAAAATTCCAGCTTTCATTTTTTCTTGAGCGGTGAAGAAAACATATCATAGAAAGGTACTTAAAGCAGTAATAATATTCCACGGTCGTCGTCATTTTGGATAAAATAACTCGCGCCGCGTCATTGTAAACTATTAAAACACCTAAACTGCTGTCGTTTCGACCGATCTCTGAAGAGAACCGTCGGCAATTTAGTTGTTTTAGTAACTTACAATGACGCGTGGCTCATGCAAGACTTTTTAGACCCAGGTAGAAAATTCTCCGTTTTGCTCAAGCTGTTACACAGACTGTGCCTTTCCTCGCCTAGCTACCCTACAGGCAAAAAGAACAGGACATTTTACTATGTCCATTTAAATTTATATTGAATGTCAAACGACCGTCACTGTACCAGAACTATGAAAAGATTTTTTAAAGACCGCTACCAGTCACAAAATTTATTGACTAATTAAGAAATAATGTACTTTAACTACTGCGTACTTCAGAGCAGATCTGGAAAATGTACTTCCTGGAGGTAATGAAAACATTCATACATGACCAGTTGCCACAAAATGAACTTTAAATTTAATATTGACTGCTCAATATTGCAATAACAATCGTTGTTAATACATGCTCTCGTTCTTGGATTTCTTGACGTTGTCTTATTTACTGTTGTTGCTACGAAAAATTAGCTCCTTTATATTCCGTGACTGTAACATGTTGAAGTTGTTTAATGTTCAAATCAACAGCCCGTTAATAACTTCTAGATATTACTAATATATATTATATTATTATTATATTTTTTATTATATTATGTATCTTGTATTAGTCTGATTTTCGATCCACGTTGCTTTGTCATTGTAAATGCTATAAATCCCATCGCTGAATTATGGTACTTCAGAATCACTTTCAAACACTTCGTCAACTCACTTTAGAAAATAAAGTTTTAGTCCACTTTTCAGTTTTATATTAAAGTCAAAATGATAACAAGTCTTTTTTAATGTCAAAATGATAACGTCATTTTAAGCAGACAGCTGTACTGTAGGACGAATTAGAGAAATTTTTTACAGATTCGCTTCTCAACATGGTTGCCACGTGGAAGGTACCACCAATTATGGGTATCTCGTTCTTATTTAAATCTTAATTTGTTAAAGAAGTATTTTCTGCTTTTGTTTTTACTGCATCCAACTAGGTTTATAGTGCTCTGAGCAGCAGGCAAATAGTGTGTGTTGCCACCTCTTCAGGGAGACGCAAGTAAACAGCTTGTATTAAAACCAAGTCACTGACCTGCTTACATAAGGCTTGGGTCGTTTACCCCGTAGTTTCAGACAGCCTCCACGAGGTCTGGCAGTGCCAAAGCCACCAATAGGCAGAGTGCCCATCGCGGCAGAGAGTGCTTTAGGCAAGGAACCATTTCCTTAAGCCACGTGATGTGCCCACACAGCGCTATGCGTGTACCCCTCCGCAGGAGACTATTTAGCCCACCGCCGGACCATGGTAAGGCTAGTTTCCACCGCTGCACCAGCAGCCCACCGATCGGAATTACTGCGGCCACCGCATACACCCGTCGCCGACGGATCATAGAACAGCCATCCCCAGCTATCCCCGTCTCCCAGGTGCCACGCCTCACTGAACGTCGTCTCATCGGCGGCCGCCGCGTCGAGCTATCGCCTCCCACCACATCCGACGCCCGAAGTCCAGGCAGCACCATTGTCCCACCGCCAGCTACCTGCGTCAAGCCATCGCCTTCTACACTCATGCTCATAAATTAAGGATAATTCTGATACATGGTGAAACAACGCTCTGGTGGGCGGTTTGTGGGTTTAAATCACCTCGAGGTATGACCATGCGGTGCATTTGACCTGCGGTCGTTGCTCGGTGGCGCTGGCAACAGTACACATACGCAAACGTGTGTTGGTGCATGTCAGAGTGCGGTGCAGCGAGTAAGTGTGCAGACGTTTTCAGACGAGCAAATGGTGACTGTGTGTTGAAAATGGCTCAAAGAACACATATTGATGAAGTTATGAAGGGTAGAATACTAGGGCGACTGGAGGCTGGTCAAACACAGCAGTTCGTAGCACGGGCCCTCTGTGTGCTACAAAGTGTGATCTCCAGATTTTGGCAACGATTCCAGCAGAGAGAAAACGTGTCCAGGCGCTACAGTACGGGACTTCCACAGTATACAACACAACAACAAGACCGATATCTCACCATCAGGGCCCGCAAACGGCCACGGAGTACTGCAGGTACTGGGGACCTTACCACAGCCACTGGAACAGTTGTCTCCAGGCACACAGTCTACAGACGACTGAACAGACATGGTTTATTCGCCCAGAGACATGCATGTTGCATTCTACTGGCTCCTGGTCACAGGAGAGCCCGTAAAGCCTGGTATCAAGAACACAGTACATGGTCATTGGAACAGCCGTCCCAGGATATGTTCACGGACAAGTCCAGGTATAGTCTGAACAGTGATTCTCGCCGGGTTTTCATCTGGTGTGAACCAGGAACCAGATACCAAACCCTTAATGTCCTTGAAAGGGACCTGTATGGAGGTCGTGGTTTGATGGTGTGGAGTGGGATTATCATTGGTGCATGTACACCCCTGCATATCTTTGAGAGAGGAACTGTAACAGGTCAGGTGTATCGGGACGTCATTTTGCAGCAGTATGTCCGCCTTTTCAGGGCTGCAGTGGGTCCCACGTTCCTCCTGATGGATGGCAATGCATGGCCCCACCGAGTTGACATCGCGGAGGAGTATTATCTAACGAGCATGCTCGGTCTTGAGTACGGAAGGTAGGCGTGCGTATAGATACTCCCTCTATTGGGAATCAGGAAGAAACATCGCAAACTTTCACAGGTGTCATATTTATCTGTTAGAGGTGCCTGACGTCAGGTCAGCGTGTCGTGGTTCACCTGACTGCACTACGGAGGTCGGGAAAGAGGGACAGCAATGTGTAGTGCGATTTTGGACTGCGAAAGTAGTGTCAGGACGTGAAATTCATGGCCTAATGTATGCTGTGTATCGCGTTTGTGAGCGTGGAATACGCGATTTCGATAAGTTCGGGGTTGTTGAAAGACAGCAGTCGGTCGGGACAGAATCATCGGGTCATTACCCCTTCTGTCATTTTTGCGGTGGATGCTATCGTCAGAAATGACCGACGGTGGTCAGTGAAAGATATTCGGCTCATCTCAAGCATCAGTAACGGGCCGCTCACGCAATCGTGACAGAACATCTGAAAGTTCGGAAAATCTGTGCGCAACAGGTTCTCCACAGCCTGGCGGAGGAATAGCTGTAGAACGGATTGTCAGTATCACCGCAGCACCGGGAACACTGTCCTGAAGAATATCATTTCCTGTCCCGCAAGCGTCAGAGCGAACAATGGAAGCACATGGATTTCCGTCCCCTCCCTGCCCCCCCCCCTCCCCGCCACACCCTCATACCGAAAAATTCCAAAGCACTGTACGCCAGTTCTGACGACCTTTTTCTTTTCTTTTACTACACGGGCCCGCTGCTCATTGACTTTCTGGAACACAGAGCCACAATTAACGCCAGCGGTGCGTGGACACTTCGCAAAAACGAAGGGCGCCGCCAAGTGCAAACGGCCAGGAATGTTAACGCACGGTATCTTTTCGTTGCAGAATGACGTCCGCCCACGTGTCTCGACCACACTGCAGAAGTTTCTTTGGGAAGCCGTTACACATTCTCCATGCAGACCGACCTCTCCCAATAAGATTTCCACATTTTTGGGGCCATGAAAAAAGATATACTTGGCCATAGATTTGGTTCAGGCGAGGAGGTGCACGCCTGGGTACAACCGCGTAACAACTCCAAACATTTTCCTACTGAGACAACAGCCGTCTTGTTTCACAGTAGGATGAATTTATATACGGGTTATGGCGATTACTCCAGTTTACTTCCTTTTTTCTATTTGTTTTCATTTGACTGCCCCTTAGAAAATAATTTTTCGTATGGTACTTTTACAGAATCCCTTTAGCTTCCCAGATGAGTATTTATAGTTCGAAACTAAAAGTTCCACATTGACCATTAGAATACGACTTTCGTTGTCAGCTCTGAGTAGAAGGAAGCTTTCAGAAAGCAGCAGCTTGCGTTGCCTTATGCGTATTTTGTAGGGGATCGCAGGCGATTCCTGCCTTTACAGACCACCCCGTACTGCAAGCCGCTCTTTCATCCTCTCCATCGTTATCAGGTTGAGGGGACTTCTTTCAAGAAGTCTCTCTGTCCGCAGAACTTCGTCAGTGAAAGCGGCAGCGGATCGTAACAGTAGGGATGGCTGTTGCCTTAAGAAGTCTCGTAACACGTGTCCTCTTTTCCGCAGCCCAATGGCTGAGACACTGTGAGTCTGGATGCAAGTTGTACAAATACTCCACTAAACTGAGGAGATTAATCTTCAGTAAATTCAGTTATAGGAATTTGGTCTCATGCAGGTATCCATGCTACTCCACGCTGGACAAACATCTTCATCTCTGTACAACTACGGCACAATGCTTTCATTTGAGTCTACTTAATTTATTCAAGTCTTGGTCCCTCTTTACAATTTTTACCTCTTTACACTATCCTCCAAGACCAAATTAACTGCCGGCCGGAGTGGCCGAGCGGTTAAAGGCGCTACAGTCTGGAACTGCACGACCGCTACGGTCGCAGGTTCGAATCCTGCCTCGGGCATGGATGTGTGTGATGTTCTTAGGTTAGTTAGGTTTAAGTAGTTCTAATTTCTAGGGGACTTATGACCACAGCAGTTGAGTCCCATAGTGCTCAGAGCCATTTGAACCATTTGAACCAAATTAACTATGCCTCAGTGCCTAGGGATGTGTCCTGCCAGAATTTCCCTTCTTATAGGAGAATTGAGCCATGAAGATCTTTACTATCTTAGCGTATTCAGTACCTGTTCATTACTTACCTGGGCTGCCAAACAGTCTGTAACATATCACCTGAAAATTTTTTATTTGTCTCGTATCTGTTCTGTTTATTGTTAACGTGTCACTTCTCTGCAAGGCTAAATCACAGGCTTCATGTTTAGAAAACCGTCAATTCTGGAAAAATATTACATCTACATTACAAATTCATACGTCACCAAACACAAACAAATTGTTTACTCCAGGCTTCATAATTAAACAAGTTTTAATTTACAAAGTACAATATTCGCATTTGGGCATTACAGCAAAACTTTATAAAGATATCACTAATGCTGCTTTATAACAACTGAACAATCGTACCAGGAGATCAAAGTGCTCTTTGGATAAAATATAACATTTAACTCTCCTTCAACTTACACCTCAACTCCCCGTTCCCCACCTTCGCTCTCCCCTCTCCTCGCCCCACAGTCTTAGTCTTATGCCATCCCTCTCCTCAGCAATACCCCTTTCTTGGAAACAGGCCAGTCAGAGAGCGACTACGCCGACACACTATTTAACTCTCCCCAATAACAATAACAGTATCTTACTGTCCAATCACATTTCTAAACATCTCTTTAAGCCATGCCACATTCCTCGATATATCACAGCCACAAGCCTTTGAGTTAGTTTTTGATACCCCCATCACAACTCTGTGTTTCACAGTCCAATAACGTTTTAACTAGTCGATAGCCATATTCCTTTTTTTTGGAAATAAACCATTCAGAGAGCTTTTTGTGTGCAAAAATTGTCGTCCGTTGATGACTCACTCACATGGTAATGCACTCCTTGTGATATACACTCCTGGAAATGGAAAAAAGAACACATTGACACCGGTGTGTCAGACCCACCATACTTGCTCCGGACACTGCGAGAGGGCTGTACAAGCAATGATCACACGCACGGCACAGCGGACACACCAGGAACCGCGGTGTTGGCCGTCGAATGGCGCTAGCTGCGCAGCATTTGTGCACCGCCGCCGTCAGTGTCAGCCAGTTTGCCGTGGCATACGGAGCTCCATCGCAGTCTTTAATACTGGTAGCATGCCGCGACAGCGTGGACGTGAACCGTATGTGCAGTTGACGGACTTTGAGCGAGGGCGTATAGTGGGCATGCGGGAGGCCGGGTGGACGTACCGCCGAATTGCTCAACACGTGGGGCGTGAGGTCTCCACAGTACATCGATGTTGTCGCCAGTGGTCGGCGGAAGGTGCACGTGCCCGTCGACCTGGGACCGGACCGCAGCGACACACGGATGCACGCCAAGACCGTAGGATCCTACGCAGTGCCGTAGGGGACCGCACCGCCACTTCCCAGCAAATTAGGGACACTGTTGCTCCTGGGGTATCGGCGATGACCATTCGCAACCGTCTCCATGAAGCTGGGCTACCGTCCCGCACACCGTTAGGCCGTCTTCCGCTCACGCCCCAACATCGTGCAGCCCGCCTCCAGTGGTGTCGCGACAGGCGTGAATGGAGGGACGAATGGAGACGTATCGTCTTCAGCGATGAGAGTCACTTCTGCCTTGGTGCCAATGATGGACGTATGCGTGTTTGGCGCCGTGCAGGTGAGCGCCACAATCAGGACTGCATACGACCGAGTCACACAGGGCCAACACCCGGCATCATGGTGTGGGGAGCGATCTCCTACACTGGTCGTACACCACTGGTGATCGTCGAGGGGACACTGAATAGTGCACGGTACATCCAAACCGTCATCGAACCCATCGTTCTACCATTCCTAGACCGGCAAGGGAACTTGCTGTTCCAACAGGACAATGCACGTCCGCATGTATCCCGTGCCACCCAACGTGCTCTAGAAGGTGTAAGTCAACTACCCTGGCCAGCAAGATCTCCGGATCTGTCCCCCATTGAGCATGTTTGGGACTGGATGAAGCGTCGTCTCACGCGGTCTGCACGTCCAGCACGAACGCTGGTCCAACTGAGGCGCCAGGTGGAAATGGCATGGCAAGCCGTTCCACAGGACTACATCCAGCATCTCTACGATCGTCTCCATGGGAGAATAGCAGCCTGCATTGCTGCGAAAGGTGGATATACACTGTACTAGTGCCGACATTGTGCATGCTCTGTTGCCTGTGTCTATGTGCCTGTGGTTCTGTCTATGTGCCTGTGGTTCTGTCAGTGTGATCATGTGATGTATCTGACCCCAGGAATGTGTCAATAAAGTTTCCCCTTCCTGGGACAATGAATTCACGGTGTTCTTATTTCAATTTCCAGGAGTGTATTATAGGCAATTGTACAGTATAGATCACTGATAACTAGGTATTGTGGTGGGAAGCGTTGGGATCAGGTCACTCTAATGAAAGGACTGGGATCCCCACATATGTAACCACTTCAGCATTCATCATCTTTAATGCATAACTTGCTTTTACTACAGCCAAACGAGGTTTTTTAAAAACAATCAACAGTAAAATTGACTGAGCAAAGAAAATGACTTTTAAACAGCTGCAACTAATTTTGAGCTACTGGTCATTAACTATACACGAAAAGTACAGAATTTTAAAAATAGTTAACTACCGTTAGCAAAATTCATGGAGCAGTTTTTTTAACTAAATGACCTTTAAATTGCTGCCATTAATTATGAGGCCACTGGCATTTATTATTTTAGTTATGTTATTTACACGTCAAGTTCCGTAGGACCAAATTGAGGAGCAAATCTCCAAGATCATGGTACGTGTCAGTACACGAAATTCCAACGTAAAAGTAATTACATATAAAAATAAAATATTTATGAACCAAAAAAGAAATCAAGCCATACGTTTAAGTAAACGCAATCAACAATATAAGAATCAGCTTAATTTTTCAAATAAAATCCTCGACAGAACAGAAGGAGTAACTCTTGAGGAAACTCTTCAGTTTCGATTTGAAAGCGCATGGATTACTTTAAGATTAAGGATTTCTTGTAGTAGCTTGCTGAAAATGGATGCACAAGAGTTAAGGAAGTTCGATCCACATGCAGGTTGGATTTCTGCCAAGTATTAACTGAGTGAAAGCTGCTTATTCTTGGGAATAAGTGATTTAACAAAAAAAAGCAGTAAAGAATATATACATTGAGATGCCAATGTCAAAATACCCAGACTAGTGAACAGGGGTCGACAAGAGGTTCGCGAACTTACACCAGTTATTGCCCAAACCGCCCGTTTCTGAGCCAACAATATTGTTATAGAATAGGAAGAGTTACATCAAAATATAATACCATACGACATAAGCGAATGGAAATAAGCAAAGCAGCCTAATTTTCGTGTCAAACGATCACTTACTTCAGATACCGTTCGAATAGTAAAACTGGCAGCATTAAGTCTTTGAACAAGGTCCTGAACGTGGGCTTTCCATGACTGTTTACTATCTATCTGAACACACAGTAATTTGAACTGTTCAGTTTCACTAATCATATTGCCATTCTGTGAAACCGAAAAGTCGGGTCTTGTTGAATTGTGTATTAGAAATTGTAAAAAACTGAGTCTGACTGTGATTTAGTGTTAGTTTATTTTCTACAAGCCATGAACTTATGTCATGAACTGCACTATTTGAAACCGAGCTACTGTTGCACACAACATCCTTTACTACCAAGCCAGTGTCATCAGCAAACAGAAATATTTTAGAGTTACCCGTAATCCTAGAGGGCATATCATTTATATAAATAAGGAGCAGGAGTGGCCCCAACACTGATCCCTGGGGCACCCCCCCCCCCCCCCCCATTTGACTGTATCCCACTCAGACCCCACATAATAGACATTCTCAACACTGTGAATAATGACCTATTACAATTTGCTGTCTTTTGCTAAGGTAAGTGGTGAACCAATTGTGAGCTACTCCCCGTATTCTGTAAGGGTCGAACTTCTGGAGCAATATTTTGTGATCAACATAATCAAACGCCTTAGTTAAATTAAAAAAATATGCCTAGCATTCAAAACCTTTTGTTGAACCCATCAAGTACCTCACAGAGAAAAGAGAATGTAGCATTTTCAATTGTTAAACGACTTCTAAAGCCGAACTGTACATTTTATAGCAAATTGTGTGATATAAAATGATCAATTATCCTTACATACACAGCCTTTTCAATAACTTTAGCAAACACTGATGGTACAGAAATAGGTCTAAAATTGTCTACATTATCCCTTTCTTCCTTTTTATAAAGTGGCTTTACTACTGAGTACTTTAATCGTTCAGAAAACTGACCATACCTAAAGCAAAAATTACTAATATGGCTAGTTACAGGACTAACATGCGCAGTACAATACTTTAATATTCTACTAGGCACTCCATCATATCCATGAGAGTCCTTAGTCTTCAGTGATTTCATTATTGACTCAATCTCCCCCTTGTATGTATCACAGACAAGTACACTACTGGAAATTGAAATAAGAACACCGTGAATTCATTGTCCCAGGAAGGGGAAACTTTATTGACACATTCCTGGGGTCAGATACATCACATGATTACACTGACAGAACCACAGGCACATAGACACAGGCAACAGAGCATGCACAATGTCGGCACTAGTACAGTGTATATCCATCTTTCGCAGCAATGCAGGCTGCTATTCTCCCATGGAGACGATCGTAGAGATGCTGGATGTAGTCCTGTGGAACGGCTTGCCATGCCATTTCCACCTGGCGCCTCAGTTGGACCAGCGTTCGTGCTGGACGTGCAGACCGCGTGAGACGACGCTTCATCCAGTCCCAAACATGCTCAATGGGGGACAGATCCGGAGATCTTGCTGGCCAGGGTAGTTGACTTACACCTTCTAGAGCACGTTGGGTGGCACGGGATACATGTGGACGTGCATTGTCCTGTTGGAACAGCAAGTTCCCTTGCCGGTCTAGGAATGGTAGAACGATGGGTTCGATGACGGTTTGGATGTACCGTGCACTATTCAGTGCCCCCTCGACGATCACCACTGGTGTACGGCCAGTGTAGGAGATCGCTCCCCACACCATGATGCCGGGTGTTGGCCCTGTGTGCCTCGGTCGTATGCAGTCCTGATTGTGGCGCTCACCTGCACGGCGCCAAACACGCATACGACCATCATTGGCACCAAGGCAGAAGCGACTCTCATCGCTGAAGACGACACGTCTCCATTCGTCCCTCCATTCACGCCTGTCGCGACACTACTGGAGGCGGGCTGCACGATGTTGGGGCGTGAGCGGAAGACGGCCTAACGGTGTGCGGGACCGTAGCCCAGCTTCATGGAGACGGTTGCGAATGGTCCTCGCCGATACCCCAGGAGCAACAGTGTCCCTAATTTGCTGGGAAGTAGCGGTGCGGTCCCCTACGGCACTGCGTAGGATCCTACGGTCTTGGCGTGCATCCGTGCGTCGCTGCGGTCCGGTCCCAGGTCGACGGGCACGTGCACCTTCCGCCGACCACTGGCGACAACATCGATGTACTGTGGAGACCTCACGCCCCACGTGTTGAGCAATTCGGCGGTACGTCCACCCGGCCTCCCGCATGCCCACTATACGCCCTCGCTCAAAGTCCGTCAACTGCACATACGGTTCACGTCCACGCTGTCGCGGCATGCTACCAGTGTTAAAGACTGCGATGGAGCTCCGTATGCCACGGCAAACTGGCTGACACTGACGGCGGCGGTGCACAAATGCTGCGCAGCTAGTGCCATTCGACGGGCAACACCGCGGTTCCTGGTGTGTCCGCTGTGCCGTGCATGTGATCATTGCTTGTACAGTCCTCTCGCAGTGTCCGGAGCAAGTATGGTGGGTATGACACACCGGTGTAAATGTGTTCTTTTTTCCATTTCCAGGAGTGTATTTCAGACATCACTCGTGGAAAGGCATTTGCCAGGAGACTTGTATGATCCCCTGTAGAGACAAAATTTTTATTTAATTCACCAGTAATGCCCAGAAAATGATTGTTAAATACTGTACTTTTATTTGACTTATCAGTGACAGAAATATTTTTACTACCAACTGACTTTATATCGTCAACCTTGTGCTGCTGACCAGACACTTCCTTCTCAATTGACCATATGGTTTTAATTTTATTCTGTGAATTAGCTATTCTATTTGCGTACCACATACTCGTTGCCTTCCTAATAACATTTTTAAGCACCTTACAGTACTGTTTGTAATGGTCTACTGTAGCTTGATTGTAACTACTTCTTACATTTTGATATAATTCCCACTTCGTTCTACATGATATCCTGATCCCACTAGTCAGCCACCTGGACTGTCTTTTACTGCTAGTACCCCGTTTAGAAAGTTCTAATGGAAAGAAGTTCTCAAGGAGCTTGAGAAATGTGTTAAGGAAAGTATTATATTTGTCATCTGTGTAATCGGCACTATAAACATCCTGCACTCTTGTTCCTTTTTTTATGTACATGCCGCCCCCCCCCCCCCCCACGCTGCAATGAACTCCTTGGAAAACAACCAGCTAATCTATATCTTGGTAAAAAAATATTTAAGTGGTGCTTCGACATACCAATAATTTCAGAGTCAACATCTGTAACTTTAATAATTCTTATATATTGATGAAATATGCCAATTCCTTTACTTAGGAACTTGTCGTCCTCTGAAGGTGATTCCTTAATTAGTGGGACTTCCTTTAAGCAGGTAAACTTAGCAGCTGACTTTAATCCAAAAAAAGGTGCAGCTCTAACACCAACTACTACAGGAATTTTTCCATGAATGATCCCACCACCACCCACTGCACTGTCACCTATCAGCTTTGCCGGCCTCTCCTTCCCATACCTGTTGAGGTGCAGGCCATTACACACACAAGCTACAGAATTTTGCAAACAATTAACAGTCAGTGAATAGGTACCAACATTTAACCAAAGTTCACTGATAAGTTTTTAGGGAAATGATTTTTAAACACCTGCTATTAATTGTTAACGGACTGGCATTCAACACACACACAAGATACATAATTTTAAAACCAATTCACAGTCTCTGAAACAGCAGCTACAGTTATACAAAAGTCACTGATCAGATTTTAAGCAAATCGCTTATGGACCGTTGCAATTAATTACGAACCCACTGACATTAAGTATAAAGCAAAATACAGAATTTAAAAAACAAAAAACAGTTACAGAGAGGCAGTAACCAACCAACTACACAGACATGTTATGCGGGCACTGACCTCACGGGGAACAGCTTTCCAGCACCAGATAAGGGATGATTGTGCTCTGTCCGGGCCCCAGAGGTTACTTGCCCAGGAGCACCAGCTAAGGACAACATGATTAGTGCCTCTACACTCCAGAGACAGAGCATAGTCCTCAACGACGTAACCAGAATTTGGACTTTGACACATTTGTCTATGTTCCTCACCAGAATTCCAGACATTAAATTTTGCTTGACCTCTTCAGACACGTGCACATCCCTTCCCTTGCGCTATGTTTCGAGTAAACTTTCTTTCTTTCTTTTTTTTTTTTTTTGAGCGATCAGTCTACTAATTTGTTCGATGTGGACCGCCACGAATTCCTCTCCTGTGTCAAACTCTTCATCTTAGAGTAGCACTACGTCCTCAACTATTTGCTGGATGTATTTCAATCTGTGTCAACCTCTACTGTTTTTGCCCTCTACAGCTCCCTCTGGTATTACGTAAGTCATTCCATGACGCCTTAATAGATGTACTATCATCCTGTCCCCTCTCCTTGTCAGTTTTTTCCATATATTCCTTTCCTCTCCGATTCTGCGCGGAACCTCCTCATTCCCTCTCCTATCACTCCAGCTAATTTTTTAAAATTCATCTATTGCACCACACCTTAGATTCTCTTCTGTTCTGGCTTTCACATAGTCCATGTTTCACTACCATACAATGCTATGCTCCAAACGTTCATTCTCAGAAATTTCTTACTCAAATTAAGGCCTATGTTTGATACTGGAGGATTTCTTTTTGCTAGGACTACCTTTTTTGCCAGTGCTAGTCTGCTTTTAATGTCCTCCTTACTCCATCCGTCATTGGTTATTTTGCTGCCTAGGTAGTAGAATTCCTTAATATCATCTACTTTTTGACCATCAGTCCTGATGTTAAGTTCCTCGCTTTTTCATGTCTGCTACTCCTTATTACTTTCGTCTTTCTTCGATCGATTTACTCTCAATCCATATGCTGCATTCATTAGACTGTTCA
Source organism: Schistocerca cancellata (assembly GCF_023864275.1). NCBI lineage: Eukaryota > Metazoa > Arthropoda > Insecta > Orthoptera > Acrididae > Schistocerca > Schistocerca cancellata. Next base: position 374,355,296 of record NC_064633.1, on the reverse strand, counting down.
TTCCAGTCAGCGGATACTGTAATTCTTCTTCACTTTCACTGAGGATAGCAGTATCATTAGCGAATCATTTCATTGATATCTTTTCACCTTGAATTTTAATTCCACTCCTGAACCTTTCTTTTATTTCCATCATTGTTTTTTCGATGTACAGATTGAGCAATAGGGGAGAAAGACAACACCCTTGTCTAATCCGAGCACTTTATTCTTCGTCGTCCACTCTTATTATTCCCTCTTGTCTCTTGTACAATTGAGTATTACCCCCCCCCCCCCCCATAGCTTATACCTCTTTTTCTCAGAATTTCGAACATCTTGCACCATTTTACATTGTCGAACGCCTTTTCTAGGTCGAAAAATCCAATGAACGCGTCTTCATTTTTCTTTAGCCTTTCTTTCATTATCAAACCCAATGCCCAAAATCTCAATTTTCTTTTCCATTCTTCTATACATTGTCATTCTGTACATTCTTGTCAGCAACTTGAATGAATGACCCGTTAAGCTGATTGTGCGATAATTCTCGCACTTGTCAGCTCTTGCAGTCTTTGGAATAGTGAGGATAATATTTTCCCGGAAGTTCGATGGTATTTCGCCAGATTAACAGATTCTGCACGCTGACGTAAACAGTCGTTTTTTTCCCACTTCTCCCTATGACTTTAAAAGTTCTGATGGAAGGTTATCTATCCCTTCTGTCTTACTTGCTCTTAAATCCTCCAAAGCTCTCTTACATTCTGATTCTAATACTGGATCCCCTATCTCCTCTAAATGAACCCCTGTTTCTTCTTCTACCACATCAGACCAATCTTCCTCCTCATAGAGGCCTTCAATGTATTGACCCCCACTATATCTAAAATAAGCCTTTGGATTTCCCTTTTCAGATTTTCTAGCTTCCCTACCACATTCAAGCTTCTGACATTCCACGCTCCGACTCATGGAATGTTATCCATCCGTCGGTTATACAATCTTTCTCTCATGGTGACGTCCCTCTTGCCCCTTGGCAGTCCCCTCCCGGAGATTCGAATGGGGCACTATTTCGGAATCTTTTGCCAATGGAGAGACCATCAAGACACTTTTTCAATTACAGGCCACATGTACTGTGGATACGCGTTATGTGTCCGTAATGCAGTTGATTCCATTGCCTTCTGCATCCCCATGCCTTGATCATTGCTGATTCTTCCGTCATTGGGGGAAGAGAGAGTCGCCTTAACTTCTGTCTACTCCTCCGTCCTCTTTTACAAGGCTGTTGGCAGAATGAGGGAGCTTCTTATGCCGGAAATCTTCGGCCGCCAATTAATCTAAATTCAAGCGTTGGCGGGATTCGAACCCGGGGCCGAGTACGTTTTGATTAGTAATCGAAGATGTTACCCTAGGCTATGGGAAGTACGTACATTAGGCTTTAGAGCTTTCAATTTACTGTGACATTCTCAGTCCTTCAGCATTAAAATATTATTAGTATTCTTACAATATTCAAAAAGTGACATGTTCCATTTATTGTGTTTCAAGCTAAAACTCCAGTCAGGGAAGATTATTTATGTCTGTTACAGCAAACTTCATATTCATTCTACACGTGGGCATTTTTTTCTGCCCATAGCATGAGGAATTTTTGTTTTGAGTGAATGGCTCGCCTGTGTTTTCTGACCCAAGAAGACAGTGATTTGACGTCTGTTCTTCAACTTCCAAGTACACATACTGTCACATTGCTTCTAGCGTGAGGGACGTCCCTCTTGCCCCTTGGCAGTCCCCTCCCGCAGATCCGAATGGGGGACTATGTGTCCGTAATGCAGTTGATTCCATTGCCTTCTGCATCCTCATGCATTGTCTCTTGTACAATTGAGTATTACCCGAACCCCCCCCCCCATAGCTTATCCCTCTTTTTCTCAGAATTTCGAACATCTTGCACCATTTTACATTTGTTTTTCCTCCACATCCACAAACTCCTGATCAGGTGGCTGGTGGCCATCTCAACATCGTCTACAGAGCTCTTCAACCACCTCTCCCAGATCGACATCATGGTCAAGGGTTTGCCATCAGTTTAAAACGAGGATTGAGCCATGGTTGAATTATGTCACATGCATGAAACAGCACATGGCTTCGCAAGCGATACATAGGAGTTCAACGTCTTTCTGGCCTATGTGGGCACAGACATTTACCATCTCCTGCAAGAGTTTAACACGCGGGATCTATATGTGTGTGGTTGCCATTCTTTCTGAGCACTGCATGGCATACTTCAGACCTATGCCTCGATTTCCCTCACATTCTGCTCTGTGACAGATTGAATTCTAGTCTGTTAGAATACTTTGAGTCCTAGGTGCATGTAGTGGTAATCCGCCACTAGCTTTGCAGTTGCCATATGCTTAAAAGGCAACATCTTACACAAATGAATCACTCGTCTCCAGGGTTTATATCGTGACTTCCGTTTCCAAGTTATCAGTCCTTAGTACAAGCAGTTGCAGGCAGTTTCCTTGGTCTGTAATATTATCCACATGATAGGTGAAGAACAATGCATGCATCTCCTGAAATTGAAGGACCTTCCTTTGTAAACAACTTTCCTCATTATCAAACCATTTGAACAGTCTTTCAGATCTTTAGCCACCCAGAAGGGACCATCACAAGTGTTCACTGCCCGACCAATGCTCCACTCTTAACCCCAGTCACACTCGCACCCAGCTCGCATTCACACAATGAAGGCGAAGGCTCAGGGGTCAGAAGCCAACCAAACCAGCTTGCTGTCTTCAGTGAACTTTTGATGAGTCATCAGGGACACCAGAACTGCTACTGGTGCTTTAAGTACGCCTCTTGAGGGAAATACAGGCATAGAGCTGAATTGTGCCACACAGTGCTCAACTTAAATGGCAACTACACACACATGAACCCCTCAGAAGTGGACAGACATGATTCCGGATGTATCCGAGATTCAGTCCATACTTCCCCTGTCACTCATAGTAGCCATCAAAGGTGCGCCCATCGAGCTGCAGACAAACAGGGTCCTCCTTGATCATCATAGATTGGTTATCTTACCAAGGGGTCCACTCTCCTTCATTCTTATGACACACCGCTTTGTGGTTACAGTAATGACACCATTAAAGTGAACTGAAAATTAACAACACAATAGCAGTACTTTTCAAACACCCTCGCAATCAAGAGTTTGGTCGTCGACATTCTGGGAATCAACAGTCTCTTTTGCCTGGATACTCGTATTCATTACTCTTGCTTCAGGAATCCACAACACTTCTCTCACCGTCAGGTTGCTGGGCACTAGCCCCTGCCTAAAGAAACTTACGTTTAGCTGAGCGTTCATGCAATCATCCACAGATGTCAAAGATCTCAAGGCATGTGGCTCTTCTCCCTTTAGGGGCACCAAAGGTCTTCAGAGCCAGAATCCTCCAAGCTCACAGGCTACAAGCAATTGCAGTAGGACGGTATTTTTACTCTCATTCCCAACAGCCAATGGGGCTCCCCTAAACATCATCTTCGAAAACCAAAATGGTTCAATGCAACCAGTAGTCCCTTTAAACCTGAATGACAAACGATTGTGGGATGCTTTACTCATACAACAGACTAATTTAGAACCATAGTTTGAGAAAATTTTGGATTAAAAACATAAACTTGAAACCTCTTACTATGTGAACTACAGTGACGAAGTGCACCTGAAGTTTTTAACAACAATAAGTTTCGCTATTATTTTCGTCTTTAATTTCTGAGATTTTACCTGCTCCCCTGAAGCCCTTGGGCTCCAATAATTTGGAGATCCTGCCACTAGCCGAATTCTACCTTTAAATCTCATCTCTCTAAGCTCGACTGCTGCCATCCTCTGGACGAGACCATTAAGCTCTTCCTGACTTCTTACTGTTCCCAGGATGAGTCAACAGCAGCAGACCACATTGGTCGCAATTATCTACCATCCATCCCATCAGTGCCCATTCCTAGTCTCAGCGGTCAAATCACCATCGTTTCTCTCTGAAAGATATTCAACAAAGGCCGCCAGTTTATTTCCCTGTGTTCGTTTCCCATATGTCAGCCACATGACCGAAAGTACTGCCTGGCGGCCAGGCAGTGTTTCCACCGGCACCTGAGCTAGGTACAAATAGTTCGCTCCGAGTGAGTTTCCTTGGTCAGGCACCAATTGTGAAAGCATCCCCACAGTCAGGATCTCACTCTGGAGTAGCTGCTACGGCGATGACGCCGTCCACGTCGACCTTCAACCCTAGCAGCTGCCAGCTATGAACCTAGTCAATTAATGTCATCTACGCTAAAGATTCGATGAACAATACGAGACTGGAATAGAAGGGAGAACCGATAGAGGTACTCAAGGTACCCTCCACCACACACCGTCAGGTGGCTTGCGAAGTATGGATGTAGATGTAGATGTAGATGTAGAGATGTGCCCTCTGACGCCGTGAGCAGCAATTGGATTTTGTAATATTTGCCTTTATTTTTCATAAGCAATATACCGGCCTTAATTTTTGGGCGTCCCTTCGAGGCTTTTGCGCATCTAGTGTAAAGATATTGGATTTTAGAATTTTCAGTTTACTGTGAAATTTTCAGGCTTGTAGCTTTCATATATTATTAGTGTATTTTCAAAGCAGAGACTTACTTTTTAATTACTGTGTTCCAAACTAACTCCTGCGAGAAGATTTTTCATTTGTGTTCCAATAAATTACGTGTTCATTCGATGCCTGTCTGTCTTTTCCGCACCGAACCGCCTTTGGCGGCATGTCACGATTCTCACGTGGAAATAATTTTTAAGCTCAGAATTCAAACTTCAGTATTTATTTTGCTGTCTTATATTGTCACAACACTCTACTCTAAGGTGGACTGAATAACGAAATTATGTAGGAGCAGGATTTCTATGATTTACTGAAAAATATTTGCCAATGATCTTTTCATAGAAACACGAATTTTTACATTTGCCTGTGGATATTTTCTATTGTTTTTTTAAACATAAGTGCAACAATTGCTGTTTTGTTGATGGTTTTTGTTAACTTTAGTCATCATCACGTCCTTTATATAAGGGCTGGCCGGTTTGCAGCAATGAGGTCTTAAATATTTCCGCTCCATGTGGATTGTTGTATTAGTTGGTCAAGACAGTTTTCGGAGAAGGCATTCAGAACTTCTTCGCAAATCTGTATGTCTGTATCACCCATAACGAATGTCCCATGTCTATGGAGATTTGTTCCTCAGCTTTGTACATAAAATCCAGTGAGTTCATACAGGTCGGTTAATGGCGTTTGCAGTCCGACAGAGATTCGACCTCTGTCAACAGAGTGTTTTTGTTGAGTACAATGATCTCTAGGCTTCCTATGATGTGCATCCTTTTCAACATATTTTCTACGCCTCGCTAAATATTTCGAAGCTTTGTACTTCAAGTTTGATCCAGCTCTAGGTTCCCCTATAATTTGAGGACTATAGCTTTCCAAAAGAGCAGAAATTCAGGAAGTTCGCTACGAACGAATAGACAATGAACTGGTAAAACCTTTGACATTGGAAATGTGTTTACTTTGTACACCATCTGACTTCGCTCTCTACGTATTGAATGGTGAACGTTGATCAGAAGACCGCAGGCTATTGCTTAACTTAATAAACCCCGACACAAAATTAACGCAATTTTATTATACTCGTAGTACTGGCTTTATGATTGTTGAAGGTAATGATATACATAAAGGCATTAAAGAAATTAATCCAAGTAACGAATTTTGAGTTAATAACAACAGTAAGTTTTCAGTTTCAGTAACGAAGAAGGACTTAAATTCAAACTCCGATGAGCATACATCAGATTCCAGGAGAAGCAGTCGCACAACAATTACTGGTGTGAAAATTAATTTCCAGTAGCCTCCCCCCCCCCCCCCAATCTCTACTACTTTAAAGAGATGAAATCCTGTCTACAAAAGAGCTTCAGTCTTCTGTTTACAACGCGTCAATGTTTTAAGTATTTTAAGTTAAGTACGTATAAAAGAAAAGGTTTCGAAAACGTTTAAAATTATGAATAAACTTTGTTAGAAGTCACAACGTATTGTCAACCTCAAATACTGGTTGGTTATAGTGGCTAATTTTTGCACCGTTAATTACGTGTCTCAAACATTACACAGACTTTCTAAATTTAATAAATGACTTATTGAGTTATACCTTTCACGTAAGATTATTTCTCTTAATGACTGGATTGTGAGTGCATTTTAAATTTTTAAATTAAGTAAATAATATTGTACGTTTTGAAAGTCAAATTTTTGTTCCCCTCGAAGCTGTTAGATACGCCATCTGCAGCTTGGACTGAGTGATCATTTTAACCATTTAATAGCTGGATAATGTGGTACTGCCGCATTTGAAGCAGATTAATGACGAGACCCAATAAAGAATTAAAAAAAACTGAGCGCAGACATTCAATTTATTCGTTTTGAAAGCCATTAAAAATTGAAAATTTGCAAGCTACTAGGTGACTTACTAAATTGCTTCCCAAATTTTAAGAATGTTGCTGTTTAATCAAGTATAAGCATTTTGAATTTAGTATTAATGTCAGTGAAAATATGTTCAATTATGGACATATGGGCAACAAGAGAACTAAATTGATTGCCCAGCAGAAAAATATCTGTGAATACCTGTGGCAGCCAACGAAAACCGCAATACCGCATTTTCTACATAAACCACGTATGAAGAATTTTTTTTAAAAAAGAAGTGCTGCAACTCTCTAAACAGTATACCGACTGACAGTGCTGTCGGTAGCGGACAATTCAGAGAATTTGACCTCCAATTAACACTATAACCTGGTAAACAATTCATGCCGGCTTTCAAACGAATTTCATATGAAGCTGTAAAAGTTAATTTATGTGTTTTCACGTGATTGTTGCGGCACGAACGTGAGGAATCCGTATGGCGGATCGATGTGAAAACATTTCCCAAACCCGAAAAAGATTTCCTTCAAAAGCACTGGTCACGACGAGAGTAGGACAAGAGTAACACTTACGACCACTGTGAAACAACTATTCCCAATTTATTGCAGACATAAGGAATATGACTTTTATTTTGTACAGTTAGATTCGCGATGAGGAAATGAATATGTAAAAAAAACATATGTTGTGGAGCATCCGTCAAAAGCTAGCCTTTAAAACCTTTAGTAACTTCGACAAACTGTTGCGTATCGTTCATTGTTTAGAAGAATTAGTGAAAGAAAGAATTGCTACAAATTAGAATACGGTATCATTTGAATAATCTATCTTCCATTCCATATCGGAGTTTTTAGCCTCAAAACAAAGCAAAGTGAAATATTCATTCTGGAAACAATACTGTGCACAGTGGTGTTAGTGGCGCAAAGTTTGCAGGAAAACTCCTGTAAAGTTAGGGAAGGAGAAGAGAGGGCTAGCGGAAGTAAGTGTCTCGAGTTGTGCCTGGATTCCTTTCTTGGTAGTCGGTAAAACCATTGCTCACAAAAGCTGTGTTCGACTCCCACTCCGACTCACAGTAGAAAGCCGACTGATAAATCGTCACTGTCAAAACTCAGTTTTACTTTCTCTTTACTGCCAGTGCTTCACAAAGTAGTTACCTCGGCATGACAACAAAGATGATTCTATACCAGCATCGACTACAAAAATTCGCTACCTTGGGAACTTCTTTTGCTAGGTTTACGGAAGCGTGTCACACGCTTCCGGGTGTGGGAGTCAATGACCGCGCAAAATGGTTCAAATGGCTCTGAGCACTATGGGACTTAACATCTGAGGTCATCAGTCCTCTAGAACTTAGAACTACTTAAACCGAACTAACCTAAGAACATCACACACATCCATGCCCGAGGCAAGATTCGAACCTGCGACCGCAGCAGTCGCGCGGTTCCGGACTGCAGCGCCTAGAAGCGCGTGGCCACCGCAGTCGGCAATGACCGCGCAGTCCTGCATGCAGATAAGCTATAAAGTAGCTTTACAATGACTTTCTGCTTCTTTTCTATGGCCTATGGCGTGCAGTGTGGCGGTCGCTGGATGGTTCTCTGATTAGATGATTTACGTTATTGGGTTATCCGAAAGTATTGCATATGTGCAGAGTTATTAACTATTAACAAGGTACTTGCATTTGTCTATTAAATTTTCACTAATTCGCTTCGTAGAACTGCTGTTAACTGTGGTAGTGAACTCGTGATAGATGTGCCGTTACAAACTGTTGGTGCAGTTTGTGACTGTCAGAAGACACGAGGCTAGGTACTGAATCCGATTTTTGCCGCTTGATGCGAACTGGTGTACAGTCAATTCTGTCACACCTCCCCTCAGTTTAACGTTTGATACGCTCTGAATCGTGTTCGGGAATATTGTTCTCGTAATAAGTTCGTATTTGCACTTTACTTAACACGTGTTGTAGGTAGCCAAGGATGCACGTATTATCCTCTTAAACTGATTTTACAAACTAGTTAAATGAAGTGTTGGTCAAACTATTTTGATTACTTCGATGTAGTTGGTAATTTATTTGTTTCTAGAATGCAATTTTCACTCTACAGCGGAGTGTGCGCTGATATGAAACTTCCTGGCAGATTAAAACTGTGTGCCGGACCGAGACTCGAACTCGGGACCTTTGCCTTTCGCGGGAAAGTGATCTACCAAGAGAGTTACCCAAGCGAGGTAGGAGACGAGGTACTGGCTGAATTAAAGCTGTGAGGGCGGGGCGTGAGTCGTGCTTGGGTAGCTTAGTTGGTAGAGCACTTGCCCGCGAAAGGCAAAAGTCCCGAGTTCGAGTCTCGGTCCGGCACACAGTTTTAATCTGTCAGGAAGTTTCATTTATTTGTTATTTAACTGCCTTAACGCAGCTGATATTCGGCAGCCACAATGTGATACTACAATGCAATTTGGTGCCTTACTTGTATAAATTGATACATCCTAATACCTTCAGATGACTTCTCATGTTAAATTTAGGTCCCAGTATTCTGAACATTACATATCCCGCTTTGTGTGAATTTGTACGGCAAAGAAAGTAAGTGTGACGCTAATACAGCTTGCTGAGACACTATAAGTGATTCTACAGAACAGCACGTGTTTGATGTTACGTATTTGACTGTGACAGTTACAAACCTGGGTTTACATTTATCTTGCACCGTGACCGATTGTAAGTCGAATAGTTAAAACACGGTCTCTGTTGCTGTAGTCTTGCAAATGATTTTTTATGTTCACCTACTTTCAATTTACATGTGTTATATTTTTGTCTGTGATAGGGCATAGCTTCAAACAACTTACGGAAATGTAGCCAGATAACGTCTTCGACAACCGCCGAGATTTTGGCATGTGCACACATTATTAATATCAAGGCACAAATGCCTTGGACAGGGTACGTTCCTGTCAAAAAATCGGCGACTGTCGAAGGCGTCATCCGACTGCAATTCCGTAAGTTGTTTGAGCATTATATGTCTCGGAAGAAACTCAGGTTTCACGGGGTGTAGGCTGATCGAAAATCAGGCTATATTAGGATTTATCTGCAATAGTAATGCAGTCCTAAACTGATCAGGCATCTCACAAGTTTCAAACTACGCAGAAATTTGTAAACAGCACGCAGACCTCTGCAAGAGTGAAGTATTTATTCTACAAACAAGCTCCTAGACTGTGGCTAAGTAATATGTCTCCAGTATTCTTTGTGCTGGAAGTGTTAGTTCCGGAAGATTTGGAGAACTATGAAATTTTGATAATTGGAGAGAGGTCCGGCAGTGGTAAAGTTGTGTAGGGGGAGGAAACGAGAAGGGATGGGAGGGCGCTATTCGAATCTTTATAGCTCTCTAGGTAAGAACATTGCTGATACGGCCAACAAGGATGTATACCAAGATAAGGGACACCAACAGTCAAGTCCTAGAGGAAGGGCTGGGAAATTTATTGAACATCATTTGTTATGTAGCAATCGTTATAAAAAATTTATTGAATATCAAAACTCTTTACCAACATGTTACAAGATCGTAGTATAAATGTCTCTTTTCTTTAGACCAATTAAAAACTTTTAAGGATCTCAAAGCATAAATGTCTCTTTTCTTTACAACAATATAAACCTTACAGAAAACCAAATATAAATGGCTCTTTTCATTAGAACCAATAAACTTTAAGGAATACAGTTTTACTCGAGCTTCACTTTAATTTTTAACCATGTTTCAAGATTTTACTGTCACAAGATGGAAGTATATCAATATAAATTGCGATTGGTCAGGTCGACGTCGGATGGGGCGCAAGCCCGCAGGCGGCAGAACAGTCTCAGAGGTAGACCTCGGGCCCCAGTCCCAGGCCCCAAGGAGACAAACTAAGTATTGATGTAACTACAACGCGCGTAGCAAAGCTCTCTTAGACTATGCAAGGACAAAACATAAACATTTGGCCCGACTTAAGGATAACAAACTCAAGGCAAACACAAATGTGGGTATTGCAAAATTAAAAACTTATTAAAGCTTTAACCGTAGAAAATATTAAAACCACTTTAGCAAATGTAAAATTAGCCTTCGGAAAATGACCTCCACAAGCCCCAAACACCGGAACGATTCTAGGGTAAGCAGATAGTCTAGGCAAATTCTGGGCACATCAATTAACTTTTTTAAATAGCTGCTAGAATAATTCAACCGAAAAGTAACTGATGTTAACCATAATCAGAATCTACTACTGGCTGTTCTGCAAGGTGGCTGTAGCGCCTTAAAACACAGGTTATGCTACTGAGTACAAATAGGGTGGCTACCAGAGGACAGAGTGGACTTTTCTTCTTAATCCAACACTCTTGTAAGATAAGATCCCACTTACTGCAGAACTTAGCCCGCTAGGCCTTAAAATCAAAACCAAGTCATGGTCTTTAAGTCTTAACTTAAAACAGGGCACCCGCAAATTTCTTAAGAGGACCAAACTCTAATGCGCGAACCTGTTCGTCTACAGGAAAGAGCCGACACGTGCTGGCGGCTCGTTTAGCAAAGAATCTGCCTATCAGCGTGCGGCAGTGTGATTACTAACTTCAAACCACGCGGGCAGTAGGCACCAACCTCCTCCAACACAACAAGCTGCCGACGTCAGAGACGGGTTATTCGATAATTCTCACAAACGATGCTCATCGTCGAGTAAATGGCGGAAGTCTCGGAGCTGTTTTCCTGAGCAGGGAAACCAAGGAAAACGCAGGCCTGATGTTTCCCGGGACAGCATTCTCACCACCGAGTAAGCCGCGACAATAGCCACACCGCTTTGTCTCGCAAGGTCGCCTCTAGCAATGCGTTAGAAAAATACCTGCGACGGAAATAATGTACACGGCTCCTGAAGAATGAAGTACATTGCCCCTTGGACGTTTCTTCACAACTACCGCTCAGACCTGACTTCCCCGTCCATCCACCGGAACTTGTCTCTCCTAGCCAGAGTCAGCCAAGAAAAAACCCTCTCATGAGCAAAGACAGAGTGCAAATCACAGTGCGAGGGTATGGACCATGTCGCACGGCTCAGTTGCCCATGAAGAGTATAGTTCCGGTAGATCCAGCACGCAGATTCAATCTAATAGGAAGTTTCAGAACAGTGCACACAGCAAATGATGGATTAATTGCGATGGTTCAATAGTTATTGGCAACAGAAATTAGATGACAATAGAAAAAATGCTGCCCTTATTTATCATGGAATTCACGACATATTTACGGATGCCCTTAGAACTAACATTTCTTCAACATCTTCTTTGATACTTGACCCGCATAGATAACCGTACACGCTTCCAGAACTCGAGGAGGCGAGTCAGCTCCGTGTAGAAATAATCTGGCTGACTAAAGACGAGTGCTGATGATCCAGCTAGATTGGATGTGGCTTTCAGGTGGTTTTCCGCATAAAACTAGGTGAATACCGGGTGGTACCTAAGTCCCGTTTCAGATACGTACTACTCAAAAACTTCGAAAAAGTTGTAGCGTTTGAACATGTGAGCTGCTCTAGAAGCATACACAGATGGCTTCCCAAGGAACTGAAGCCGTTTGGAAAGACTTGCGGCCACCAAATACCAGTAAGATTACTGAATCCAATGTACAAAGATGACGACGCCCCAAAGAAACGGGAAGAGACAACAGGAAGACAAGGGAAAGAAGCTCTTTTTCAGAGATTTGTACGAGATTCTAGGAGGTGAATTACTGCAGAATGAAACTTCTTGGCAGATTAAAACTGTGTGCCGGACCGAGAGAGGAAAACAAACTACACGCAGGGGTAGTCATGTTCCCCACGGATAGATGCATACTTCTGTTGATCGACTGTGCCTTCCAAATGACGTGATCAATCAGGGAATACCACGAATACATTCCCCAAACGTAACGCTACCCCCTCAGGTCAGGACCTTTCCGGCCGTTGTTACACGTAGATTGCTTTCTGTCCAGTAGAGCATAAAACGTAATTTATCTGAAAAGGCCAACGGCTAGCACTTACTGGGCGTCTAGTTGCGGTATTGGTGTGCAAATTCCAGCCTTCATTACCTTGGTATGATCCAGGTGTCTGTTGCGGAAGTCCATACGCAGCAACGTCCACGGAACGGTCGTTGAGGAGACACTGTTGTTAGCCCGCTGGTTCATTGCGGGCAGTTTCGCAACGGCTGAACGCCTCTTCGCCCGTATGCGTGTCCACAGCCGTTGTTCACCCCCGTCATGTACGGTCCGTGCTGCACCACAGCCGCCTCAGCGCCGGTTTTGGAAGGATCCATTTGCCATACGCGGTATATTTTAACTACGGCTTGTTGCGAATAGCTTACAGAATAAGCCATTTCGGAAATGCTTCAGTCCTTGGCACAAAGCCAATGATCATGCCCGTCTGGACGTCAGATAAATCGCTCCGTGTCCGCATGACGACAACGGGTGCACTAGCTTACGTTTCCTCCCGACACACTTTATACACCCTCCACTGCTAGTGCTGCCACCTGCCGTCTGTGAGTGGTTACTGCACGTTGACGTTGAACATAATCGGTGGTCAGATTAATGTGACTGGACCGTGTAGATTTGGGCTGATGTAGAGGCTTACCTACAGACAACTTTCCCGGTCACTTTTCGTGACTGGAACAGGAAAGAATGATGATGAAGTTGCACAGTAAGTATCCTTCGCCACACACCGCAAGGTGACATGTGGAGTGTAGATGTACGCCATCAGATCGAGAAGTTTCGAACTGGATTAATAACAAATAGAAAGACGTCAATATGGTGCTTTTAATGATTATGTTGTTCTATACAGTCCTCCCTCGAGTTGAGTACAGAGCACGGAACGTTCGTACAACCATGTGACTCTGTCATAAAAGTTCGTGTCTGGGGTGTTGCTCAAATGGCGCGTCACAATCGCTTGACCGTCAGATACGTCGTCAATGCGTTAGCACACCATATGAATTTCTTCATTTTTAAGTCTTGTAGTTACTTCTTATAGATAACACCGACTCTGGTCATCCGTGATGAGTTTGTCCAGAAAAGAACTATTCGCGTTTAGCATTTCAGTCAAGTCGTGGCAGGTATCTACCTGTCGTTATTTTTGTTTGGGAGTCAATGCGGGTGGCACAAAATTTATGCAAACTTTCCTCTTCTTCAAAATAATCTGGAGGATCTCTTGAACACATTGCTCCAATGTGATTTATGACACAACATTATTGACATATGGTGGTCGCACGTCCACTGCTTAACAGTGTCTGCTCACAACTGACTCGTCATGTGCACAGCCTTTACACACAGCTGTTAGTCCAAACTGTCATCGTAATTACTGGGCTGACGTCGCTTATACGTCAGGAACAAAATCATCCTGGAACTTTCTGGACAGACGGTACAGGTCCTTCAGACATGCATGCATGTCCTAGGGACATTGTTATCAGAAGATACAGACGCTGCATAAACACAGGCACTGCAACTATAATTGACGTATCCATGAGTGGTGGGAACGTCATGAATTTAACACGAGAGTTCGTGCTAAAATTATGAAATATTTGTCCTTCCCTGTGCAGGAATCACGAAATGTGCGAGTGTAGTGGTCCTGGAACCTTAAGATAATTCTCATTTATTGTTCTGTCTCAGTTTCACATTTTTAATTAGATTACACGTTTCGATCACGGCAGGCCTCGTACTGCACACTCTCCAGACAATGTGCAGACAGTTAACGAATTGGTGACTGCTGACAGACGCATCACAGTGAACGAATTGTCACGCTATGTCGGGATAGGGGAAGGAAGTGTTTGCAGAATACTGAAAGCGTTAGAGTTAAAAAAGGTTTGGGCCAGGGGGGTTCCCAGGATGTTGACAGTGGCTCACAAAGAAACAAGAAAAACGGTATGCAGCGAACTTTTGGAACAGTACGAGAATGGTGGAGATGAATTTCTTGGAAGAATTGTGACAGGTGATGAAACATGGCTCCATCATTTTTCACCAGAGACGAAGAGGCAATCAATGGAGTGGCATCATGCAAATTCATCCAAGAAAAAAAAATTCAAAACCACACCTTCTGCTGGAAAAGTTATGGCTACGGTGTTTTTCGATTCCGAAGGACTCTTGCTTGTGGACATCATGCCAAGTGGAACCACCATAAATTCTGTTGCATATGTGACGACCCTGAAGAAACTTCAAGCTCGACTGAGTCGTGTTCGACCACATCGGCAAAAGCAGGATGTTTTGTTGTTGCACGACAATTCACGGCCACATGTCAGTCAAAAAACCATGGAAGCGATCACAAAACTTGGATGGACAACACTGAAACACCCGCCTTACAGCCCTGACCTGGTTCCATGTGACTATCATTTCTTTGGCAAACTGAAAGACTCTCTTCGTGGAACAAGGTTTAAAAATGATGAGTCCCTTGTGCATGCTGCGAAACAGTGGCTCCAACAGGTTGGTCCAGAATTTTACTGTGCGGGTATACAGGCGCTGGTTCCAAGATGGCGTAAGGCAATTGAGAGGGATGGAAATTATGTGGAGAAATGAAAATATTGTTCCTTTAGGATGTATATACACACTGTAAAACTTTCAAACATGTAGAATATAAACGCACTCCGTAATCAGGCCAGAAGTGGCCCATCGGGACCACCCGACCGCCGTGTCATCCTCAGCTGAGGATGCAATTAGGAGGGGCATGTGATCAGCACACCGCTCTCCCGGTCGTTAAGATGGTTTTCTTTGACCGGAGCCGCCACTATTCGGTCGATTAGCTCCTCAATTGGCATCAGGAGGCTGAGTGCAACCCCGAAAAATGGCAACAGCACATGGCGACCCGGATGGTCACTGATCCAAGTGCCGGCCATGCGCGACAGCGCTTAACTTCGGTGATCTGACGGGAACCGGTGTATCCACTGCGGCAAGGCCGTTGCTCATGTAGAATAAAAGATGGGTTTAAAAAAAGTAGTGTGCATTTCTTTTGGAGTGACCCTCGTATTTCAACGAGAAGTTTTACATAATTACACGTTCTATAATTTTAGAACGATCCTCACCACCCCGCCGGCCGAGGTGGCCGAGCGGTTCTAGGAGCTTCAGTCTGGAACCGCGCGACCGCTACGGTCGCAGGTTCGAATCCCGCCTCGGGCATGGATGTGTGTGATGTCTTTAGGTTAGTTAGGCTTAAGTAGTTCTAAGTTCTAGGGGACTGATGACGTTAGAAGTTACGTCCCATAGTGCTCAGAGCCATTTGAACCATTCGAACCCCTCCACCCCAACGCGGGTTCCTTTCCCGTCCTGAATCAGCCTCACTCCGTTTCCACTTACCTCTCCGTCCTGCCTCCAATATACACCTATTTGAATCACTGACCGCAGCTGAAAACACAGTACTCTGGTATGGGTCTGAGTAGACAAGACGGATTGCTGATGCAACCACTTAGGTAGATTCTATATTTATGTGCAATTGTTCTTTTTCTGTTCGTTGTAAGATATTAGGTGGTAAATACTTAGTTTTAGGTGGTAAATACTTAGGTGGTAAATACTCGGTCACAGTGGCCGGCAATTGCCCAAGTCTGTTGGAAACCACAATGAACATGAATTGATGGAGGTGATCAGTCAGGATGCTTACGCATGTGTCACCTGTCAGAGTCGTATGTAGAAGTATCAGTGGTCCCACAGCACTCCAACTGCACACGTCCCACACCATTACAGATCCTCCACCAGCTTGAATAGTCCCCTGCTGACGTGCAGGGTCTATGGATTCATGAGGTTGTCTCCATACCCGTACATGCCCATCCGCTCAATACAATTTGAAACGAGTCTCGTCCGACCAGGCAACATGTTTCCAATCATCAACAATCCAATGTCAGTGTTGACGGGCCTAGGCGAGGTGTAAAGCTTTGTGTTGTGCAGTTTACAAGGGTACACGAGTGGGCTTTCGGCTCCGAAAGCCCATATCAATGATGTTTCGTTGAATTGTTCACACTGAAGTTTATGAAAATCACTTGACACTTGGTGTTTACTGTCTGACGATCAATCGTTTATAACAGCTGACGGTAATGGTGACAACTGACGAAAGGCATCAGCAGGAACTTTTGCTGTACGTAGTGGAACTACGGGAACTGATCGTTTATGGCTTCAGTCCGCGTTATCCACGAGGGATGAAATAGCCTTGCATCTGTGATCTCGCTGGTGAAAATAGAAAGTAGTTCCAGTTGTAAGATATTAGGTGGTAAATACTTAGGTTTACAATGTTTTAGCTCTGAAGATGATGCGA
This sequence comes from Schistocerca cancellata, assembly GCF_023864275.1. Taxonomy (NCBI): domain Eukaryota; kingdom Metazoa; phylum Arthropoda; class Insecta; order Orthoptera; family Acrididae; genus Schistocerca; species Schistocerca cancellata. Next base: position 374,338,704 of record NC_064633.1, on the reverse strand, counting down.
AGTAATCGAAACATGTAACCTAATAAAAATGTGCAACTGAGATGGAACAATTAATGAGATTTCTCTTAAATACCTATGCAGTTGCAGAATCTCTCAAGACGATTATGACAAATATAGTGGCGTATGGAAGTGTTGGTGGTCCTGGGGGCATGCTCGGATAACTAAAGTGTTTAAGGCGACCGCTCGCGACAAGCGGGAAATCCGGGTTCGAGTGCCGATCCTCCACAAACTTTCGTGAGTCACAAACAGCTGATGCCAATCCGGATTCGCTGAGATGTAGAGTATCGTAAGCATATCCGGAGACGTACAGACGGCGTGGGCTTAGCTGCTGAATCAGCTTCGGACAGCAGACCGGTGGAGTGTGGAGCTCATCAGAGGCGCTGACGGGCGCGCCGCGATACCGCCCTCCCAGAGGGCGCCGTGTCACTGACGGAGAGGTGCGACCCGCCCGCTCCATTTGCGTGGCGCCCGCCCTGGATTTATTCCGGTAATCGCTCTGCCGCCTGATAGTTAATTCCTCGCGGCTTTTATCTCGGGAGCCGACGGCCCGCCGATTTATCAGCCGTGTAGCCGGTTCCGGGAAGAAGTCTGCAGGCTGGGGGAGCAGGTCGGAGTGCGCGGAGAGAGAACGGCGACCGCCACGAAAACAAGCCGGTCGGCCTGCGAGATCTGCAAAGCGTGCCTCGCTCTATTAACGCCGCGCCATAACTTAGCTCACCACACGTTCAAATAAGCAGCCAGATTAATGGACCGCCTGAAATTAGAGGAAGTGAACCATGTGAGCGGACGAAGTGACTCACGAAATGGAATTTCCAGTACCCAAAATTACAGGCAGTAACAAAATTCATTCACTGCTGATAGTAAAGAGAGTCAGTTGCAAATCGTCTACACTTAGGGAAGCTAAATAAGTGGCGACTAATTTCTTACGGTATTAAGTTCTAAGACACATTAATCTACACTCCTGGAAATGGAAAAAAGAACACATTGACACCGGTGTGTCAGACCCACCATACTTGCTCCGGACACTGCGAGAGGGCTGTACAAGCAATGATCACACGCACGGCACAGCGGACACACCAGGAACCGCGGTGTTGGCCGTCGAATGGCGCTAGCTGCGCAGCATTTGTGCACCGCCGCCGTCAGTGTCAGCCAGTTTGCCGTGGCATACGGAGCTCCATCGCAGTCTTTAACACTGGTAGCATGCCGCGACAGCGTGGACGTGAACCGTATGTGCAGTTGACGGACTTTGAGCGAGGGCGTATGGTGGGCATGCGGGAGGCCGGGTGGACGTACCGCCGAATTGCTCAACACGTGGGGCGTGAGGTCTCCACAGTACATCGATGTTGTCGCCAGTGGTCGGCGGAAGGTGCACGTGCCCGTCGACCTGGGACCGGACCGCAGCGACGCACGGATGCACGCCAAGACGGTAGGATCCTACGCAGTGCCGTAGGGGACCGCACCGCCACTTCCCAGCAAATTAGGGACACTGTTGCTCCTGGGGTATCGGCGAGGACCATTCGCAACCGTCTCCATGAAGCTGGGCTACGGTCCCGCACACCGTTAGGCCGTCTTCCGCTCACGCCCCAACATCGTGCAGCCCGCCTCCAGTGGTGTCGCGACAGGCGTGAATGGAGGGACGAATGGAGACGTGTCGTCTTCAGCGATGAGAGTCGCTTCTGCCTTGGTGCCAATGATGGTCGTATGCGTGTTTGGCGCCGTGCAGGTGAGCGCCACAATCAGGACTGCATACGACCGAGGCACACAGGGCCAACACCCGGCATCATGGTGTGGGGAGCGATCTCCTACACTGGCCGTACACCACTGGTGATCGTCGAGGGGACACTGAATAGTGCACGGTACATCCAAACCGTCATCGAACCCATCGTTCTACCATTCCTAGACCGGCAAGGGAACTTGCTGTTCCAACAGGACAATGCACGTCCGCATGTATCCCGTGCCACACAACGTGCTCTAGAAGGTGTAAGTCAACTACCCTGGCCAGCAATATCTCCGGATCTGTCCCCCATTGAGCATGTTTGGGACTGGATGAAGCGTCGTCTCACGCGGTCTGCACGTCCAGCACGAACGCTGGTCCAACTGAGGCGCCAGGTGGAAATGGCATGGCAAGCCGTTCCACAGGACTACATCCAGCATCTCTACGATCGTCTCCATGGGAGAATAGCAGCCTGCATTGCTGCGAAAGGTGGATATACACTGTACTAGTGCCGACGTTGTGCATGCTCTGTTGCCTGTGTCTATGTGCCTGTGGTTCTGTCAGTGTGATCATGTGATGTATCTGACCCCAGGAATGTGTCAATAAAGTTTCCCCTTCCTGGGACAATGAATTCACGGTGTTCTTATTTCAGTTTCCAGGAGTGTATTTACTGAACAAACCCAGCAGTGCCAGTACATTTATTTTGCCAATTTTCTGTTAGAAATTAGAACAAAAAATGTACTATGTTCCTTCTGTAGTACACAAAAATTTCATTTCCATTGTAATTGTGACATACTCGTACAAAGAAATATGCACGATGTACAAATGTGTAAGTACAGTATTCAAATTACGAAAACAGTATACAAGATACTAATTCTCTCTAACGTCTGTTCCTGTACGCAGGGCGCAGTTGTTTCGCGTGTCTCCAACGCGATTTTGTAAACGTTTATATGACAACGCCTCTTCATGGGTCTACAGAAGGCTACAGTTTTCACCTATAGCCGTTTTTAGCTTCGCAGCTGAAAACTATAACTGCTACCAGGAGTCGAGAATTTCCTTTTGTTGACTCGACCGCGGGAGTGTCTTAGTACTTTCATATTTTCAACGGCCCGTTCGACTTCATGTCTACTTATATTCATCGTTAATCTTTCGTTTGCCCCTCCTTCCTCAATTTTCACTGTTACATTTTCTTCATTCAGCAATTTCTCAAAATAATTCAACCACCTTTGGATTTTTTTCATGGTCATGCAAAATTATTCGTGTTTCATCTTTCATTTGTTTTATTGCTGTTAGATCCCTAGAAGCTTTATCTCTTGATTTGCCTATCTGTACCAGTTGTCTCATATCCTTATTTTTCTGTAGTTGTTCTTATGCCTCACTTACTGATTCAGCTTTAGCTTTAGCCATGGCTCGTTTTGCCTCCTTCTTTGCACTTTTGTATGCCTGCCCATCCTCTGCACTTCCGGACATATCCCACTTCCTCTTAGAGTCTTTCTTTTCCTTCATAACCTTCTGCACCTCTTCATTCCACCACCATGCTTCCTTATCTTTTGGCACCCCTCTCCCAGATGTTAACCCAAACACTTCCTCCCCGGTCTTCCTTATAACAGCACTATTTATTTTCCGCCAGTCCTGCTCACTCTCTGCCAATTTCACCTTTCCCAGTACGTTTTCACTAAACTCCTCTCTCAAATTTTTATCCTTTAATCTCCACTACTTAATTTTCCTTTCACATTGATTTATGTGCCTCTGTCTCTTACATACTTACATACTTTCATCTTCAGAGATGTCACTACACCCACCCAAAGATGTAAACAACTATGCATGAGCAGCGCTATTATACGGAGGGGGTCCGATGGGCGATCAATTCCAGTCATTCCAACAAGAAGGAGGTACACGGTTAATGTTGTCTGTAGTTCAACCACGCCTAGACGGTCAGTACCACGGTTCGATCGCGTCTACATTGTTACTTTGTGCCAGGAAGGGCTCTCAACAAGGGAAGTGTCCAGGCGCCTCGGAGTGAACCAAAGCGATGTTGTTCGGACTTGGAGATACAGAGAGACAGGAACTGTCGATGACATGCCTCGCTCAGGCCACCCAACGGCTACTACTGCAGTGGATGACCGCTACCTACTGATCATGGCTCGGAGGAAACCTGACAGCTGGTGCCGGCGGTGGTTCGAGTCCTCCCTAGGGCATGGGTGTGCGTGTTTGTCCTTAGGATAATTTAGGTTACTTAGTGTGTAGGCTTAGAGACTGATGACCTTAGCAGTTAAGTCCCATAAGATTTCACACACATTTTGAAACCTGACAGCAACATGCTCAATAATACCTTTCGTGCAGCCACAGGACGTCATTTTACGACTCAAACTGTGCGCAAAAGGCTGCATGATGCGCGACTTCACTCTTGACGTCCATGACCAAGTCTATCTTTTCAACCACGACACCATGCAGAGCCGTACAGATGGGCGCAACACCAGGCCGAATGGACCGCTCAGAATTGGCATCACGTTCTCTTCACGCATGAGTGTCGGATACGCCTTCACCCAGATAATCGTTGGAGATGTGTTTGGAGGCAACCCAGTCAGGCTGAACGTCTTAGACACAATGTCCAGCGAGTGCAGCAAGGTGAAGGTCCCCAGCTGTTTTGGGGTGTCATTATGTGGGGCCGACGTACGCCGCTGGTGGTCATGGAGGGTGCCGTAAAGGCTGTGAATGCCGTTGTCCGACCGATAGTGCAACCATATCGGCAACATGTTGCCGAGGCATTCGTCTTCATGGACGACAATTTGTGACACCATCGTGCACATCTTGTTAATGACTTTCTTCAGGACAACGATATTGCTCGACTAGATTGGCCAGCATGTTCACCAAACATGAACCCTATCGAATATGCCTGGGATGGGTTGAAAAGGGCTGTTTATGGACGACGTGACCCACCAACCACTCTGAGGGATCTACGCCGAATCGCCGTTGAGGAGTGGGACAAAATGGACCAACAGTGCCTTGGTGAACTTGTGGATAGTATGCCACGACGACTACAGGCATGCATCAACGCAAGAGGACGTGCTACTGGGTATTAGAGGTACCGGTGTCTGCAATATTCTGGACCACATCCTCTGAAGGTCTCGCTGTATGGTAGTACAACACGCAATGGTGGTTTTCATGAGCAATAAAAAGGGTGGAAATGATGTCTATGTTGATCGCTATTCCAATTTTCTGTACAGGTTCCGGAAGTCTCGGAACCGTGATAATGCAAAATTTTTTTGATGTGTGTATCTTTTGTGAAATAATACAGTGACGTTACATAATAACATATACCTTGTACCGTAGTAATTTGTAGAAAATCACATTTCTGCTTATGTAGTTTTATCGAGTTGTTCACCACATCTTTTATGTTTTATGCGCCCATGAAGGAAGTACAGACTCTGAGCAACGTAGAAATATATACAAGCCTGTGACAGAGGAAGTTAAGATGGAAATGATCAACGCTGTGTTTTGTTTTGTGGAACAGTTTCGGGACAGATGTATTTGCAAAGAATTACCGGAAGCAAGAAGTTCTGTTTCTCGTATTTCCAAATAGACAGAAGCGGTCATCTTGGGGTGATTTTTTGAGTTGAAGCTGGGAATGACTTGTTTTAGTGTCTGTATTACGAAGACGAAACAGATGATAAGGAACTGGAAGATGTGGAGACTGGTGACGTCGAAATTGTTAGTACATTTCGGAAATGTACCACCGATTTCGATACAGATAGGATCGCACAAAAAAAAGGTGAAAAATGTCGGCTTGGTCGCTTAACCAGTGCCACTGTTGCAGAGGGGTGTTAACCTTGTGGGTGCATAAGTGGAAGTCGTGAAAACTTCTTTCCTCATTGCGTTTGTAGATCCCATATAGAGGGTGTAATGGATATAAGTGCAGATTCTGGTGTAATGGGTACAAGTACAGGTATGCAGTCATAAAACATCGACTGCACACCGATCAGTGCAACGCTGCGAAATGACATCAAGAGGTCGCTGACTCGCGCACCATAAGACCGCGCATCATCTCTTGGAAGGCGGAATTCAGAGCTCCCTTCAACGCTGACTTGACCAGCCGCCCATCGCTGGTCGGGCCCAATTCGGCCGCATACTTCTAGAGCATCAGTACTGAGTAATAGTATGACGATACTTATCCTGCGTTCTGCGAGGAGTAATAGAGAGAAAAAGTATCCATGTATAGGAGGTAGAGAGAGCACATCAAGCCACCTTATAACGAGGAGTTATGTTTCCTTCCTTTTTAGGAATAAAGTGCTCTATTAATCTGCAAGGGTTATGTACTGATAATTTTCGGATTCTTGCCACCAGCCGTTACTACTTCTCTCCTTCCTTGTTTGTCTTGGTGCCGACTCCCAGTAGTCAACGCAAAATTTACGAAGTAAATAAGTATTTTTTATTCATCCGTAACCATTTCCCACGCAAAAATGAGAGCATGGATTTTGTTGAATTATAGCGCCAACTACCAAGAATCAAAACAAATCTTTAAGACAAAATGTACGTAATTTTTTGTGTAGAATCTGATCTGCAATAAAAAATGGGTGTTCCCATTTGAAATTTTAAAGTTCCCTCCCAACCCAAGCGCAGGTGGCTCGGGTGGCGGACTAATTTTAGCACCAGCGGAAGTCCCCCTCGAAAATTATCAGCTTTGGATTCTATATATTTTTTTCGTGCGAAGCTTATTTTTCGAGTTATTCTGGTTTGTCAAAATTTACATCCTGTATAAGGGGCGATCAAAAAGTATCTATTCAATGACTGTACAGGGCAGAACCAGTAAGCCAATCGTCCAAAATCGCCGTGAGCATTGAGGCAATCATTCCACCAATGAACCAGGCTGATGATATGTATATGGTGAAACACATTGTCCTGGTGTGTGAAGAAGCCTGTAACTGCCTGCTGCTTGCACTGCACTGCACTGAAGGCGTGATAATCGCATGGGAAGATATCAAGACTGTAGGGTGGGTGCTAGAGGGTTCCCAACTTGAGTTGGAGATGGGTTGACCTGCCAGATCGACCCGTGTCTTGTGTCGAATCACCAATAACACAGATATTGACGCACTATTTTACAACAACAGTTTTCAAAAGACATGTATCATTCTCTGATGGATGTCTATTGGTGTTTGACCTTAGGCAGCCAATAAAAGAAAAACAGGACATTATTCCAGGCATTTGATAATAACATCGCTATAGTTCATGTTTCGTTATTTACCGCACGTACGCCGGAAAGACACCCGGACCCGGGCGTCACACTAATCCCTTGCCTTCATGTCGGTGCTTACGAACTCGCATCGGAGTCGCGCTGCATAGCGTATACGTTACAGCTACGCCCTCAAGCAGGCGCTCTTTGATCGCTATTTGTACAGGGTCGTCAGAAACAGCCTGAAAAACATGTAAAGGTATTGCAGAGTAGAATGTGCTGAGAAACAGCGGTTGAGGAAAAGACCGATGCGTTGCGCCATTTCAGATTTAATTAGCATAGACGTTAGCCAATCAGGTCGTTCCGCGTGCAAATCCAAGCACTTGCACGCACTAAAATGTGGAAATGCGCAGTCGTCTGTGGGTGCATGAGTTACTTCTTGTGTACATGAGTTACATTTTGTTCAAATGCTCATTACCAGTTAAAATCTGTCAAATGCTCATTACCAGTTAAAATCTGTTTGTTTTCGAAGTGATAAATGCGAGTTAGGAACCAAATGAAGAACACGTTTGGCGATACTGTCACTGGCAATCAACTTGCATTTGCGCGCGCAACGACCTGCCTGACTGACTTCAATGATAATTAAATAGAAAACGGGCGCAACGCATCGAGTTTTTTTTTCGATAATTATTTCTCAGCCAATGTATCCTGTAATAACATTACAAGTTTTTCAGACTGTATGCGACCACCCTGTATGCTCAAAGTTAAGTCCATTTTGGACCTATTCGCTTGAGAAATTTTGGATTGGCCTCTCAAAAATGTGGAGCTGGAGGTACTGTGTTAAAATATCTTAGGAATTTTCATTTTAATAGTATACAAACGACCAGGCAAATATATTCCAAATCGGTTGATTGTGTCAAGGCCTTCCATTTGTACGTGGATAGCCTTCTACCGCTTGACATGCAATTAATTTTGTACGGTACTTACCAAACTTCGTTACTGGGGCAACAGTGGTTTTCAGCCTCACTGAATCACTTACCAAAACTGGAAATTTTAGACTTTTGTCCTCTTTTAGCGAAATTTCCGTGTACGCCCATGGAGTCTGCACAAAATTTATGAAGAAAAGAGATAATAATCTCCAGGCATCTATCATGCATTCTTCAGTCGAAGCCCTTATCACACCTGAAGTAAGTTGAAAACCTGACGTGTATCCCAGTTTAAGAAAAGTAAACAGCAAGGCACAGCATGACTGAGAAAGGCGAGAGATACTTACGGAAAAAATGGGAAGGTAAATGACAACTTCGCGACATTGAGTGAATTTTCCTCATTCGAAGGCACAGTTACAGTTCAGGCACAAAATCTCTCAGGTACAGCGAAACGTATGCGTATACTAAACATATGTAGGTAAATATGCAACGCTTCACCTGAGGGGTGAGCCGAAACTTGCTGAAGACCTTTAGCGGGTGTGTTGGCATGAGTTCAGCATGAGAATCTGATTAACCGTGGACCCCAATCACGCAACTCCTGTTACCAGTCTAACAGACAGAACTGCACAGGAATTTTTAATGCATAATGTCTCCTGATCCTGTCGCACCCATTTTCCTTTTTCTTTCATTGCATTTTCCTCAGTTGAAGGCACAGTTACAATTCAGGCAGAAAATTTCTCATGTACAACAAAGCGTGTGCGTGTGCTTTGTGTGCGCAGGTAAACATGTGTAGGTAAATAACGCCGAAATTTGCGTAGGGCTCTTTAGAGGCGTATTGGTATGAGCTCAGCGTGAGTACGTGACTCATCATATACCACAGTCAAGCAACTCTTGTTACCAGTCGACTACCGATTAACTCGACATTCATGGTGCTGTACTCTCGGAACAAGATGAACAGTGACGGTACTGGAATTTGTTATGTAACGTGCCTCGTGTCGCGGTCTCAGTCATTTTTCTATCTTTTTTTTCTAATCTATTGACTTTAGGGACGCGCCTTTAGTCTACAGCTTTCTCAACAGCGGAATGTCACCTGGGATGGTACGGGCGGAAGAGCAACACCCTAAGCGCAGAAAGCTTCAGGCCCGGCCGGGAATCGAACCTGGCTCTTTCTGGTGGCAGACTGCCTTGCTGGCCGCACAGCTACCCTGTCCGACCATTTTCCTCTTAAAATATATTCGAAAGAGAAAAGGTAAAAGAGAGATCGCATGACAGTTTGAAGACCAGACAAAAATGTCTATATTATTGACCATGACACTCAAAATAGGAAAATAAAAGCTACAAATTTGGTCGTGCGGTACACAAATATCAAAATGCGAACGCCAGTTATATACGCAGACAGGCGAAAATGTCAAATGATATAGGAATGTAACGCCGAGGGCTGCGGGGATGCCGACCGGTGGCGCCGCGCTGCGGCGGGTAGCGGACTCTGCGGGGCCCGGCGCGCGCTGCGGCAGTAGGTGGCGGTCCGCCGGGCTGACAGGATACGGCAGTAGCCGGCCGCGCCACGAGTCGAGCCGAAGCGAGCCGAGTGCTGGCGAGTCGAGCCGACTCGAGCCCAGGCGGGGCGCAATTTGACTCGCGGCAAGCCGACAGTGCTCCGCGACTCGTTCAGGGTTCCAGGGTTTTTCCCGTTTTTCTTTTTTGTGCGGCAGTAAATAAATAAATAAATTTTTGGCGGTCGAATAAGCACTGTGCCTCCGTTGGTGGGAGGCCACGCGTGCGAATACGATGCGAAACGAGTCGTCAGAAACAGTGAACAAATTTTTGTGACATGCAAGTTTTGTTTTTCTTGCCATCTGCTTCAACAATACCGTGACATTTTTGTACGACGCAACTGACAGTTGAAAAAAAAATAGTAATTTAATTTTTGATTTTGATTTGTTTGATAAGTAAGTCTGGTAAGGAGTTAGGGAGTGCGCTGTGCGAGTGATGGTGGTGGTGGTGTGCGTTGCATGTGGCGTCTCTAGGCTCCTGGCATTCGGGCTGTTTCCTGCGAGTCGTCGCTGCGGCTGCCGCCAACAGTAGATACGTCCCGCCCAGACGTCTGAGTTGCAGCCACCGTCGACGACACAGGTAAGGCTTCACGCTCGGTGACGCTGAGTTCATTACTACTGTTATTCAAAAAATTCATTACTGTTAATATTACACCATGGTCCTTAAAAAAAACATATTCCGCGTCCATATTTTGGCCATCTGAACGAAGGCAATCGCATTATATGTATAATAAAGACATGCTCTACATGAAATAATATATATTATTGCTGATTATTTTCAGTTGATGTGTTGATTCCTAGAACACATTCTCAACGCTTTTCTTACAAAGTGCACCTTTTCCTGTGGTAAGATATTGCACATTAGACCATTGAATTCTGCTAAACAAGGTTTGCGAAACGTAATTCGTCCACTACTTAGTAAGGTCGCAAAATGGACAATCCAAAACACCATCTTCGGAACGACTAGGGAGGACTCCAGATTCAGCACCAGCCGTTCTGATTCGGGTCATCCTTGGTACGTTCCAGGCTAGATGTCTCTTCCTGCAAACCGCAGCCGAGTACGCAAATCAACTAGTGTGCTTTCTGTCGTGATCACTGCGTCCCGTCCTTTCTACTTGAGAATTAGTGTTCCTCCGTTATCCCAGAGATATCGCATTTTCCACCTGGGTACGGACTTACCGAAAGAAAACAACTGTAGCCGTGTTGTAGAAGCGATCCCTGTGTAGAACTAATGCGAACCGATATCTTGTTGTTTATACATTAAGGATTAAAAATCCTCGAAAACAAGATCACAAACAAATTTTATTGCCATTGTTAGAGCTACGCACGAGCTATCTTCAGATCATAAATAGTCTTTATTAGCATAATTGCCATTGCGGCTTAACACGTCGTCATGAATTTTTTTTTTTTTTTTTTAGTTTCTGGCTATAACATTCATAGAGGATGTATATGTGGGATAAGCTGACACATCGTTCAGTCAGTTAGAACTAAGGTCATAAAACTAAGGCATCATATCTTAGAACTTAGTAACTGACATAATAATTTTTACGACCTTCGTTCTAATTGATTGTATATGAAAAATATGTCAAATTATTCCACCTATACGTTCCGCATGATTGTTGCCACAAAAAAATGGTGACGTGTTAAGCAATTATGGCAATTATACTAATCAAGACTGATTTTTTACTGTGTGGAGATGGCTCGTTTATAGTTTAAACTAGTTATCATAATAAAATTTGTTTGCGATCTTGACTTCGAGGATTTTTAATCCTTAATATATAAAGAATTACGAAACGTTGCTCATTTCCAACTTTGACAATGTCAACAGACATTATATCGTGTTGGATAGAACATGATTATCTGAGTAGCTTCTCCAGAGCGCTTAGAAATGTAGGCTGAAGTTACACTATTTCCTTTCTGTTTCAAGGAGCTCTAGTCAGCAGAACGCTAGCTAATCATAAAATGTATTAACTAATACATGCTCGAATTGACCGTAAACAAAACACAATTTACGTTGTTTTTCGTAAAACATTTCCAATCCTGTTCTTCGTCACAACGCGATTTTTTACAGGCTGTTTTGAGCTATTTGATAGTCGACTTTTACATTTTGGTACTTACGGTTTATGTAAATTAATGATACCAAAACTGGGATGATTACGCTGTTATATTGACTTAATAACTTGGGGCAATGGACAGGCCAAAATACTATACCTTTCTTCAAGAGGACTATGGTTCAAATCCATCGCCAGCTACTTTGATTTTCACGCGAGATGATTCTTTCAGCAAGCCGCAGTCGAACAATCAACTAGTTTGCTGTCTTTAGTTTCATCAGTGCTCTATGATCTGACCATCCTGTGCACTACATTCGATGTTCTTATACTGCAGTTAAAGAGACGTCGCACTGATTCACTTGAGCACGACCTGAAGATATCAGCCTTAGCCTTGTTGAAAGAAAGGAGATTGGGGTTTAACGGCTCGTCGACATCCTCGTCGACATCTAGGTCGTAAGAAACGGTGTACAACCTCGGAACGTGTCAAGGATGGGAAGGACATCATGGAAAACCTAAATATGGATAGCCAGAAGCTGATTTGAACAGGCGTCATGCCGAATGTGAGCCATTGTGCTATCCACTATGCAACCACGCTCGGTCCTTTTTGAAACAGCGGTACAGATGTAAGGGCAAAAGTATTGAAAACCCAAATCGTGGTGGGTGGAACGGTATTACCAGAGCAACTCTTTTAGTATTTCATCGCCAGTAATACCTCTAGATACAGAACACTGATACATAAAGTTCGGTTTACCACCCCGCAGGTGACGAAATCTTTGAAGGCAGAGCACAAGATTATGTTGGAGAAATCCCGGGTGAAGCTTTATCAAAGGAGTCACCCTGGAATTCGCCTTAATATCTTTTGGGAAAACCACGAAGGCTTAAAATTTGGTTGGTTGTTAGGGGATTTGAACCTGCTCCTTCCAGGTAAACGTCCAGTGCATTAACTAATGTAGCACGAGCGAACGAAAACAGGGACTTCCAAGTCAGATGATCTTAATTATGAATCATATACGTTACACGGAACGATTTCCTCATTCACAATACGTTCCTGAAGGAGAACTTGACCATGGAGAAGCAAAAACATGTCTCAGTGCCATAAAATCATTTGAAATCACATAATACTACGAGTAATGGGTAGTTTACACTACGTAACACGTCGTGCGATTAATTTTTGTGTAGACATAGCTTCCACAGTGATGGCGAGTCTATTAAATATTTAGTTCCTAACTTCTATATTGCATCACACACACAATCACAATATGAAAACTAGTTAATTGAAGGCGCGTAAAAGCTCAGTAAACAAGAAAAAGGAGGGCCTTTTGAACATCTATCGGCAATGAAGTTATTAGAGACAAAAGGAAAGAAAATCGGATGTTTCTCTACAAAAGAAACATTTAGACATCATTTTACTTATGAATTTTAAGGAAACTAATAAAAATCTAAATATGAATTGCTGGACAGGGATATGAACCCCGATCTTCACCCAAGCTGGTCCGGTGTCTTAACCAGTGCGCTTATACTTTATTTTAGACATCTTTGACAATAAGAAACGGTTTGCATTCTTCCACCTCGACCTCTTTTGTATTCTGATATGTAGCTTCGTTGTATTAAAAAACACATCTCATTATGGATGATGAAGGTATTTCGTGATTTAAGTTTCGAACAAAGAGAAAACAGGGTAATGCTGTACATACTGCGGAGCAAATGGAAGTCTGATCTACAAGCGCACTCCCCAAACCAGTTTATCTCCACTTTGTGTATGTTTGTGTTTGGGGGGGGGGGGGGTCATGTTGTATCAGTGTCCCTCTACATGAAAGAACCACTGCCGGTCCATACTCGCGTAATAGATGTAGCTGTAGATGTGGGTAGCTGATTTCCCAGGCATCGTATACGGGATGAGTGTAAGTTCAGATCCTCGTGCGGCCACCTAAATGTGAGTTTCAATGACTACTTACACATTTCTGGCGATTGGTATAGTGTGTTCCTTCCTCTTCAACTAATTTCACCATTGTTGTCCACTGAAGCTGACTGTGAGATTTATGTGTCTTTTTAAACTATAATTTGTCCTTCATCTGTTCATCTTTTAAAATAGGTTAAAATATGTTTAGTATAGCTTAACTAGTCGTGGATGCGATAGTGTACGTCTCACTACTTTTTCCATCATCTAAACTTCCATAGACTCCTTTCCTCACCTCTTCTGTACTTTCCGTACTTCGTCTGCCCGCCTCTTTTTAAATTTTCTTCAATTACATCACATTTCAAATAATCCAATTTTTTTTCTTCTCCGCATTTTCCCTTGCAGGCAGTGCTTTTCTCCACATACCACTTGTACGAACTTAATCTTCAGTTCTATACCAATCTAAGGTACCAGCACAGTTCTTTCGTAGAAAAACGCTTTTACCACCTGTGCCAATTTAATTACGGGATATTGCTTGCTTTGATGCCTCTAGCGTTGTCTTGCTTCTTACTTCTTCGAAGTCATTAATCACTTCTATTAGTGTGTCGTTAGAAGCTTGTTGGATGCTTTTCGTTATAGTTCTGAGAGCTGTATGTGCCAAGGCGCATCACAAAACACGTTACATCTTATTACATACTTCGCGCAAAATAACGACGATAGTAAAACTAAACGCAGAAACAATTCGCTCTAGCGTATTTTCCAGTTTAAAGAAGTAGCTTTAAGTGTTCTTTAGTTCTCCTTTGTGATCTTCCCATACTGTCAGAGACAATAATCTCTTCCTTGTACTTGCTTAAAGTCACCACTAAACTTTGTTACTCCGCATGATTTCTTTAAAAATTATTTCTTCATAGTCTCCGTACTTTCATCCATTGTGGTACGTTAATAACTGATACGTTTTACCTCATACCCTTAACATCTCTTTAGAATTTTGCTATATGTAAGATTTTTATTAGGATTCATTTTAAAATGAGACTTATTTTTCTTTTTACTTTTAATTAACGTACGCGACGTATTAAAAGGATTTGAATACTCATACTGTGAAATGCCTCTGGGAAGTCACTAACAATGTCCTACTGTAGTACCCTGTAATAGTGTCACTCGTTAATGTAACTGCATATAGTTCTAAGAAGTTAATTTTTGGTTCCAATACAAAATGCGTAGACTTTGTTCAGTGGGATTTGCATTAGAAAGTATGACAAAAATATATCTACTTGTGTTCCAGTTGTTGCTCGTAGAACGAATTGAACTTTTGAGATAAATCTCGACAATCATACTTCTGTCAATTGATTTTTGATTGCAATTATTTCCTCGGCAACTGGATATAGAGTTGTGGGAAAGATGGACTGCACGTGGAAAATAACGTATCAACAGGGCCGAAGCGGTGCAGTTGTTTGACGAACGTTGTTTTGGAGTTAATTAAATTAGTTCTCACTGATATATTCATAGACAGACAGATTCTAACAACGGATATGCTGCAGTTTTAATTAATCTTGATTCATTTACGTAAATTATCGGACATTTTCTGATTAGATTGAATGGTCTACAGTTTCAAACTGAGCGTTTATCGCCATCGAAACAGCCTATGGAGACGCTTTATTCATCGACAGAATACAGAGAAGCAATTATTCGTATCAGATGCCGTTTTTATCAGCATCCTCTGCGTCTTTATTTTGCCAATATTTTGTTCCAGGGCATCGTTGTTCAGTACTAATTTAAATTCAGCACATAGATCCTTTGATTCAATTTTGCATTGTAACGAAACAGTCCGTCTTGTTCGCCCGTTTCTCACTTATGCTAGATAAAAGTTCTGTTCGATGATTTTCAGTTTCTTTAGTGAAATTTATGCTGAGTAAGGGGTATTATGAAGTTCTGTAGAACAGGATAATGATTATAAAGAAATTATTTCGTCTACCCATTCTATTGTACCTTGCTAGATCTGAAGGAGGAAGACACTAACTTCTCTATCCGAACGTCGATTTCGGATATGGCTCTGCAGGCGACTGTGGTATACGGTTTTGAATAGAAAAATCTCCGTGTACACTCTCCAGACTATACGGCGACTGGAATACCGAGCGATAAAAACTTCTGGGGATGTCAGGCCACAAGGCATTCACGAGAACGCGGATAGCGTATTATGTCGTCGGTGTATTATAGATATCGGCAACTTCTGCACAGCAGTGAATGAATTTTGGCTGATAGTCAGACAGGCAGTATTGCTCATGAAGAACTTTTTGTTTGACGTACTCTAAAGAGAGTATTGCTTTATAGTGTTTAGTCTCCCTCCCAACGAAAAAGACCGCTGAGGAAGTTACGAAGAGAACTTACTTTTAATAATCATTGCACTCTTCCAAGAAATATCTGAAGTAATGTAGTGAAATAATGGAAAACCTGTATTATTATGGAGGCAGGGACGAAAATGGGTTTCACATTTGTTCGAAATGTACTGTGTTAACAGCGATGAAGTATTTCTCAAAATATTACGATTAAATGTATACACAAGAACAGGGATTCTAAACTGATTTTTCTGAGATGAAGAATCCGATCGTCGGAAATAAATATTTCAGGAGGTTCGAAGCCCTGATTTGGACATTTATTGGCGACAACTGAGGTGTCTTACAGAAGCAATCCAAAAACAACGACCAAGAAGACTGTGTTAAGTGATGCTACTCCACAATAACGCCCGCTCGCAGCCTATTAGACTGAGAAAAAACACTCTGCTGGAGTTGGGCTGGGAAGTCATTCCGCAGCCATCTTATTGATCTGATCTTGCCCCCTCAGATTTTCACCTTTTCCCCTTTCTATCAAACGATCATCAAGAAACTTCCTTTCCGGATAAAAATATGCACCGAACATGGCTCGACTAGCTACTCGCCTCAAAATCACGTGATTTCTACATTCGCGGTCTCTTAAAGCTACCCCAGGGTTGACAGACAGTTGTAAATTTTGATGGAGACTATGTTATTGATATCTAGAGTCTCTGTTACGTGTATCTATTGTGTTCTTCTGGTGAAACGAGAAGAACTTATACATCAACCTAATACTTACGGAGCAGTACGAAAAATGTGCCACATTGGTTGCTATAAAGACACTTAATTGATATAAAGACGACTGTTGTAGGTACTGAAAAGCTCCATACTGCATTTCCCCAAAATAGGTGAGGATAATTTGAGTTCTTCAGTCGTCAGAAAATGGAAAATTCGGCACCTGTGCCCCATAAATATCATTAAGCGTGAGATAATTTTTCCCCCATTTAGCTAACGTATCAGATGCAACAATATGAAATACAAACGTACTAAGAACAATGTATAGAGACTACACATTTTAGATAACCAATGATACTGTTAAGAGTACTAACGATAGGACTACCTTCTGATAAGTCTCCGATGGTTTCAAGGCAGGGAAGAAAGACTGGTGTTCGCAAAACGAGCATTCCACTCTGAGACCCATGTACGGAGATTAGATTTACATCTTATAACGCCTGAATGGTGTTAGTTGACTCATAGAAAATACGCTGTTCTGTGCCGTCGGGAGAACGCCCGAATGATATAGTGTACTGATTGCATAGTTATTAGAGAGACGCCAAACTGCCCATCCACTTCCCTCCTCTCAATCACTTCAGGCGAGTAATCGAACAGTTCACTGAAAACGTCTGACTGGAAAATTCTCCATCTGTAATCCAAAACATGAGGTCATTACCCTAAAACCTTGCCTAGTTTCACTTTGGTATTTTTTCTGTTAGATATCCTCTGTGAATGTCGCAATACAAATTGAAAGTTCGGTGGTAATGCGGAACCGATTTACGCTGAAAAAATAATTGGATCTAATTTTCACCATCAGATGTAAGTCTTGCAAGAAGAACGTATCAAAACGTTTCCATAGGTAACGAATTAGAAACAGGGCTTGGGTAGGAAAGATCAAACATGTAACTGGTCCCCCAAGACCTTTACCGTCTTCAACAGAATTAAAATCTCACACTCAAAGTCTTTAGTTCCTCTCAAGTGACTTTAACTCCATTTCCAAATTTCTCCGTGGTTTCTTTTATTAGTTGCTCAATTTACAGACTGAATAATATCAGAGATAAGCCACAACCCTTTTCACTTTCTTTTCAAAAGCTGCTTCCCTTTTTATGCTCTTTAGCCTTGCAGTGTGGTTTCAACGCAAATTGTAAGCAACATTTTATTCTCTGTATTTTAGCCCTGACATCTCCAAAATTTCAGCTTGTAGCTCAGTCAGCATTGTCAGACGCTTTCTCTAAACTAAATGCTCTAAATGTAATGCTACTGTAAATGTTTTTCGATGTTCAGTACATATCCCTTCACAACATGTTTTCTGCATGGCTGTCTAAACGTACAAAGTGCTTCGACGAAACGCGGTTTCATCTACATCTACATCGATACTCTGCAAATCACATTTAAGTGCCTGGCAAAGGGTTCATCGAACCACCTTCACAATTCTCTATTATTCCAATCTCGTAAAGCGCGCGGAAAGAATGAACACCTATATCTTTCCGTACGAGCTCTGATTTCCCTTATTTTACCGTGGTGATCGTTCCTCCCTATGTAGGTCGGTGTCAACAAAATATTTTCACATTCAGAGAAGAAAGTTGGTGATCGGAATTTCGTGAGAAGATTCCGTCGCAACGAAAAACACCTTTCTTTTAACGATTTACAGCCCAAATCCTGTATCATTTCTGTGATACTCCTTCCCATATTTCACGATAATACAAAACGTGCTGCCTTTCTTTGAAATTTTTCGATGTACTCTGTCAGTCCTATCTGGTAAGGATCCCACACCGCGCTTCAGTATTCTAAAAGAAGATGGACAAGCGTAGTGTAGGCAGTCTCCTAGGTCTGTTACATTTTCTAAGTGTCCTGCCAATAAAACGCAGTCCTTGGTTATCCTTCCCCACAACATTTGCTATGTGTTCTTTCCAATTTAAGTTGTTCGTAATTGTAATACCTAGGTATTTAGTTGAATTTAAGGCTTTTAGGTTAGACTGATTTATCGTGTAACCGAAGTTTAACGACTTCCTTTTAACACTCATGTGGATGACATCACACTTTTCGTTATTTAGGGTCAACTGCCACTTTTCACACCATACAGATACTTTTTCTAAATCATTTTGCAGTTTGTTTTGATCTTTTGATGACTATTAGTTGATAAACGACAGCGTCATCTGAAAACTACCGAAGACGGCTGCTCAGATTGTCTTCTATATCGTTTATATAGATAAGGAACAGCAAAGGGCCTCTAACACTACCTTGGGGAACGCCTGAAATTACTTCTGTTTTATTCTATGACATTCCGTCAGTCACTACGGTGGCTCTGAGCACTATGGGACTTAACATCTGTGGTCATCAGCCCCCTAGAACTTAGAACTACTTAAACCTAACTAAACTAAGTACATCACACACAACCATCCCCGAGGCAGGATTCGAACCTGCGACCGTAGCGGTCACGCGGTTCCAGACTGAAGCGCCTAGAACCGCACGGCCTCACCGGCCGCCTCAAATCCAGTCACATAACTGAGACGATCTTCCATAAGCACGTAATTTCACTACGAGCCGCTTGTGTGGAACAGTGTCAAAAGCCTTCCAGAAATTCAAGAATACGGAATCGATCTGAAATCCCTTGTCAATAGCACTCAGCACTTCATGTGAATGAAGAGCTAGTTGTGTTTCACAGGAACGATGTTTTCTAAACCCATGTTGACTGTGTGTTAATAGACCGTTTCCTTCGAGGTAATTCATAATGTTCGAACACAATATATCTTTTAAAATCCTGCTGCATATCGACGTCAACGATATGGGCCTGTAATTTAGGACGGACAAGCGTAGTGCAGGCAGTCTCCTTAGTAGGTCTGTTACATTTTCTAAGTGTCCTCCCAATAAAACGCAGTCTTTGGTTAGCCTTCCCCACAACATTTTAATGTGTTCCTTCCAATTTAAGTTGTTCGTAACTGTAAGGCCTAGGTATTTAGTTGAATTTACGGCTTTTGGATTAGACTGATTTATCGTGTAACCGATGTATAATGAGTTACTTTTAGCAGTCATGTGGATGACCTCACACTTATCGTTATTCAGAGTCAATTGCAACTTTTCGCACCATTCAGATATTTCTTTTTAAATCGTTTTGGAGTATGTTTTTATCTTCTGATGACTTTATTAGTCAATAAACGACAGCATCACCTGCAAAACAACCGAAGACGGTTACATATCTTTTGGCATGCGACAGTGATCCACTCAGTTTTAGTTATTTACCCCCCCCCCCCTTTTGATACACTCTTTAGCTCTATTCTTATTTTTAAAATCATTTTCATGTATATCCGTCCGTAGTGTTAGTCGACACTGTCTGTTTCGCACGGTGAAGATAACGCTATTTCGATGCATTCTTTATTATCAACGATGGTGGATTCCTTTTTCATGCGAATTTCATCTTTAACGAAGCGGATGCTTCCCGTCAAACTTCTTCTAGTGTCTTCTCGCAATGTTGATAATCTGATGTGGGAAGTAAACGAATATAAAGAGAAATTGTAATTCACCTGTTCTCCGTTTGGATCTTACTACCACTTACGTTTCCTCCTTCTTAAAGGGGCACAATTTTGTGAAAAAGTTTGCTTTATGTGTAACCGAAATTTATAAGGTCTCCATTGTTCATTAATTTCGTTCACAAGACGTTTAAGTACCGTGCATGTCTTTGTTTTCCCTAAGTTGAGCTACGTGATGGCTAATTCTCTTAATTTTTGCCCCTTTTTGTTGCTTGGAAAATAGGATTCGTGTAAATGACATAGCCTACGTCACATATTTTCAGTAGTAGTTTTGTTCTAATTTTTCTTTTTTTTTCTTCTGCCACATATGGTACAACCCTTGCCTAATGAGTCCGCCCTCGTGGTCTCGCGGTAGCGTTTTCGCTTCCCGAGCACGGGGTCCCGGGTTCGATTCCCGGCGGGGTCAGGGATTTTTCCTGCCTCGAGATGACTGGGTGTTGTTGTGTCGTCTTCATCATCATCATTCATCCCCATTACGGTCGGAGGAAGGCAACAGCGAACCACCTCCATTAGGACCTTGCCTAGTAAGGCGGTGCGGGTCTCCCGCATCGTTCCCCTACGCTCTGTAAATAAGCATGGGACTTCATTAACATTAACATTGCCTAATGAAGGGACTCTTACGTAGTAAGACGTGTCCAAACTATCGGTCGTTTCACGTTAAGTTTTTTCCACATATATGTGTGACTGGTATTAATTTTGCCTTTATGTTGATGAAGGAGGAACTATGGTTCTACAAGCCCTGTTTAACTTGTTTTATTGATTTTACCACTTAGTATTGACACTATGGTTGTAGCGGAATTTCCACTGTAGTGAAAATTTCTGCCAGTGAAAGTGTGTGCCAGACTAAGGATCGAACTCAGATCTTTGTCTTTTGTCATTTTTCGTATTACCACCTGAGATAATCTCAGCTTGGCTATGTCCTAATAACCATAGTGAAACTTTGCAAAGCTTTCTGAAGTAAAAAGAGAATTTCTCTCAAACTACGTGACGGTATGATCTAATCAAGTTCAGAACACACCGATAATGTGTGGAAAGCATCACTATATGCAATTATAGGTTCGATGTTCTGCAAACAACATAAGATTGCATAGTCTGGCATTAATGTGTGGACCGACAAGACAACTTGGTGCTTGATTTCTGGCATCAATCTGTAGGGATTTCTCTTATTGTTAAAAAGAAAGAAAGATATTTATTACTTTCGGCTTTCATACTCTTTCGCAAGGTCTCATTAAGGCATTTCGTCGAAATTTCTCACTAAAGAGAGACTTTTAGTCTCCATCTTTCCTTCTGCTCTGCATTTAGTAGGGTGGTTAACTTTAATAGTTTCTCATAATGTTAGTTGATTACAATCTAGAATAATACTCCATAAGAAAATTTCCCTCACTATGTTGAGATAGAGCAAAACCGTTACATTCTAAACCTAACTGAATGGTTGGCTTTTACGCACATAGTTCTGGTCTTCAACGAATACTGCAAGCTGCTGCGCAGAGGAGCCTAACTACGTAGGAGAATACGGCTACGGCCGCAATCATAATTAAGTTCTTACTGTTGAGTTGAACATTTCCTTCGCCGTTCTTAATTGGTATCTGCTGCCACGTTGGCTAAGATTATCTGACAGCTAGCTACAGCACTTTCCTAATGACAGTGTCCAATTAGGTGACCACCCGAAGCTTCATTTTTGCGTTAATGGAATACATTTTCTGACAATGAGACACGCTGTATTTTTTAGTTGTAGATATAATAAGTTGCCGACAATGTATATAGCTCTACTGTCCTCAGTCCTCATCCTTAACAGCATTTTTAGTTGCCCCTGTCCTAACCAGGAAACAGTCACAAGGAATGTTAAATGTACATCCTTTCTGCTCTAGATAGTCCTTCGTCAAATGAAGTTAACACCAGTGAAGGTATTCTGATGACATTTTGTCTGTTACGCATCCAGAGTAAATACTCGTATGCTGTCACAAAATTAGCAAAATATTCCCATTTTTGTGGTACCTCAACGAAGTAGGGAATTGATGTTGAAATTGAATTCGTCAACGAGAGCTGCACTTTGGCAGAACATGAAAACTTCTGGTAACAGCTGCTATTACGTCCTGTGAGATAAATCAGACTGTTACAGAATTCTAATCAATAAAATTTCACTGTGTGAACTTTGATCACCAATAGTAATTACTGAAAAATTGAAAAATTTTATATATTAATTTTTTCTTATTTTTCTAAATAGGCTTTTCCCCCATCCTCTCCAGATATAGGACACATTGGATTAAGCAAAAATATATACTTGTAGTAGAGCCTAGTTTAGGGGAAGAAGAAACTGGTTACCATAGAAAGTAACTTACTGAACAGAACTTATCTATTATCGTCACAGTAAATTTCTGGTCAAGAGTAGAGGAACCACTTTTGGTGTAAGAAACATACAGTTTAATCGTTTTTGGAGATCAAATAGAAGCAAAAACTGTAAAGGCACTCACAATCACCTCCGATCTTCTTACGTATCTTTGTTTCCAAACTTTGGAATTTTGTCCTGTTACCCTTTACACTTTTACAGTCGTTACTGAATAATGGTGGTAATCTTTTTTCTTTAATTTTGCATTTTTACTCTCTGTCCATCAGCTGATTGAATCTTCTTTTTCACATTTTCAGTTAATTTGTTGCTTTTCTGTAATCAACAGCGCTATCCAAACAATTTTTTAAAAATCTTTAACGTACAAGAGTACGGTCATCACTTCTTGAAATCAATACTATTTCCAATATTAATGACTGTAGAGTGAAAACAAAGAAAGATATAGCTTCACTTGGACATAAATTGATTTTAACGTTAGGATATAAATTCTGGAGAAAATGATTATAAGGGATTCAATTTTAGAAGATGCTAAATTAAATGGGCGGTCATGTGTAGACGGCAAATCGTGCATTACGGGAGATCATAGTGGGTTAGATTTTCTACTAAAAATCAATGATATTAGCATTTTTTGCATATCAATTGACAAACAGAAAGCGTAAAGAAAGACAGCGACTTGAGTGGGTTCAGGCGATAGAAAAGAGTATGTTCAGTAAAAACTTGACCGTTGAAGACACACGAAATAGGTTATTGTGGAGGATGAGGCTCGAGATGCATTGTAGGAACCCCTGCCAATATATAAGGTGTCCCAGAAATGTTGCGACAAACTTCTAGGGGGGCTGAGACACATCGTAAGGATTGAGAATTGCATAGCAACCCATGGACGCTGGCGTCGTCATAAGCCGCTAGGTGGTGCTCTACACGAGAGTACTGGAGGGGAACGTGAGGATTTCGAGCGCTGTCCAGCATATGGGGAGCGTGGAACGGTATACGAATGGTGAAATTATAGACATGCGCATAATCATACGTGGCTCCCGGTTTCCATACTGTGGAAGGTTGTGACGTTTATCGATCGGAACTAGCTTAGACCTCGTGCTACTCTACACATCAGTCTGTCACCGCAACCAAGATTTCAGGAGGGGGAGTGGGGCAACGTCACACATTAGCCAAACATTTACATACTATGTCTTCTTTCCGTTTCACCATCAACTACTAAATAACACCAAAAGATAACCCTAACGTCACGTCTCCTCACAGTTTACCACAACAAATCGTACTAAAAGAGGCATTTTGGAGAGATAATTAATGCGGTGTACATTAGTTTCAATGCATGCTGAATGTTTTTGGTACTTTGATTTATAAACTTCAGACGTTTAATGTTTTAGACACACGCTGTTTATAAGTCCGCGTGACAAAACAGTGATGTTTCCAAGACGTTACGGACTTTGTGTTGTGATTGGCTGACATGAGCAACCTGAGAAACTGCCAAGGAAATTTGCACACAGTATTTGTCGTATCTGTGCTTATATATTACAAAAATGTGCACTGTAAGTGATATAAGGCACACAATCACTCAGCTGAATTGTTAATTGCTCTGTTAAAATGGCTTGTATACTCTTGCCTGGATTTACACTGTTTTTGTTCTTGATTCACGTTTACGTCGGCTCTGGACGCACCAAATTCCTTCTGTTTCATCCTAACTACATGTACCAAAATTTTGCCTGATGAATTACACACTGAATTCATATTGTGTTGGCCGACCGCAGTAGCCGCGCGGTTCTAGGCGCTTCAGTCAGGAACCGCGCGACCGCTACGATCGCAGGTTCGAATCCTGCCTCAGGTATGGATGTGTGCGATGTCCTTAGATTAGTTAGATTTAAGTAGTTCTAAGTTCTATGGGACTGATGACCTCAGATGTTAAGTCCCATAGTGCTCAGAGCCATTTGAACCATTTTTTCATATTGTGTTGTTTTCGAACTCGTGGTATGCTGCTGTTATTCGCAAGAAAGGAAACTAAACTCACGCACAACACACTCAGAAAAAGAAACTTGCTAATAACGCACGTTACACGCAGTCAGCAAGCAAGGCAACTAAAGTAACTGGATATAATTCGCGGAAGTGTCGTATTTCCCGCATTTTCCTATAATAATTCGTGAAACTCTTAGTAGGTTTTGATACTTGTGTTAATGTACTCAAATACACTTTGGAGAGATATTTCCAAATTTATTCCTGCGGTGGATAGATGGCAGAAAAAAAGTCCAAAACACTATCAGAACAATAATGCTAAACGTCGACTAAAGACGCATCAAAGCATGATATAGATATACTGAGGGATTCGATAGCGAAGTTTCAGCAACTCTGTTCTTTCCTTTTTGGTATAAGCAGTGCAACGTCAATATTGTGCGGAAGTTGGTAGGACACCCTTGGCGTGAAACAACAGATACTTTGGACGCGCAGAAGAGCTGTACCCCAAGGAAACCATGCTCCCACACGGGATTTCAAGGGGCAACTGGAAGGCTAGCTACTACCTGTTCGAAAAACATCGCGTGACATCACATATCAAGAGTTCCAAAAACGTTGTCCAGCATTACTAAAAGCACTGTGAGAAATATGCGAAATGCATTCTGATAACTTAAATTCTAGCATTAATAAAAATTAATTTAATATACATTTTGCAGCGGTTCCGCCACAGAGCGTTTAATTACGAACGGAGTTTGCGCTTAATGCATGGAATAGCTGAGTGCAGTTGACATGCCGCTGGAATCCCACTACAGTCTCTTCTTTTCTTTTTTTCTTCTTGCATCGAAACTTTGGCGAGTAGCCGGCCGCGGTGGCCGAGCGGTTGTAGGCGCTTCAGTCTGGAACCGCGTGACTGCTATGGTCGCAAGTTCGAATCCTGCCTCGGGCATGGTTGTCTGTGATGTCCTTAGGTTAGTTAGGTTTAAGTAGTTCTTTCTAGGGGACTGATGACCTCAGATGTTAAGTCCCATAGCGCTCAGAGCCTTTGGCGAGTACGGGTGATTAAGAGGTGGCAGGTCTAGTTAAAGCAGGCCACGATCGGCAGGTTCGGCAGGTTCGGCCTTTACGTAGGGAAGTATGTTGGATGCCGTGGAGACTAATCCGAGCGCCGCTGTCTCGGGCTTACTGTGTCTCGTAGCAGTGTCCAGCGTGTTTTGAAACCCGAGTCCTTACGGGCCTTTCATCTCTAAAGGGTCCAGTTATTGCGTTTTGCACAGTGGTTTCTGCAACAAAGTGGCCCAGGTGCCCATTTTCAACTTATGTATTTTTGCTAATTAGTCCACATTCACTAGAGATGGTTATTTAATCACCTCAATAAGCACTTGTGTGCACCAGAAAACCTTAACGTTGTGTGGTACGACACAGCACAACAGCGCTGCACAGTTAATGTGTGGGTGGATTTGCTAAGCGACTGCTTGGACGGGTGGTATCATTTACGATCCTGCACGACCGCCGGGTATTATTAGTACTTTCTGGAACAGGTGCCTACCGGCTTGCTTGAAGATGTTCCAGAAAACGTGAGACGCAGCATGTGGTACCAACATAATGGGATGCCTGATCAGTTTGGATTGGGATAAAATACATGGAGCGGAAAGTTGTTCACAACTTGTTCAGAAACCAGGCTGCAATAAGAATCGAAAGTCAGGAAGGCAAAGAATAATTGAGGAGAGAGTGAGACAGCGTTGTAGTCTCTTCTCGATGTTATTTAAACTGTATATTGAGCAAGGAATGAAAAAAAACTTCGGATACATTAGGAAAGACAAATAAAGTTCAGTGAGTTTACTGGTGACATTGAAATACGTCAGAGATTGTGAAGGACTTGCAAGAACTGTTTAACGGGATGATATGAATATCAGCAAAAATAAAAGAACTGTAACGGAACATAATCGTGCTAATCAGGCCTTACCGACAGATTTAGAGTAGGAAGTGAGACACTAAACTTAATTATAAGAAAGTGAAACACCTGCAGCCTTCCTTATGTTGTCATTTATTGTACAGCTACCAGCTTCGGCGCTTCAATGCACTATCTTCAGGCCTTAGTAGATGTGAAGATAGAGGGAAGGAGAAGATGGACAGAGTGGGTAGAGGCAGATGGATGGGGAGAGGGGGAGGACCAGATGGACAAAGCATGGGTAGGAGCAGATGGACACAGTGAGGGGCTGGAGATGGTGGACAGAAAGAGGGGAATGGAGGTTGTTGTCAGAAAGGGTGGAGGAGTTGGACATGAATGGCGTGGGGAGGGAGGAGATGAATGGAGAGAAGGGAGGAGGAGGAGATGGGCTAGTAGAAAACTGGAAAATATTACGTACCCGGCAACCCTGGGTACTCAGCTTGTGATAATAATTACGTTACTACTTTGTAGTCAACCAACGGGAACTATGGTTCCGTACACCAGACACCCCTTAATGTTTTTCTGAACAACTGTGTAACGTCAAATGACAACATCCGTGCCACTGAAGAATGACCAAATTGTGTCGCCTTGTGTGCAGTACGAACCCCGCAAATAGCTGCACGAGGGAATGTGAAATGGCAAACACGGAGTTCTCGTTAAAATTAGTCCTTTCTAAGTTCGGTAAGTGCGTCTTTTGGGACCGCCGCAGCTGAAAGTCTGGTCGTTGGGGAAGAGAATGCTTCTCGTCTGTTCCAGCTAGTTAGCATATGAGTTAAACTGCATTAGTAGGCAGGGGAGAGCTTTCATTAAGCGTAGACGCTGCTGGCCGTGTTACAGCGTTCGCACTTCCCCTGGCCTGGCCGGATTATTGCCGCCGCTGGAGGCGCCGCGGAACTGCAGAGCGCCTCATGAAACCTGGCGCCGGCTTCCTCTCTCTTGTTTCTCCGCATTCCCGCGGACATGTTTTACGAGGCAGCGGGGCGGAATTCACTGGCCCGATGATTATGCACTTCACGCCGGGTTCTCGCCACCCTGTTTCTTTTCCTGTGGTATTTAGAATGCAACATTCCTATGGTGACTTGTTCTGTTGTTTGGCCTGCTGTGCTACAGTTATAATTTGCTGTACTAAACTCACTAAACTACTGGAAATTATGCTTAAAATCGCTCGTTCAAAATCGCTATAGAGAAATGCTCAAGTAAATCACATAAGATAAACAATGTACTACCTCAAGTATCAGTGTTGCCCCCCCCCCTGTTTAGAATGTAGTTGATCTGCCAGTAACATTGTCTTAGATTTTACATACATGTGCTACTGATCTAGCAACACAAAATCTTTTGAAGATGAATTGTGCGTATTATACCTAAGTAATAAGCTCTGCGAGATAAAACTGTAGAACGCAGCTAAACTATAACCCACATCCTAAATATCTAGGTGTAACACTTGATCGATCTCTGACATTTAGGAATCATCTTAAAATGATGGTAAAAAATTACCTTCAATATTACCAGATGAAAGACATTCTGAAGTTTCCCACCTCAGCTGTTTTTCACAACTATTCAGTTATGTTTTGCACAATTGGCCAATTTCAGCCTTGCAGGCCATTTTGTTGAACACCAGAAGTGAGCTCGTAGTCATGTAATGTCCTCTAACGTGACTATTACTTCACGCAGTAAACTTCCTGGCTCTAAATCTGATGCTTGCATTTTATACGCTCGGTATATCGCCGTTTATTAACAGGATAGCTGCACAGCGCACCGATACCTACTGCTCTTGAAAACGACCACTTGTGCAAGATGTGATAAACTGAATACCCTTGAAAAACAAACGAGGTGAAAAACTTCAAAATTTCCTTTAACAAATGTACGGCTCTGCTACTCCACTTTAAGAAAATATTACCAGAAATGTGACTTGATCAAGCTGCGAGTAATCAGCAGACACTGTACGTACAGCAACAATTCGAATAAGGTATCCCGTAGCTCATGTGCTAGAAGCAGCTCCACTATGTGATCAAAAGTATCCGGATACCTGGCTGAAAATTACTTACAAGTTCGTAATGCAGGAATTCAATATGGTGTTGGCCCCCCCCTTAGCCTTGATGACAGCTTCCACTCTTGCACGTATACGTCCGGTCAGGTGCTGGAAGGTTTCTTGGGGAATGGCAGCCCATTCCTCACGGAGTGCTGCACAGAGGAGAGGTATCGATGTCGATCGGTGAGGCCTGGCACGAAGTTGGCGTTCCAAAACATCCCAAAGGTGTTCTAAAGGATTCAGGTCAGGACTCTGCAGGCCAGACTTTTACAGAGATGTTACTGTCGTGTAACCACTCCGCCACAGGCCGTGCATTACGAAAAGTTGCTCGATCGTATTGAAAGATGCAATCGCCATCCCCAAATTGCTCTTCAACATTGGGAAGCAAGAAGGTGCTTATAACATCAATGTAATCCTGTACTGTAATAGTGCGTCGCAGAACAACAAGGGGTGCAAGCCGGCAGATGACATTCAAAGGGGATTCGCCATACCCACAGCCTGCCATCTGATCGCTAAATTGTGTACCGTGGTTCGTCACTCCACGCAACGTTTTTCCACTGTTCAATCGTACCATGTTTACGCTCCTTAGACCAAGCGAGGCGTCGTTTGGCATTTACCGGCATGATGTATGGCTTATGAGCAGCCGCTCAACCATGAAATCTAAGGCAGGTTATCGACATTTAAGTGAGTGGTGTTGTAGTCGGCGCACGAGCGATGGGATACACCGTCTCCGGGGTAGCGATGAAGTGGGGAATTTCCTGCACGACCATTTCACGAGCATACCGTGTATATCAGGAATTCGGTGAAACATCAAATCTCCGACATCGCTGCAGCCGGAAAAGGATCCTGCAAGAACAGGACCAACGACGACTGAAGAGAATTTTTCAACGCGATAGAAGTGCAACCCATCCGTAAATTGCTGCATATTTCAATGCTGGACCATCAGCAAGCTTCAGCGTGCGAGCCATTCAACGTAAAATCATCGATATGGGCTTTCGGAGCCGCAGGCCCACTCGCAGACCCTTAATGCACGACACAAAGCTTTACCTCTCGCCTGGGCCCATCGACAACGATATTGGAACCATTGATGATGGGAAACATGTTGCCTGGTCGGAGGAGACTCGTTTCAAATTATATCGAGCGGACGGACGTGTACGGGTATGGAGACAACCTCATGAATCCATGGCCCTGCATGGCAGCAGGGACTGTTCAAACTGGAAGAGGATCTGTAATGGTGTGGGATGTTTGCACTTGGAGCCACATGGGACCCTTGACGCGTCTATATACGACTCCGACAGCTGACACGTACGTAAGCATCCTGTTTGATAACCTGCATCCATTCATGTCCATTGTGCTTTGCGACAGACTTTGGCAATTCCAGCAGGACAATGCGTCCAGAATTGCTACAGAGATGCTCCAGGAACACTCTTCTGAGTTTAAACAGTTCCGCTGGCCACCAAAACCTCCATACATGAACGTTATTGAGCATATCCTGCAACGTGCTATTCAGAAGAGATCTCCAACCCCTCTTACTCTTACGTATTTATGGAAAGCCGTGCAGGATGCATGGTGTCAGTTCCCTCCAGCACTACTTCAGTCATTAGTCCAGTCCATGCCAAGCCGTGTACCGGCACTTCTGCGTGCTCGCGGGGGCTCTACTTGATATTGGGCGGGTGTACCCGTTTATTTGGGTCTTCGGTGTATTACACTGTTCAGTCTAATTAATGTAACCACCTGTTAAAAGCCTGAACTACATTTTGCACCGCGGGCCGCTGCTAGATGTGGAGGAAGAGTCAATGATGTTTTGGAATACACCAGGAGGGTTGTGGATCCATGCTGACTACAGTGCTATGGCCAGTTGCACTAGGTTTCTCTTCTGAGGATCGAAAGAGCGTAAAGCCCCATTTACGTTATTCCACAGATTCCGGGTACTTTGGTGGCCCGGGGAGTACGGTAAACTCATTCTGGTGCTCTTCAAACCACTCAGATACACTGCTGGTGGTAGATATCGTCCCGAGGAAATATAAACTGCATGTTGGGGTGGACACGGTCCCCAAGAATCGATGCATACTGTTGTTGAGCCACTGTAGCTTCTGGAATGAGACACCCAGGGAATGACCTCCGGCCTGGACCCTTTTGACGATCGTTGTAGCGTGTTTCATTTCATACATTTCACGTCGTACACGCCAGTGGCCATCTCGTCGAAGGAGGATAAAACGTGATTCATCAGAAAAGGCCACACGGTGAACATCGAGTTGCGGTATTGGAGTGCACATTCTAGCCCTTGTCGCCGATGAAGTGTAGTCAGCATGGGTGTTAGAACCAGCGCCTGCTGTAGAGGCCTACACGTTCCAAAGTTCGCTCGACGGTCGTTGAGGAGACACATTTGGTAGTCCCTGGGTTCACCTGAGCGACCAGTTGCTCAACAATTGCACGTCTATTCGCCTATACAGATCTCCTCAGCTATAATTCACTGCTGTTATCTACGGGTCACGGTACACCATAGTTACCTCTGCGACGGTATGCGATAACGACATTTCGCCACCCACGGTTTACTTTTACCACTGTGTTATGCGAACATTTTACAGACTTAGCTGTTTAGGAAGCGCTTTGACCCTTGGCCCAGAAACGAATGACCATGCTCTTTTGGACGTCAGCTAAATCACTCCGTTTCCGCATTACGACAATGACTGCACTGTTATCCACGTCCCACCAACACGCCTCATATACTCTCCCGTACCAGTGGTCACCTGTGTCTGTGAATGGTTATTGCACATTGACTTCGAACATGGGCGGTGTTAACATTAGTGTGACTGGACCGTATATTAACAGCAGCAGTAAATAGAATCGCTAGTATTATTGCTATTAGTTCTAAATCCGTATCTTGTTTCCAATAAATTTCAGTTCTGCTCATATTACTTCATTATGGCATATCATTTTAAAATTATCTTCATCCTTTAGGTAACTGTGATGTAAAAAGTGTTGTATGTGTAAAATTAAGGGTCGATGTATGAAGGAGCCTTAAGTTCCTAATCTGATCAGGTTAAATAAGCAAACAAACAAATAATGATTTGTAAATAATAGATTTCTGCTATCGGTCGTCCTTTTTAAATTTTATTGGAAGATCTAGATTTCAGCTAGAAACTAGCCATTCTCAATGAACTATCATTTTTGATCAATGCATGTAATGCCTGTTGGTCGGGCTTCATCCACAGTTCAATGAAATGTGGATGAAGCCCGACCAACAGGCGTTGCATGCGTCTACATCTGCTAATAAAATTTAAAAAGGACGACCGATAGCTGAAATCTATTATTTACAAGTCAATATAACAGTCGCTGAGTGCAAATGTCTTCTGAATGGAAGGTAACCTGATGAAATAAAATGATATCACAGCTTCAGATATAGTTAAGTTTTCGGGAATAATTATCTCTCAGAAGATCTTTTAGATGTGCAGCTTTGACGACTACCGTGATAATATGCAGAATTCTGACGGTTTTGGCCAGGAATGGCCTCTTTGTCTGCGTTAGTCTACTATTTATGTCCTCCTTGCTTCGTACCTCAAGGGTTATTTTGCTGCCTAGGTAGCAGACTACCTTTACTTCGTGATCCCAAATTTTGACTTTAGGTTTGTTTTACTCAGTCAGCTTCAGACAACAATGTTATTTTCGCTAAGGTAGGAACTTTTGATCTGCATACTACATGTGATATGCTATGCTAACCAGAAAGAGTGACGTCTCATAAACGTCCATGGAAGCTGCATTAAACGACAGCTAACGATTTTCTGTTCGCTATGATCCCAGCCACGTATCATAGTGTGCCCGAAGTATCTTCAAGGACACTGTGGTCGTAACAGTGCACTCGTTACCAAGGCCACAAGAAGTAGGAATCCCTGGAGCTATAGAGCAAAATCATGCACATTCTGTCAGGAACCGCGCGACCGCTACGGTCGCAGGTTCGGATCCTGCCTCGGGCATGGATGTGTGTGATGTCATTAGGTTAGTTAGGTTTAAGTAGTTCGAAGTTCTAGGGGACTGATGGCCTCAGAAGTTAAGTCCCATAGTGCTCAGAGCCATTTGAACCATTTTTGAACTATGCACATTTTACATTAAATTAACACCTAAAACTTAAGAAAAACGATCGTATTCATTATCTCACTCCGCGTGGTGTCGGAACTTAGTTTATGGTTATGCATAATGACATTTTTTGAGAACGAAAATCATCGCTCCTTTCGTCAGTGAGACTAAGACTGCAGTAGACAAAACGCACAGGTTGTCGTTTATTGCACAGAATGCGAGATTACCGAGTATCGGATCAGATTTGTGGTTGAATTTAGGACTGCCTTGCACATAAGACTCCCCACGTCTCAAGTTATTTGACAGATGTATTCCAGTCTCCGTGTTTCCCTGCAGTCATTACCCTCTACAATTCCCTCAAGTACCATAGAAGTTAATGCCTAATATCTTAACATTTGTCTTATCATCGTATCCATCCTTCTTGTCAGTGTTTTTCCAGATGTTGCTTCCTTTTCCGATTTTACAGAGAATCACACCATTCCTCATCTCACCAGGCCACCTGATTTCCAACATTCTCCTGCAGCATCACATCTTAAACGCTTAAATTGTCTTCTATTTCTGTTTTCTCACTGTGTATGACTCGCTATCACAGAATTTTGTGCTCCAAACGGTCATTCTCAGAAATCTGTTCATCACATTGAGGCCAATGTTTGATAACATTTCCCAGGAATGACCTCTTTGCCTGTGCTGCTTTTTATGTCTCGTTGCTCCGTTCCTCAGGGATTATTTTGCTGTGTAGGTAGCAGACTTCTTTAATTTTGTCTACTTCATCGTCCCAAATTCTTGTATGAAATTTAGCCCGCATCTCGTGGTCGTGCGGTAGCGTTTTCGCTTCCCACGCCCGGGTTCCCGGGTTCGATTCCCGGCGGGGTCAGGGATTTTCTCTGCCTTGTTATGGCTGGGTGTTGTGTGCTGTCCTTAGGTTAGTTAGGTTTAAGTAGTTCTAAGTTCTAGGGGACTGATGACCATAGCTGTTAAGTCCCATTGTGCTCAGAGCCATTTGTATGAAATTTGTTGCTGTTCTCTTTTCTGCAACTTCTCATTTCTTTGGTATTTTTACCACGTACTCTCAATCCATACTCTCTACTCATCACACTGTGCATTACATTCAGAAGATCCTGTCAGCCCTCTTCACTTTCTCTGAGGATGGCAATGCCATCAAGGAATGTTATGATTTATATTGTTTCATCCTGAATTTTAATCTAATTTTTCAACCTTTTTTTTTTTATTTTATCTGTCAGTGCTTCTTCGATAGCGGCGAAAGACTACATTCCTGTCTTACATCCTTTTTATCCGTGCACTTCGTTCTTGGTCTTCCACTCTTATTCTTCTCTTTTGTTTCTTGTACATATTATATGTCACTCTTTTATCCCTGTTGTTTACTCCTACTTTTCTCATAATTTCAAACATCTTAGTTATTTCACATTGTTTCTAGATCGACAGGCTCTATGAGCTTATCTTGATTATTTTCAGGCTTGATTCCATTATCAAGCGCAAAGTCGGAAGTGCCGCTCTGCTGCCTTTACCTTTCCTAAGGTCAAACTGATCGTCATGTAAGAGTTATTCAAATTTCTTTCCCATTTTTCTATGTATTATTCTTTTAGCATCTTGGGCATATCAGATGTTAAACTGCTTACTCGATAGTCTTCGCACCTATCTGGCTCTTCATATCTTCAGAATAGTGTGGATGACATTTTTCCAAAGATCTGATGGCACGTCGCTAGTCTCATAGGTTCTACACTCCAGTTTGAATAGTAGTTTTGTTGTCATTTCCTCCGGTGATTTTAGAATTTCCGATGGGATGTTCTTAACGGAACAAAATCGACAGATGTTAATGTAATTTCACGACTAGGTCAAGGGAACGCTAAATGGCGGTTACTATCAAACTATTTCTGTTAATGATGTGATGGGAAACGTTGAAAATTCACAGATAGTAGACGGTGCTGTTGACTGTAGGTAGACTGAAATGTCAGAAGCTTGTATCGAAATGAATAAACACCTGCAGATGATGGATGATGAATGCAAGGGCCAACAATTAATCTTAATCGCAAACAAATGTAATACACTAAGTAGGCAAATAATTGCACTCTTGTTTATTTTATTTTTATTTAGCGTACGGGTACACAGCAAAAAACAATATTACAATTATCTCCAACAGCAATCTAATATCCAGGTCACGAATAGAGTTCATTGATCCCTCTGTTGGCTTTCCTGCAAAATGTCTCAGAGGACATTCTGGAATTACGTGTCGAACTGTCTGCTTTACGGTACCATAATGACAACATCGAAAAGTTATTTTCTTCCACTAGTGCAGAGTCCACTCCCCTTCCACTGCTGGCTCTCATTCGGTTAAGTATCGACCAGATCTTGCATGGCAGGCCAGAGTGTGGTTGCTTGTTCGATATGCATGGAATCTTAAGTTGATCCATCGTAGCATTAATCTGCCACATGGGTCTCCAGCAG
The DNA here is from genome assembly GCF_023864275.1 of Schistocerca cancellata. Classification (NCBI taxonomy): domain Eukaryota; kingdom Metazoa; phylum Arthropoda; class Insecta; order Orthoptera; family Acrididae; genus Schistocerca; species Schistocerca cancellata. The sequence continues at coordinate 374,303,969 of NC_064633.1, read as the reverse complement.
TCTTCGATATTAAAGCCGTCGTCAACTCGCATTCATGCGGTTCTCAGGGGTGGGTAACGAGAGTGAAATCTACTTTTGCTGATGACTGGAAAGCCTGCGTTTCCGTAGTTTTTGCGCTCCTGTACAGTCCCACTTTCCCATGGCAGAGATTGACATACTGTGTGGTTAAGTATGGGTAGCCATAAAGGAGCTGAGGGTCTCATGGTACCAGTTATAAGACGCATGGTGTGGTTGAGCTTTGTATCAACAAGTTTTGTGCGAACACTATTCAGCTAGAATATACTACAACAGGTTTAGCGAATTCCAGAGCTGAAGTACGGAGTGTTGGTGTAGTTGATTCCAAGATGTGCCACAGGGTTTTGTGGAGGATGTTATTTTGAGATTTTACTTTGTCATCTGTTCTTAAAAGATCTTGTTTGTAGCTGACCATTCTATCAAGCGTGACCCCTAGACATTTTGTTTTCCTCTTATTTCTGAGTAATCTTTATTCAGCTCTTTTCTGGCCATATTGTTGTCTAGTTGCAATATTGAGACTGTCTTAGCGGCAGTTCCATTTGCGGAAATGTTCACGAATAGTTGGCAGATCTTCTTCAGTAGCTCTACAGCCCTTGGTGAGCCTTGGCTTCTTCAACAATCTTCCTCCACACTTCTCGGTTATTTGCTGCTCTTTTCCACCCCCGGACTCCCATATTGCTGATATCCATTATTACCTCATCGATCCATCTTCTTCTAGGTCTCCCTTTTCGACTAACTGAATGGATCATACCTTTCATCATTTTCTTTGGAATTCTATCCTCTGCCATTCTCTCCAAGTGTCCTAGCCATCGTATTCGCTGTGATTTAACAAATTTTACTATGTCCCTGCCTTGTATTAACTCCTTTAATTCAGCATTGTAGCGTATTCTCCAGCCTTCTTCCTCCATTATTGGCCCATAGATTTTGCGTAGTATTTTCCGCTCAATGCTTCTTAGAGCATTTTTATCGTGTTCTGTCAACGTCCATACCTCTGAGCCGTATGTGATAACTGGGCGGACTAGGGAATTATATATTAGCAATTTAGTTTTTCTTGTAACAATGTTACTTTTGAAAAGCTGCATATTTGCAAAGAAAGCTCTGTTTCCTGCTTGTATTCTTTCCCTTATAGCCTTTCCAATACTGTTATCATTTGTTATTAGGGCTCCCAAGTAGTTAAAAGAAGACACTCCATTGAAGCATTTCCCATTGATGTTTAGGTTTTTAGGGGCTCTTCTGGCCTCAGATTGTGACATTACCATATATTTTGTTTTGTTTACATTTACTATGAGGCCAATTTTTAAGGCTTCTGTTTCCATTGCCCGGTATGTTTCTACGCGTGTATTGGTATTTCTTCCTACTATAGCAATGTCATCAGCGTATGCACATATCTGGCTAGTTTTCATAAATATGGTGCCTCTTTTGTTGATTTTATTTACTGCACTATGCAGGGCAATGTTGAATAGGGCAGTGGAGAGACTACCCCCTTGCTTCACATCTTTATTAAAGTCAAAGCTTTCACTTGTTCTGCTAAGGACCTTTACTTTTGCTCTTGTCTCTGTCATTGTCATTCTGATTAGTCTTATTAATTTAGCACATATACCAACTTCTTTCAGTACTCTGTATAGTTCTTGCCGATTTAAGCTGTCAAAGGCTTGTTTGAAATCGATGAATAAGAAATGCAGATCTATATCATATTCATAGAACTTTTCCATCATTTGCCTTATCACAAATATTTGATCAGTTGTTCCTCTGCCCGGTCGAAAGCCACACTGATATTCCCCTAGTATGCCTTCTGCACACTTCCGTATCCTTTCGTTTAATATACTTGTGAAGATCTTATAAGCTGTACTTAGGAGTGTTACACCTCTATAGTTTTCACATGCTGTCCTGTCCCCTTTCTTATAAATGGGGACTATTATTCCAATTTTCCAATTATCTGGCATAGTTTCTGTTTCCCATATATCTGATATTAATGTGTGCAGTTCCTTTATTACAGCCTCACAACCAGTTTTTATTAATTCAGCAATTATGCTGTCTTCCCCAGGGTCTCGATTGTTTTTTGACTTGTGCACAGCCTGGGAGACCTCTTGTAGTGTTGGTTTTCTTGCCTCATTGGTTTCATTGTCTACTTCCAGCTCCACTCTTCCCTCCTGTGCAGCTGTCTCTTCATCTTCATGTCTAGTTGACAGATCATTGGTCAATATAGTTACATTATTGGTAAAAAATCACTCGAAACAGCAACTACCGTAAGCCATGTAGAAATAACCGCCCGGAGCGACCTAAAGCGGAATGATAAAATAATACATTGGGGAAGAGGCTGATGATAGTCTGAGATTCATTAGGAGAGTCTTAAGAAAATGTATTTAATCCACAAATGAAGTGTTTTTAAATGCGTACAACAGATTCTTGTATGTGGAACCATTACCACATGAGACAGAGATCTTACAAGAAGAGAGAGTGAGGATTCAACGAAGAGTGTCCAGTTTCGTTATGGGATTGTTTATTCGGCGCGAGACCATTGGGATGACGCTCAATGAACTCCAGTGCCAGATGCTGCAAGAGAGGATGCATATTGCTGACATTTCTAGAGCGTACTTTCCCAGAAGAGTCAGGAAACATACTACCCTCTCTCTCTCTCTCTCTCTGTTGAATCGATTCCAATTCTCAGTGATCCCATGATCCTATGAATTAAAGCACACCATGTTCTTCTGTTCTGCACTTCCTCTCAGAGACTTTCCAGGTTGGAATTCGTTACTTCTGTGTTGCCATCGATCTATCTCATCCTTTGCTGCCCACTTCTCCTTGTGCTTTATATCTTCCCCAGCATTAATGTCTTTTCCAGCAAATCATTTCTTCTCTTTGTCAGCCCAAAGTAGGTCAGTTTTTGTTTCAGTGTCAGATATATTCAGGAGCAATCTGGTTTTGTTTCCTGTAATATTTACTTATTCGTTCTCCTTTTTGTCTGAGGAACTCTAAGGAGTTTCTGGCAACACTACAATTCAAAGGTGTGTATTCTACGCCGTTCAGCTTTCCTTATAGTCCAGATTTCACATCTACCCCTTAAAACATTTTCAAGGGTGGACATTGCCTTTCTGACGGGTAATAAGCATCTAATGTAGAAAAAATCTTCATTGTTTCTACTCTTGTATGCCATGAAGTGACAGGTGTGGCAACCATATTATTTTGTTTTCTTGATTTCGGCATTAGACCAGCCTTTTCATTTTCTTCTTTAGCCCTTCTTCACTTTATGCTATCAGTATGGTATCATTTGCGTACCAAACATTATTCATCCATGCTATTTTAATCCCGGTTCCTTCTTCTTCTAACCCCACACTCCTCCTAGTGTGCTCAAAGTACATACTGAATAAATAAGTTTACATTATGCAGCCTTGCCGTATTCCTTTCAGGAACTTGAACCGTTTAGTTGCTTCATATATCTATGTATTGTTCTTACCGTTGCTTCTTGGCCAGAGCTCAAATGCGGCGCGGGATTAGCTGAGCGGTTTAGGGCGCTGCAGTCATGGACTGTGCAGCTGATCCCGGCAGAGGCTCGAGTCCTCCCTCTGGCATGGGTGAGTGTGTTTGTCCTTAGGATAATTTAGGTTAAGTAGTGTGTAAGCTTAGGGGCTGATGACCTTAGCAGTTAAGTCCCATAAGATTTCACACAGATTTGAACATTTTTGAGAGTATAAATTCCGCACGTAAATGATATGATCAGATACTCCCATGGTTTTGAGTATTTCCCATAATTTATTGTGATGGATGCAGTCAAAAGCTGTAACATAATCAATAAATCAGAGATACACATCTTTCGGAAATTCTCTTGTCTTCTCCATAATCCATCGCATGTTGGCAATTTGATCCGAAGTCCTCCTCCCTTTACGAATTCTAGCTTCTTCAGATATTTCTCGGTCTACACACTATTTCTAAGATTTTTAAGATTTTAAGCCTGACTTGGCTATCATATTGAGAGATTGAGATTGTTCTGTGATTTGAATAGGTTTTAAAACTTGCCTTTTTTGGAATCGGGATGAATACTGAGCTTTTGCAGGCTTTTGACCTCTGGTGGGTTCTCCAAATTTTCTGACCTATTGAATGGAAAATTTTCTCTGCATTCTTTTCAGTACCTCTGAACAATTTTGCTGGAATTCCATTATGCCCACTAGCCTTGTTTTTAGCAATGTTTTCCAGGGCATGTTTGACTTCACTGTCCCAAATATCTGGCTTTGGTTCTAAAATCACATTATCCTTATGGTCATAAGTATTCAGGTCTTTCTTATATTTCAAAATCTTAAGCGTGGCCTTTGTCTCTGGCATAGCGAAAACATATCTTATAAAAATATTTTATTCTTTGGACTCTTGTTATAATTTCATGTAGACAAGGGCCTTTATCAGTTGGCGAATGCATTTGTACATTTATTCTGACGTACGCTGAGTATAATCTCGCTGCTGTCTTCAGCCATGTCTAGTGATGTTTCTGGTTTTTATATCAATTTTATACATGAAAAGAGACGCTCGGCTTCAGTTAACGTAATTTACCACCAAGTGATGTAATAGGGTCCACTCCTTCCGAAGAAGATATTTTTGTAAATATCGAAAACTAAGTCAAGGGATAGATAAACCTTTGGTTTGCAACTGGCTGGCTGATTTTTTCAATCTCTTTTTTCTTATATGGATCTTCTACATATTCTGCCCATCTTACCTTAATGTCCTCTGCTTCTCTTTGATCTTTACCGCTTCTGTCGTTTATCGTTCCAATTTTCGCCTGGAATTTTCCTTTGCTGTAAAGATCCCTAGTCTTCCCCATTCTGTTCCTCTCTTCAACTTCTTTGCACAATTCAGTGAAACGATTGCGAGGAGAGACTCACAGAAATAACAGCTCTTACAGAGCTAAACCGACATACATTCTTCTTACGCCCATCGTGAATGGAATAAGAAAGGGTTAAAAATAGTGTTATCAGAAGTACACTCCGCCACACACCGTAAGGTGGCTTTGAGAGCGTAATTCAGATGCATTGTAAATCGCTCCAGACCTTGTGTAACACCGTAATCCTTCTACTGTACGTATTTTCAGTGTTACATTCCAAACGTCCTCCGTTTGCTCGTTACTATAGTGTATTTACATCTGCGCTGTAAGATTGGACGTCCATTACTACGGAATTGACTGCTGAGAGAACCTAGTAATGCAGAATTAAAGCCCTACAACGGGGACGGCGGATTACTCCATTCTGCACGGAGTTTCGTTTAATTCCTACGGGATGCTATTCCGTGTGGGTGGAAGGTGTCTTACTTCACCGGAATTGTTCGCGCGGCCTGAGCTTAGCCGTATCACTCGCGATTCGGACGGGATCTTACACAGTAATCTGCCATCGTGTTCTCTCAGCCGTTGCCTGTTTCCACGCTCAAGTTTGAAATAGTTGCTGGAGTCCGACGTCCCTTCCATTAATCGGAAAGGCTAGGTGCTGGAACTGCATTAGAACCGAGTCAAGGCACTTGCTTTCAATTAGTACGTTGCGAATTCCGTAGTAACTAGATTCACAGCTAACGGCGACCGCAGTGATGGTGAAACTTGAGTAAACGAGTTAACTGATCGCAACACCAAGGAACGCGTGCAGGCTTCCTCTGGATACAGTTCTGGCAGAGAATTCGAGAGGCAAGTCTATGCTTTGGTAACGATTGAATGCAGATCTACTCAGAAGATGTTATGTGGAAGATATGAATGTCTCGCAGCAACATTTATAAGCCTGAGGAGCAAAAGGGTAAAGATAAATTTTTAGGATTCCGTATTTCAATCAATAAAAACGGAAACCTTTTAGGATCACTCCGTTGTCGGTTCTTGTTTCTGTCAATCTTTCTGTTCGACTGTTGAGAACCCTTATCACAGAAGGGGGTAGAGATATCAAGTTTAAAGTTAAGTCAAATATTAAGGGCTATGGTCCCTAGGCGCTATAAAACGTTGGAAAACATTTTAGCTTCTAAGTCAATGGAAACACAAGATACGGCTGTTTTTTTATATAAACTTACTCATCCATACCTATAGGATACTTCCCGTTGACATCCAATCATGAAATTTTGCAAGAAGCAAGGTTCCATAGAACAAGGAAAGGAAAAAAACAACCGAAAATCGTAAATTCTAATTACATCGCATAATTTTTTTTTGCCATTACAAACTTACATTGCATTCGTAATCTCAGGAATTGGTGCAGAAGTTTTGATCTGGTCATAGGTCGACTGATAGACTAGGAAGATCTGTGTACGTAAGATACATATATTCCGTGCTAACTCGTTGAGAGACGGTGAAAGATGTCCCCAGCAGATCTGAGGACGATGTGGTTTGTTTACACCTGAGTGTAGAATCTGATTACTATATACTGGGATTGGGAGTGTCAGCCACACGAATGTAATCAGAATGTCACAAATATTTGTTTTGACAAGCAAATTTATTTTGGACGAGCCTTCTAAGTACTTCACAAGTTCCTATTAAAAATACGAGGGTTGACCATAGTGTATTATCAGTATCTATATATCAGCATCTATATCGATTATTAGCAAAAAATCGTCGTAATTCTCTATTCTTGGTATGAATTATCTGTGTACGTATGGAATCATACGAGTGTGAGTCCTACTCGCTCTTGTCCGATTTTTCCTTCTTAAAATTTCTGTTTTGGTGTCAGTGGCACATAATACAAAACATAAACACACAAATGTATGCGTATCGGTATCTATGCCCAAAGAACGTTTTATATGCACTATAGTAGAAACGTAAAATTACTTTCGTACTGTGTATGTTTTCAACAAAACATGATTCTGTTATATGCAAAATTTTTATGATGGTTAAAAATGATGGATTGGAGTTTTATTTGGTTTTTGAATATACATTTGAATTAGCTTTGACAATATATGCTAGTACTTGAAATGCATTCGCAGTTGGAATACGGACAACCCACGACTCTATAAATGAATGACGACAGTGAAAATTTGTGCTAGACTGGGACTCGTATCCGGGTTTCCCGCTTTACGCGAGCGGTCGCCTTAACCACTTCGACTATCCGTGCACGGCTCACAGCCAGACCGAAACTTCCATACGTCGTCCTACGTCGCAACCTGTACTCACGCAAACACACACTGCGTAATCCCTGTACTGGGGAGGACATTTTAATCGAAAGTTTATGTCTGCTTTCGGCTAATAAATACAATGTTGTGCCTGTGTTCTTCAGAAGAACGATACTATTTTCCTGCGGACATCACTTCAGTATGGGAAACGGCTAACTTCAGGGGCGAGTAAATCAGACGTTATCTGTCTCAGCAACTGAAGTCACCTTGAGAAGCCGCGGAAGCGAAGTACGTAATTCTCGTGGATGCCCGTAAATGTTTCATTACGCCGGGACCTTGCGAAATGTCATACAAACAATACGCTTCCACAAGCTGCTATTCACACAGGGCAGAATTAGTATACTGACATACACAGAATTCATGGTAATGGCGTTGCTGAATATACTCCTGTATTTAACGACACATGAACTGTAACATTCCGTGACTCTTTCCCTTCATGGAGCAAAAATCTTGGAAACAGGTCCGTACCGCTGTCCGGACCCTCTAGCGTTTTGTGACGGACGGCATGCGCTTTAATTTTCGCCGTTGTCAGTGATGGAACTGTTCATCGGTGGAGCAGCATCAAATTTTACACTGTTGTATTAATAAAATACTTTATTAACAGACACTGGCGTGTACTTAATACTTAAAAATACAATTCTGACGCCACTGATAACTGCAATATAGTAATCAGATTGCATTCAGATAAATTTCAATCATCCAACCTCGCGAATGAAAATGTCTGCCCTCCAACGAACTCCTTGCGACGTTCTCTGTAAAATAAGAAAGTTAAAAAAAAAAGTCTCCAGGTGACAGTTGAGGGTGTAACAGTAAGAAATCACTTATGTAGAAACAGCGCATTTTGTTCACTTTCGATAATTCGCTCCAAGTTCGTTTAAACGGCGAGTATCTCGTCCAGCTTTTACCTCCCTATCTGACACAAGCCTGCTAATGAAATGTACGGGCTGAACAGCTTTCACTATAGAAAATATACCTTTTTAGAGCCACAAGAATCTGGGCTAGTCAGGCAACACTGAACTGCCAGTACCACAATATGACATTGTACAGAATATACTTCCTCCCCTCCTCAAGGGCCTACTACAGACTAACTGATTTACCTGAATTCCTAAGGAATTTACGAATTAGCTGGAAGCTAATCAGTGCTGTGGTTGAAGAACGGTTGGCTTTATTCTGGAACACGGGAATTTTCATTCTTTTAGTTCTTTCTGCAGGTAATAATCACAGTCTACTTGGTGCTGTCGCGTGGAAGAACCACTCTGGTAAACTCACACTTGCTCATTCCGTTGGCTTCTATGGGACATGAGGATCCCGCGCCGCTGTCAGTATCTGCATCCAGTTCTTCCTGTTCCTTGCCGCTTCCTTTCATTCAGTGACTCACTACTCTGCAGTCCGAAATCACCTCCTCCTGCCATCTTCTTCTTGGTATTCCACGGGGTCTCGAGCCTTCCGCCTTCGTTTCACGAATCTGACGGAGTATTCAGCTATGGTCCTTTCTCACAACATGGCCTGCCAATTGCAAACGCCTCGCTTTGACGATGCTCGCTACCGAAGGTTCGTCGGCTAGTTAATTAGTTCTTCGTTGAATCCAAACCCATCTTTGTGTTGCTTGGTCAGATGTTGTACCAGTGATAATTCTGATAAACTAAGGACCGTTAAGTTGCTATTACGTCACTGGAAAACCTCTGGATATTCCGTACAGTAAAAGGATTCCAGAGGACAACACTATACTCGAGTTTCGTGGGCCGCTGTGGCCGAGCGGTTCTAGGCTCTTCAGTGCGGAACCGCGCTGCTGCTACGGTCGCAGGTTCGAATCCAGCCTCCGGCATGGATGTCTGTGATGTCCTTAGGTTAGTTAGGTTTAAGTAGTTCTAAGTGAAGGGGACTGATGACCTGACATGTTAAGTCCCATAGTGCTCAGAGCTATTTGAACCATTTTTATACCTGAGTTTGGAGGAAATTTCTCCATCTCATTCAGAATGGCTACAATGAGAGAATGACAGGTTCCATGTATACCACAACGCCTTTCTTTGATATATGAAATGGCTACTTTCCTACATTTAATGCCAGGTATCGGGCTGCGCGGAAGTTAAATGACCGCCGGAGCAAATGGACATCGATGGTCGACGCGGCCGGCATAAATACTGCCGCACCTCGTGTACTTCGTTTGGTGGAGTTCTTCACTATATTCACCGTACTACAGACTACTCGTCGACGACTTCGCTTAGGTACTTGTTTTATTCTTTGGTCAGGTCTCTATTGACATGCTCTTGTTGTGTCTGGTCCGCCGTTCGGTCATCCCTGTTGCTCGACTGCGGTATGGGTTTGGGTCCCGTCCGTAAGCGATCTTCCCGCCTTGCGTCGTCACCGTTCCTCTTCTGTTTTTCTGACGTGTGCACCGGTCTGCGGCTACTCGCGGACACAGCATTATGAAGGTGATGTAGCGGGTGGTCCAAAATAGGCGCGGGATTAGCCAAGCGGTCTGAGGCGCTGCAGTCATGGACTGCGCGGCTGGTCCCGGCGGAGGTTCGAGTCCTGCCTCGGGCATGGGTGTGTGTGTGTTTGTCCTTAGGATAATTTAGATTAAGTAGTGTGTAAGCTTAGGGACCGATGACCTTAGCAGTTAAGTCCCATAAGATTTCATACACATTTGAACAATTTTTAACAAAAATAGGGAAAAACCAAAAACGTAATACATTTCCATGCTTAATACACCGTATGAAAACAGTTGGCGTTCAAAACAGCTTCCAGTCGTGTATTAGTGGATAAATATAGACCCTGAATTGTTTTCAAGGGAGTCTTATACCGTTCTTCACGCGAAACAATGGCTACTTTTGGTAACGATGATGGTGGGGTCATGGAACCTTCTGTCCTAGAATGTTGAGATATGGTGACTCGTGCATCACTATCTACATCTACATGGATACTCTGCAAATCACATTTAAGTGCCTGTCAGAGGGTTCACCGAACCACCTTCACAATTTCCTGTTATTCCAATCTCGTATAGCGCTCGGAAAGAATGAACACCTATATATTTCCGTACGAGCTCTGATTTCATTATTTTATCGTGGTGATCGTTCCTCCCTATGTAGGTTGGTGTCAACAAAATATTTTCGCATTCGGAGGAGAAAGCTGGTGATTGGAATTCCGTGAGAAGATACCGTCGCAACGATAAACGCCTTTCTTTTAATGATTTCCAGCCGAATTCCTGTAACATTTCTGTGACACTCCCCCATATTTCGCAATAAAACATAACGTGCTGCCTTTCTTCGAAGTTTTTCGTTGTACTCCGTCAGTCCTATCTGGTAAGTATACCACACCGCGCAGCAGTATTCTAAAAGAGGACGGACAAGCGTAGTGTAGGCAGTCTCCTAGGTCTGTTACATTTTCTAAGTGTCCTGCCAATAAAACGCAGTCCTTGGTTATCCTTCCCCACAACATTTGCTATGTGTTCTTTCCAATTTAAGTTGTTCGTAATTGTAATACCTAGGTATTTAGTTGAATTTAAAGCTTTTAGGTTAGACTGATTTATCGTGTAACCGAAGTTTAACGACTTCCTTTTAACACTCATGCGGATGACATCACACTTTTCGTTATTTAGGGTCAACTGCCACTTTTCACACCATACAGATACTTTTTCTAAATCGTTTTGCAGTTTGTTTTGATCTTCTGATGACTATTAGTTGATAAACGACAGCGTCATCTGAAAACTACCGAAGACGGCTGCTCAGATTGTCTTCCATATCGTTTATATAGATAAGGAACAGCAAAGGGCCTCTAACACTAACCTTGGGGAACGCCTGAAATTACTTCTCTTTTTTCTATGACTTTCCGTCAGTCACTACGATGGCTCTGAGCACTATGGGACTTAACATCTGAGGTCATCAGTCCTCTAGAACTTAGAACTACTTAAAACTAACTAAACTAAGGACATCACACACAACCATCCCCGAGGCAGGATTCGAACCTGCGACCGTAGCGGTCACGCTGTTCCAGACTGAAGCGCCTAGAACCGCACGGCCTCACCGGCCGCCTCAAATCCAGTCACATAACTGAGACGATCTTCCATAAGCACGTAATTTCACTACGAGCCGCTTGTGTGGAACAGTGTCAAAAGCCTTCCAGAAATTCAGGAATACGGAATCGATCTGAAATCCCTTGTCAATAGCACTCAGCACTTCATGTGAATGAAGAGCAGGTTGTGTTTCACAGGAACGATGTTTTCTAAACCCATGTTGACTGTGTGTTAATAGACCGTTTCCTTCGAGGTAATTCATAATGTTCGAACACAATATATCTTTTAAAATACTGCTGCATATCGACGTCAACGATATGGGCCTGTAATTTAGTGGATTACTCCTATTACCTTTCTTGAATATTGGTGTGACCTGTGTAACTTTCCAGTCTTTGGGTACTGATCTTTCGTCGAGCGAACGGTTGTATATCATTGTTATGTATGGAGCTAATGCATCAGCATACTAGTTGGTATACAGTCTGGACCAGAAGGCTTGCTTTTATTAAGTGATTTGAGTTGCTTCACTACTCCGAGGATATTTACTTCTACGTTACTCATGTTGGCAGCTGTTCTCTATTCGAATTATGGAATATTTACTTCGTCTTCTTATGTGAAGGCATTTCGGAAGGCTGTGTTTAGTAACTCTGCTTTGGCAGCACTGTCTTCTATAGTATCTCCGTTGTTATCGCGCAGAGAAGGCATTGATTGTTTCTTGCCGCTAACATACTTCACATACGACCAGAATCTGTATGGATCAAATATTGTGTCATGGGATGATGTTGTCAGCCAAAACGGTCACATAATCGTTGGCAGTAACGTGACCTTGCAGAGTAATCATGTTGACCGTGTAAAACCACGATGTGGCTGCGCAGATTGTCACCGAACCCCCGCAATGGGTCGTAAACTAGTCAGAAGTTAGTGTGAAACCTCATCCGACGGAGTGTCTTCCTTCCATTGATTCATAGTCCAGGTTTTATGGCTTCGGCACAACGTTTTCCTGTTGCGGGCATTGCACTTGAAATTACGCAGAAACCTCTTCCGACCACGACTCATACTTGAAACCAACTGAGGACTTCGCACATGTTGAAACGTCCCCTTTTGAACATTTATACAAGACTGTGCTTAAATTGACACACAATATTTTTTAGCGCAACGCAATCTGACTTTCAAAAATCCCTACAAAAGAATGGCCCTGACTAACATTAACCTATACCTTTCACAAATCACTTACCTCAGAAAAATCTTCATTACTCGAACTACTGCAATACAGCGAGCGCCACTACTGCCAGCTAAATAAAAGATTCAAACTACGGAAGTCACTAACTACTGATAGGGATAGTTAGCAAATGAAAGATTTTAATAGAGAACAAAAAATGTATTTACCTTAATAGTCATAATATATATAGCAGTTCATAATATCCAGTATAACAAATTTCAAAACTCCGCCATCTCTCTCCCCACATCCACCACTGCTGGCGGCTCACCTCCAACTGCGCAACGCTATGCGCTGTTCACATCCAGCTGCCGCTGCCCAACACTAGAATGGCAGACAACAATGCAAACTAGCCACAGACTGCACACAGCACAGCCAGTGATTTTCATACAGAGCGCTACGTAACGTTGCCAATAAGAAAACATAAACAGCCTACTTACATAAAGAAAACATAAACAGCCTACTTACATAAAGAAAACATAAACAGCCTACTTACAATGTGCCGTTGGTGGTAAATGCAGGCCGGCCGGTGTGGCCGTGCGGTTCTAGGCGCTTCAGTCCGGAACCACGGGACTGCTACGGTCGCAGGTTCGAATCTTGCCTCGGGCATGGATGTGTGTGATGTCCTTAGGTTAGTTAGGTTTAAGTAGTTCTAAGTTCTAGGGGACTGATGACCTAAGATGTTAAGTCCCATAGTGCTCAGAGCAATTTTTGATTCCAAAGTATAATTGCTCTGATTACATGATTTTTGTTTTGTTTCATTCTTTCTGCTGCATTAGCAAGGTAGCCAAAACCGCGTCTAGCACTTTCTAATTCCTCCCTGGATTGTTATCAAAGTTCGGTAACAATATTCGGCCTAGCCATTCACCCGTTCGCTTATCTTTCAATATGGGCATAAGAGACTGCTAATTGTTAACTTTAGTTGCGGTTTTACTAATCGAAGACCTTCAGACGGTCACACATCTACTGTGTCCGGTATTGCTTCGCCTCTGTTTGTTTCAGACTGGTCTGCTAGCTGTTTTGCAGTATTTAATAACCAGTGTACATTACGCACAAACAGTCGCTTTATTTACAGCGCCAGCGAACTGGCAAGTTTTCAGCTTTTTTTCGTGCATCCATTCACTTCCCTTGGCTTCTCTTCATTTTGAAACGAAATGCGGGGCATAAATTCTTATGCACGTCGTTTTTTTTCGTCCTACTGAGCTCCTGTTTGGGAAGTTTCCCAAATTATGTTTCTACCCTTTCAGCTTTACACAGTCTACTCATATTTCGTTGTCCGCAGCTCATGTTCTAGTGGCTATCGTTGCTACCTCTGCATCATCGGGTTCCGGGTTCGATTCCCGCCTGGATTGGGGATTTTCTCTCCGCGGGAACTGTGTGTTTGTGTTGTCCTCTTTATTTCATCATCATCATTCGTGACAGTGGCTAGATTGTAAGTCTAAAAAAATTGGACTGTGAAAAAATTGGAACTTTGTACGGGCGTTGATGATCGCGCTTTTGAGCGCTCCACAAACCAAACGTCATATTTCATTTGTTTCTTTCATGCTAAGGAGTGGGCTGCAACTTAAGTGTGGTCGTAAAATGTGCTTTCGAGACTCAGTATTCATAAAATGTTACTATTATCCAGAATAGGAAATACGTATCCTGAGCAGACGTCTATTACATATTTCAAAGCATCGAAGCATATCATCAGAATATGTAAATAATGATACGTGGCTATGCATGTAACAATGAAATATTTGAGCGAAATAATCCCAGGGCATTCTACACAAACACGTGGTGTTTGTTTTTTATATATGCAGACACACAATCTTTATTACGACAAATTTGGAACTGTAACAATAAAACAATCTATTTGTTCTTATTTAGGGTTAAAGTTGTCTGATCCGTCATACTGATGTTTGAATACGCAGAGTTCATGTATTCATGAGGTTGTGTCCATACCCGTACACGTACATCCACTCGATACAGTTTGAAAAGAAACTCTTCCGACCAGACAATATGTTTACGATAATCAATAGTCTCATGTCGGTGTTGACGGCCCCAGGTGAGGCGTAAAGCCTTGTGTCGTGAAGTTATCAAGGGTATACGAACAGGCCTTCGGCTCCGAAAGCCGATATCGATGATGTTTCGTTGAATGGTTCGCATGTTGACACTTGTTGATGGCCCAACATCGAAATCTGCTGCTGTGCCGCGCGGTATTAGCCGAGCGGTCTTAGGCGCTTCAGTCATGGACTGTGCGGCTGGTCCCGGCGGTTGTTCGAGTCCTCCGTCGGGCATGGGTGTGTGTGTTTGTCCTTAGGATAATTTAGGTTAAGTAGTGTGTAAGCTTAGGGACTGATGACCTTAGCAGTTAAGTCCCACAAGATTTCATTGTTCCTCCGTCTAAAGAGCACGTGATACCGTCTTGAGAACGTAATTTACTATTTTCCCGTATATGTCGTATCCCTAGTTTACGGAAATGAATCATCAATAGTTATTACACTTGTATGTCCCTTCTTGGAAACTGAAGTTCTTTTTTGCTTCCCACCTCTCTTCTGTCATGGCTCTCAATATCAAACTTGTACCTACATTTTAAAATCATTTTGCCATATTGTATCATTTCCAGGTTTATTTAATTTAATTGTGGAGCACTTCTGTTTTGGGAAGATGATATCAGAACTGTGTCGAATTCCTCTGATTTTGTTGCTTTAATTTATTCAGCCTCATTGTTGTCTGTATCTTGGTATATTCCATTCTTTCTGTCAGTACCATGGTCCCATAATTCTTTACGCAACTATATCCACGATCTCTTGCTGTTACATTAATGTTGGCAGTTTCCAGTTCATATTGAGAATGGTGTGTGTGTGTGTGTGGCACCACCGTATCCCTCCATGTGATTAACACATGAGAAATGTTGAGACCTTGAGGAGTGGGGGGCGGGGTGGTGGTTGTAATTGAACATTTTTTGTTTAAAACATTTTTAAACTTACTGTTGGCTGTTTGATTTGGGGGAGGGGACCTAACAGAGAGGTCATCGGTCGTCCCGTCGGGTTAGGGAATGTTGGGGAAGGAAGTCGGCCACGCTCTTTCAAAGTAACCATCCCGACATTTGTCTAAAGTGATTTAGGGAAATCACGGAAAATCTAAATCAGGATGGCCTCACACGGGTCTGAACCGTCGTCCTCCCGAATGCGGGTCCATTCGCTGGCTTGGTTAATTTATTGGGCCGCAAAATATTGTTACTACAAATGCAAATCAAGCGCGAGATAATTATTATGAATTAAACTGAGTTTAACAAGGGAATCACTGTTTCATTAGAAAGAACATAATGTAGAACCATTAAAATTTGAATTACTCTTTCAAGATTCGTTTCAGTTTTATCCAAATTCCCTAGTAAAAAGGTTTAAGATTCTTTAATTAAGAAAGAAACGCACTCATGCACAAAAATGAACTTCAGAAAAAAGTATAAGATGAAAATACGAAACATAACGGGCAGAGCATGTCCTAAGAACGGTCAGGATCCCCAGCTGCCCCTTCAACGAAAACAGGCACACACAAGGTAAGCCCAGACGGTGCAGGCAGACGCCACAGCTTGCGTGAGGGAACAGATTTTAACTACCTTCTATAACCCACCAAAACTCTTTGAGAAAAGTTAGGAAACGCGTGTTACAATCAACCTTTTTCACAAAATTAAAAAAAAAGGAGGAGTGGCTCGAGAGAGGTTGCAGCTTTTAACAAATTCAGACATGAAATACCGAAAGGTGTCTCAAACAGCCAAATTTGCTTCTAAAAAATTTACAGTGGGTACACTAGCCCGAACGAATATATAAAGCCCAATCAACATGTGAAGACAAAAAACAAACGCTTGGCAACAGAAGCGACAAGTGAAAACAAATTACATCCAAGAAGGAGGCTGTGCATAGTGATGACAAATCGACATGAACACGCCAGAGGTGTGTCGAAATACAGAAGAAAGTTATGCCCCACAATAGGACAACCGAGCAAACTGGCGAATAATATTCCAAGAACTGTGCTAGACACACCACGGCTCGGATCTGAGGAAAACCACCAAAGCACAAGGGTAATTACGGCGCTCACACAATCTGAAGAAGCCAAGTAGCAGCAAGGCTCCATCCTCCGTATAAACCAGCACCAATAGCGAGATCTGGAAAACCGAAGTTAGCGAGCTCTGAACTGAGTCCTTTCGTACTGCGCGCCTCGTAGTCAAAACAGACCGCCAGCGACGTTTCCCAATGGCAACCACCAGAAATCTCTGTCCGCTCCCGCAACCTGCTCTGTCTAAGCAAAGCAATAAGAGCCTTTCATGAGAGCATCACAGAATCTCTCACAAGTCGGGCACGAGTTACCGACCAACCGCGCAGCACGGTTCAAAGATGTTTATTAAAACTTAAATCTATCTGCTGTCAACCATGTACACCGTCCTTCATTGAGCTTATTAATCAGTTTCATGACTTCTTCACTTTCCACGTTATTGTTCTGTTCAGTTTCTGGGGTTCGATTTTCAGATCATATGATTTTTCTTTTTGTTCGATTATTCCGACATTTCTTCATTCTATACATTTTAAGCCCTGGATTTCCGATTGATTTATCAGTTGCTTTCAACATTGTTGAGAGACTGTAAGTTGTAATTCTTTTTTAGTATAACCATTTGTCGGATTTTCAAGCAAAAGCACAGCTGATACAAATACTTTGTTACATTTTCTTGTAGTAAATGTACCACTTCTGGATGTTTTTGCTAAATGTACCACTTCTGGATCTTGTTGCATATGTTTATTTAACTTTTTTCTTTACTTAGCAAACATTTTTATTCTGAAAATTGCTATAAGTTGATCTGTGTATACGTCACTGCCTGTCTGTACTCTTGCAACTGCTACACAAGGAAATAATTTTAACTGACTATCACATCATCAGTCATTGAACTCTTTCCTCGTCATATAAACTTATGAATACACCTTGTTGCAAATAATGTATTAGTGTTTTTTAATTGGTAGTAGGATATGAATTCTCTCAATAATTCGTTATTTTCACTCATGTGCGTTAACATGTATTTTCTATTACTTCTGGAACTTGTTTGTTTCCTACACGAGCACTGATAACAACGAGGAAACTGTTATCTCCAGCTACAACGAGGAAATCACTTTACCAGTATTTCAACCACTGAGTGAAATAAACGAAGATTCTCATAGATTTGTTCAGATTCTTCCCATCTGTTTTCTTCTGGGGCGAAAGCTATGATACCTTTCTGTACTTTTAATCCAAGGTTTAAAATCGTTTCTATTTTGATGGTGTCGTTTACTATTTTATTTTTCCGTTTTCTGTCTGCTTATACTGCCAGTCCTGCAGCGGGTCTTGCTTCTCATGCAACTCCACTGCAAATCTCGGTATATTTATCAATTTTCTTTGTTCTCTGCGCTTTCCTTTTTTCTCTGCAATTACAACTATACTAACTTCGTGTTTAGAGATCTATATATCAACTTGTTACTCTTCATTTATTATAGTCTCATTTTTCATTTTCTGATTTCAGTATTTATTTCGAGTTACTGTCTTTTGTCCTTGCCAATTGCCTTCACCAACAAATCCGTCTGACTTCTATTCAGATATTTACGTCCACCCCCGTTAGCTGAGTGGTCAACTCGGCGGAATGCCACACCAAGGCTCCCGGGTTCGATTCCCGGCTGGAACGGGAGATTTTCTCCACTCAGGGACAGGGTGTTGTGTTGTTCTTATCATCATTTCATCCCCATCTACGACACGCATGTCGCCCAATGTAGCGTTGAATGCAATAAGTACTTGCCCTCGGGGGCCGAACTTCCCCGAATGGGGGACTCCCGGCCCACAACGCCGTACGCTCATTTCCATTTCAGATATTTACGAATTATGTAGAGTTTCATGGGAACGGGACACCAGCTCTGCGCACAACCCCATACCTGGAGGATCAGGAACTCTTCTGTCAGGGTTGCCATATATTAACTGAGGAGATGGAGTACAAAAGGAAAAATAAAGTACGGTGAACACTTTGACAAACGTCATGGAAATACAGAACACAAGCTTAAAATTCAGAACGCTCACAGTGTAAGTATCAGTAAAAATGAAAGTGAAGAAGTAAACGATTAGAATTACGTAGCATCTAGTGATGTGCTTTGAGAATCAATCTCAATACAATACAATACAATAAAATACAATGAAATGTTACCCTCACCTACATCAACCACATCGTCGTGATCACGTACTATGGTCACAATTAATTTGAACAGTCAAGGCAGTGTAGCAGAATGTGCCTGAACATTTACCTTGTCAGTGGTTAGGAGACAGCATATTTTAAAATATAGTAGGACTGTTAATCTATTATAGCTGTTATATTTATTTAGGAAGTATAAGCAGTGCAGGGTATGTGTTATTGAGAATCGTAGTATGCCTCAGAAGCCTTTACGAACTTAATAGATTTGATGGAATGTACTGGCAGTGGTAGACGTAAAGGTACCAGCAATAGATACAGTTACTGAAACTAGCACTAGGGCTAGGTCTCTTCTGTAGCTGGAGCATGCTTGATATATTTCTCTGGGAGACGCACATAAACAACAAGTTCTTGGCAGGGATTCATAGGTTACCTTCTTTTTTGTCATATATCATATTTTCATTTCCCTCCCTCCTTCCCTCTCCCTCTCCCTTTCCCTCTCTCTTTCCCTCTCCCTCACCCTCCTCCCAGCACTCTACCTCCCTCCTCCAATATATTAACTACTTTTAATTCTAGTCGTTGTACTTTATATGGCTACATATATTACTTGCGTTTGTAGTTGCTAGGGGGTGGCATACCTTGCTATAAACACTCTAAACATTTAATTAATGCATGAAACATCGACTTATTTAATCAGAATATCTTCAGAATAGTAAAAGGTGTACATAACTTTGCAACCATTGTATATTTTCTAAAGTTCCATCGTCTGTAACATTAAACACTGTGTGGACTTAGTAACGTCGCGCAATATTCGTAATTATCTGAGACCTGGTCTTTCGATATCTCAGGTCGAATCTCGGTGTGAGATATTTGAAGAAAACGTGCTGACGAATACATCTGCATACAGTGGGTAAAGGCGAGGGGAACGTCCTCTGTTAGTGTCCGTAGCCGATATGAATACGGCGAGCTCTGTAGGTAGTGTTCCTCGCGATGGCTCTTAATGGCAGCCTTTTTAAATAGTGCATCTTCTGTGGGGAAGTGGGCTACGCGCGGCACGCCATATGCAGTCAACACAGACACCGTTGATGTCATATGTTCAGTATGAACTATTTCAAGGTAGTGAATGGCTACAGTGATTACTCGGCAACAAAAGCGGGTCGTTTCTCTTTTTTACATTCATGACTATAAATTTGTTTATATTCTCAATTGACGGTCTTCGCACCAATCATTGATGTTCTACCTTTTCTCTTGATTCGTTTAACAGCTGCGTAGAGCTTTCGGTATATGTGATGGTATCGGAATAAACAGAAATGTAGCCTTACGAAGGTGCAACACCGAAAGATGTTCAATTATTCACAGACAATGAAATGTTATTTTGTCGAAAACTGCCATTCTGAGGCCGTGGCTGTGTACAAAATGTAGGTTGACTCTTACAGAGAAGATAACAGCAGCTAGCCACTTTTTACAATGCGCTGTTTATTTATCTAAATAGAGCCGTTACCGGTTTCGAACCGTTAGGTTCATCTTTAGACTGCTACTTCACGCTAAGATACAGGAATGCAACAAAAAGTAAAAGCTAATGTAAAATGTATCCAAATGTGAACTAGCCGTTTGAAAGTGGACCTCTCGGTTCGGAAGCGGTAACGGTGCTATTTAAATAAATGAATAGCATTGTAGTGGCGCAGTGGTTAGCACAATCGACTCGTATTCGGGAGGACGACGGTTCAATCCGGCGTCCGGCCATCCTGATGTAGGTTTTCCGTGATTTCCCTAAATCGCTCCAGGCAAATGCCGGGATGGTTCCTTTGAAAGGGCACGCCGACTTCCTTTGCCATCCTTCCCTAATCCGATGAGACCGATGACCTCGCTGTTTGGTATCTTCCCCCCAAACAACCAAACCAAACCAATAGCATTGTAAAAAGTGGCAGGTTGCTGTTATCTGCTATGTAAGAGTCAACCTAAACAATAAAATGTGCTTCGCAATGATATAGTGCTCCAGCATTTTTTTCTCACATTTTTTCTTGTTATATGAATTCTGTAACTGTCTCTCGAATTTTGTAAGCAAAGAGCTTTACTGCTTCAGTTACGCTTAATAAGAGTTTTCAGTTTGGTGATAGGCATTTGAGGTGCATGCTGGCCACCTGTTCATTAAAATTATTTTGTCTGACTACTAGCATTCTGTGTGCCAGAAATTGAAAATTTTCATTTTGTCGCCGTACAATCTACATAACGTCACCACCTACCCTCACTCGCACGCACAACAACAATAAAAACATAAAGCATTGCGTGTCTGTTAATTGTAGTAAACAAAATAACGTATAATTAACTTACGAGTATCTGATGTTGGCAGAATGTTGCCGAAAGGCGTGTTTGTCGTCGTCGTTACTCTCAGGGATTTGATGTGACTCCAGTTTCGTCTTTGTTGGTTAGTCTTATTCATGCTACTTCATTCATTCACGCATTCATTCGTTCATGTTTTCATCCAACGATTGTCTTACAATGATATTGGATTTGTCATGATAATAAAATAAAAACAATTTGCTCAAACAATTTACATACACGTATATAAGACCTAACAGTGGCTTTTGAGGTAAGGACAGGCGGCCATCCGTTACGCTGATGAAGAAACGATCCCAGCTTTTGCCTGATTCAGGAAGATCATCGAAAACCCTCATAAGAATGGTCGGACAGAGAAAATACTCCTTCCCTTTTTTCATACACTGTTATCTCAAGATAAGTTGTGATATGAAAAACGTGAAAAAAAATGGTTCAAATGGCTCTGAGCACTATGGGACTCAACATCTTAGGTCATAAGTCCCCTAGAACTTAGAACTACTTAAACCTAACTAACCTAAGGACATCACACACACCCATGCCCGAGGCAGGATTCGAACCTGCGACCGTAGCAGTCCCGCGGTTCCGGACTGCAGCGCCAGAACCGCTAGACCACCGCGGCCGGCCAACGTGAAAAACTAATATAAAAGTAGCTCCGCGTAGTTTCTTGCATCTCTCTACAGTGTCATCACACACACTGTGGAAATACTTTGGTGATCCCAGGGTCACAAACATGCTACCGTGCCTCAACCATCTCCGGGTTCTTCCTTCAGTCTACTTGGAAAATTGAGCTATCAACCGCTTGTCATGAGTGAGATGTCAAATTCAGGAAAATGACAAGACATAACTATCACCACCATAAATCTAGCTACATGATTTTCTCGCAAAAGTATATCAGTGTCCTGTCGTCCAACATTTTTCCAGTTGGTACGAGACATAAAGGTAATCACCACTCTGACACTCTTTCCGTATGGTCCTTCCATCAATCTCCAAATTCGTCTATTACATCGCTTAGTAATTCAAATTCAGTTCCTGTTCTAATTTCTTCATTTTGTATTTTATCTAAGAGTATCACATTTATCTTAGGAATCTCATTTGTGGCGCTTCTCATTTGTCAGGTACAGGTCAAGATCTCACAGCCGAGGAGAAGTACAGAAACCGCCATGGTTTAAAACCAACTAATTTCACCTTCTTACCTCACCTCAGTTTTAAAGTTTGGTTTAAACTGCTTGAAATATATTGGAATGCTGTAAGTTTTCTCATCCATCAACCGTTTACTTGTTCCATGCTCTTGTCATATATGAGGGTTTTGATCTCATTTTCGTGTTATCCGTATAGAGATTCATATTGCATTCTTCGATAGTAAGCTCACCTTATGGGCAACGGTCCTACCAAAGGAACCATTGTTTTCAGAATCATTATTTCACTCTGCAATGGAGTATGCGCTGTTTTCGAACTTTCTGGCAGATTAAAACTGTGTACTGGACCGGTGCAAGAAATCATAACCTTGTTTTTTGCGAGCAATGCTCACATATTACAAAATGTTTTAAACGTGACTGAAACAGTAATGTTGTCTATGAAGTAGTTGGCGTTTTAAACGAGAGAGAGTTATCATTCAGACTTCCTTTGCATGTTCATATTGGCGGAAATTGTGGTTTTAGTCACGTAATGAAGTTAAATTATTATTGCAGTTCGCGAGCTTTCACAGCGCTATAAGAGACAGACAGGACTTTGTCTGGTCCCGTGTGGTTCCGCATCGTAGTTCAGGGAATAATAGTGTACTCATCCCAGCGGTACTGAATTAGACGGAAGCTGGAAGAGTGATAATTTAATGTTACATTTTCACAAAAGATAGTGCAGTGTGTCGCATTTGGCAGGGACGCCGAAGTTGCGCGCCGCGAACATAATGAGGGTTGTGCAGACGGATAGTTGTAGTTGTGTGTCGCTTGTAGAGACTTAGCGGCGCGGTTCGCTTTGCTGTGGATGCGCCGTGTGTCGGTCTGTTCGCTATTCAGAGGCGGCGAACGGGGTCGGGGTTTCCGACGCGCGTGGCTGCCTCCAGACCTATTCCGTATTATGTTTGCAATTGTGTAGTACCAGAGTTTGACACTTTGTGACAGTCTACGCCAACACTGAGCTATGTGGGCCGCAAACTTGATTGTAATTTCTGAAACTTCTCCGCTGGTCCCTGTAGATTATGGAAATAGCTCCAAAACAAGCATAATGCAGGAAAACGTACCAATTGCAAAGAAAAATACAATGCACGGTCCAATCCTATTAATGTGATGACCGTCTATGTTAGACGTCAACGTGTAGACTCATAGACGACAGATGGCAGCACTAGCAGCAGAGAATATACAGGGTGTTACAAAAAGGTACGGCCAAACTTTCAGGAAACATTCCTCACACACAAATAAAGAAAAGTTTTTATGTGGACATGTGTCCGGAAACGCTAAATTTCCATGTTAGAGCTCATTTAGTATAGTATGTACTGTACTTCCTCGATTCACCGCCAGTTGGCCCAATTGAAGGAAGGTAATGTTGACTTCGGTGCTTGTGTTGACAAGCGACTCATAGCTCTACAGTACTAGCATCAAGCACATCAGTACGTAGCATCAACAGGTTAGTGTTCATCACGAACATGGTTTTGCAGTCAGTGCAATGTTTACAAATGCGGAGTTGGCAGATGCCCATTTGATGTATGGATTAGCACGGGGCAATAGCCGTGGCGCGGTACGTTTGCATCGAGACAGATTTCCAGAACGAAGGTGTCCCGACAGGAAGACGTTCGAAGCAATTGAACGACGTCTTAGGGAGCACGGAACATTCCAGCTGATGACTCGCGGCTGTGGAAGACCTAGAACGACGAGGACACCTGCAACGGACGAGGCAATTCTTCGTGCAGTTGACGATAACCCTAATGTCAGCGTCAGAGAAGTTGCTGCTGTACAAGGTAACGTTGACCACGTCACTGTATGGAGAGTGCTGCGGGAGAACCAGTTATTTCCGTACCATGTGCTGGCACTATCAGCAGCTGATTGGCCTCCACGGGTACACTTCTGCGAATGGTTCATCCAACAATGTGTCAATCCTCATTTCAGTGCAAATTTTCTCTTTACGGATGAGGCTTCATTGCAACGTGATCAAATTGTAAATTTTTACAATCAACATGTGTGGGCTGACGAGAATCCGCACGCAAGTGTGCAACCACGTCATCAACACAGATTTTCTGTGAACGTTTGGGCAGGCATTGTTGGTGATGTCTTGATTGGGCCGCATGCTCTTCCACCTACGTTCAATGGAACACGTTATCATGATTTCATGCGGGATACTGTACCTGTGGTGCTAGAACATGTGCCTTTACAAGTACGACACAACATGTGGTTCATGCACATTTCAGTCGAAGTGTTCGTACGCATCCCAACAACAGATTCGGTAACCGATGGATTGGTAAAGGCGGACCAATTCCATGGCCTCCACGCTCTCCTGACCTCAACCCTCTTGACTTTCATTTATGGGGGCATTTGAAAGCTCTTGTCTACGCAACCCCGGTACCAAATGTAGAGATTCTTCTAGCTCATTTGTGGACGGCTGCGATACAAAACGCCATTCTACAGAGCTGCATCAGCGCATCAGGGATTCGATGCGACGGAGGGTGGATGCAGGTATCCTCGCTAACGGAGGACATTTTGAACATTTCCTGTAACAAAGTGTTTGAAGTCACGCTGGTACCTTCTGTTGCTGTGTGTTTCCATTCAATGATTAATGTGATTTGAAGAGAAGTAATAAAATGTGCTCTAACATGGATAGTAAGCGTTTCGGGACACATGTCCACATAACATATTTTCTTTCTTTGTGTGTGAGGAATGTTTCTTGAAAGTTTGGCCGTACCTTTTTGTAACACCCTGTATAAAACGTGTCGCCGAGACGCGGAAAACAGTGCAGCCGTTGTCACAACGCGCAAACGGAGTGGCATACCTGACGTCCAAAAGGGAATGATCATTGCCAAGGGTGGACGCATTTGCGAAACGGTTAAGGATGTAAACTGTTCACATGAAGCCGCGGTTAGAGAGTACCGAGCATGGCAAAATGGCGCTATCCAAAATTGACGCCGAGGCAACTGTGGTGCACCGCGGGGCATAGATGACAAACGACAGCTGCGGAGATGTTATCACAAAACGGCCTTCTAAAAGACGCGTTTTGGCAGGATATTTAATAAGCATGCATCGAAGCTAATATATATAGCATCAATATTTTTCGTGCTCTACACGAATGAATAAATAGTGAATGGCAATCAAGTGATGTTGGAAATAATTTTGTATTTCGTTCGTCTTCATTCCCTGGCAACCTCTCGCGATGGAGCAGACTCATTGCTGAGAGAGAGAGAGAGAGAGAGAGAGAGAGAGAGAGAGAGAGAGAGCGAGAGCGAGAGCGAGAGCGAGCTCTTACATGTACCTACCACATAATATTAGAGAACACATACACGTTGTTGTTGTTGTTGTTGTTGTTGTTGTCTTCAGTCCTGAGACTGGTTTGATGCAGCTCTCCATGCTACTCCATCCTGTGCAAGCTTCTTCATTTCCAAGTACTTACTGCAACCCACATCCTTCTGTATCTGCTTAGTGTATTCATCTCTTGATCTCCCTCTACGATTTTTACCCTCCACGCTGCCCTCCAATGCTAAATTTGTGATCCCTTGATGCCTCAGAACATGTCCTACCAACCGGTCCCTTCTTCTTGTCAAGTTGTGGCACAAACTCCTCTTCTCCTTAATTCCATTCAATACCTCCTCATTAGTTATGTGATCTACCCATCTACTCTTCAGCATTCTTCTGTAGCACCACATTTCGAAAGCTTCTATTCTCTTCTTCTCCAAACTATTTATCGTCCATGTTTCACTTCCATACATGGCTACACTCCATACAAATACTTTCAGAAACGACTTCCTGACACTTAAATCTATACTCGATGTTAACAATTTTTTCTTCTTCAGAAACGCTTTCCTTGCCATTGCCAGTCTACATTTTATATCCTCTCTACTTCGACCATCATCAGTTATTTTGCTCCCCAAATATCAAAACTCCTTTACTACTTTAAGTGTCTCATTTCCTAATCTAATTCCCTCAGCATCACCCGACTTAATTCGACTACACCCCATTATCCTCGTTTTGCTTTTGTTGATGTTCATCTTATATCCTCCTTTCAAGACACTGTCCATTCCGTTCAACTGCTCTTCCGAGTCCTTTACTGTCACTGACAGAACTACTATGTCATCGGCGAACCTCAAAATTTTTATTTCATCTCCATGGTTTTTAATTCCTACTCCGAATTTTTATTTTGTTGCCTTTATTGCTTGCTCAATATACAGATTGAATACCATCGGGAAGAGGCTACAACCTTGTCTCACTCCCTTCCCAACCACTGCTTCCCTTTCATACCCCTCGACACTTATAACTGCCATCTGGTTTCTGTACAAATTGTAAATAGCCTTTCGCTCCTTGTATTTTACCCCTGCCACCTTCAGAATTTGAAAGAGAGTATTCCAGTCCACATTGTCAAAAGCTTTCTCTAAGTCTACTAATGGTAGAAACGTAGGTTTGCCTTTCCTTAATCTAGCTTCTAAGATAAGTCGTAGGGTCAGTACACACATACACTGCCGGAAGAAAAGAAAATGGTATTCCTGAAAAGACGACTTCGATTTTTAACCGATGAGGGCGTATGCCACCTGGGGGATACTAACTGTACTGATAGTGATTTCAACTTCATCCGCCAACAGATAGCGTAGTGGCATAGCTACCAGAGTGCCAATTATGTCTACCCTTTAATAAGGAATGCTCACAGGCAGAAGGCTCAATGTCGTTCAGTCGTGTGAAGCAAGCGTACAACCATGCCACAAGACGCACTCGTGCTTCTTACATCCGAATGAGCGAGTTTGGAAGGGGTCGAATGGTGGCCTTGTGTGTGGCGGAGTGGTCCTTTCGGAGAAGTGCCACGTAATTTGGACGTGCTGCGTCAATTGTGCAACTGTGCTGGCATCAGTGGTCACGTGAACACTCTCTCAACCCTGGACGAGATTGAGGACCCTACGCAGCACAGACGCCCTCCAGGATCGTCGCGTTGTAACAGCAGCGGTGGCCGATCGTACACACAGCACAGATGAGAGGGTTTGTGAGCTCAGACGTATCGACACGTACTGTCACCAACCGGTTATCAGCAGTGGGACTAGGTGCACACACGCACCTGTAGCCCGTCTTCCACTCAACTCATAGCATCGACGTGCACGGCTCGACCGGTGCCGCCGGCCGAAGTGGCCGTGCGGTTAAAGGCGCTGCAGTCTGGAACCGCAAGACCGCTACGGTCGCAGGTTCGAATCCTGCCTCGGGCATGGATGTTTGTGATGTCCTTAGGTTAGTTAGGTTTAACTAGTTCTAAGTTCTAGGGGACTGATGACCTCGGCAGTTGAGTCCCATAGTGCTCAGAGCCATTTCGACCGGTGCCATCAGAGGTTTGCTTCACAGATGGAATGACGCCCCGTGGTCTTTAGCAATGATAACAGATACTACCTGCACGCAAGTGATGTTCGTTTGTAAGAGGCCTGTATTTTAAGTAAGCACCGTTTTGAAATTAAAAAAAGACGTGCAAAGATATCACAATAATTTTATTTTTACATGGAAGCCTGTACCTTAATCTACATTTCTACATAATTTCCGTCAATATTGAGGCACTTGTCATAACGTTGTACCAGTTTTTGAATACCCTTCTCATAGAAGTCTGCCGCCTGATTCAAAATGGTTCAAATGGCTCTGAGCACTATGGGACTTAACAGCTGTGGTCATCAGTCCCCTAGAACTTAGAACTACTTAAACCTAACTAACCTAAGGACATCACACACATCCATACGCGAGGCAGGATTCGAACCTGCGACCGTAGCCGTCGCGCGGTTCCGGACTGCACGCCTAGAACCGCGAGACCACCGCGGCCGGCTCTGCCGCCTGACTTTGACTTCGTCATTGTCCTGGAGACGCTGACCGCCCAGGTGTTTCTTCAAGTGCAGGAACAGATGGTAGTCACTGGGCGCAAAATCGGGTCTGTACGAAGGATGATCTAGAGTTCCCATAAAAGATGTGATGAGATCTTTGGTGTGATTCGCCACATGCGAACGGGGATTGTCTTGCAGCAAAACGATGCCCTTTCTCAAATTGCCACGTCTTTAGTTCTGAATTGAACGGCGCAGATTGTGCAATGTCTTACAGTAAGCTGCTGCATTGATTGTCTCATTACGAGGCAGAAATTCCACAAGCAATACTCCTTTTCTGTCCCAAAATACTGTGCAGTGGTTAACAAGTCAGGCGGCAGATTTCTGTGAGGAGGGTGTTCAAAAACTGGTACAACTTTATGACAAGTGCCTCAATATTGACGGAGATTATGTAGCAAAGTAGATTAAGGTACAGGATTTCATGTAAAACTAAAATTATTGAGATATCTTAGCACATCTTTCTTTAATTTCAAAACGGTACTTACTTAAAACACACGCCTCGTACGCGTGACTTTTACCTGGTGAACTCTGTCTCGTATAGTGCATCCGAGCAAGACACACTGGCTCCACCCCCAGCCTTCTGGTCTGGGGTGTGGTGAGCTACAACTCTCGTTTACCTTTGGTGTTTCTGGGTGGGGGGGAGGGAGTAACCAGCTCTCTGTATATGCTGAATGTTGCTAGAACCGTTCTTTTGCCATTCTTGCAACAGGAAAGTGATATCTTGTTCCAACAGGATAACGCTCGCCCCTTGCTCTTCAAGACGTACAGCAGCTTCCTTGGCCAGCATGATCTACGGACTAGTCCTCAATCGAGCAAGTGTTGGATATGATGGAGTGAGAAGTGACTCGCGCGACTCGTCAGCCAACAACTCTTATACAACTACGTGAACAGGTCGCGCAGGTGTGGCAAAACGTATCCCAGAACAGTATAAGCCATCTGTACGATCGTCTGGATACCAGAGTCAGCGTCTGCATTACCACCCGCGGAGCCTACACCTTTTACTAATATGGATGTTTCAACATGGTAGCTCCAAACCGATTGTGCTATTGATCCGTAAAAGTAATCAGTTCGTCCTCCATACGCACTGCCGCAACAATAAACATAAAAAAGTATGCATTATTTTTTTCCGGCAGTGTATTTTGGAGCCTGTAACTGCTACCAGCTGTTGAGTAGACGTTAGTTGGAAATAATAGTTTTTTGAAAGGCTCAGTTCCGGTAAGGAAAGTGTTACATGTACGCGTGATAAGGCTGGTGCACTGCCAACGAGCAGAATGTTAAGCGCCCATTCCGTGGAATGGAATATGGGAAGTCACACGACTGCGGGGACTTTATTTTTTTGCCGCGGCGCCGTGTGCCCTGAGTGATTCCCTGGAAGTCTGGCGGCATTGAAGTCGCGTCGGCGGCGGCTTTTACCTCCAGGAGAGGCATTCCTGCGCGAGCTGCTGTGCGCCTTCAAAAGGCGACGCGCCGGCGTCGCGACGCCTGCCGTCTAGCGCCGAGCCCTGCCGCTCTGGGCGCTTTTCTTTCGGTGGCTCTGCCCTCCCTCCCCCTACCCTGCCGTCGCTGGCCCGCGTTTTGTGTCGTCAGCAAGAGTGTCTCATTATATTCTTGTTCCCACTGTACGCTGCTGGCGCTACGGCAGCCCCTGGTACTTTCGCTAGACCCCATGGTTGTAACGCTGAAAATAAGTGCGTTAATTTTTCTCTTGTAGAAGTCATTACATGTGGAGCTGTACTACCTCTGACAAGTCAAGGGAGTGCAAATCGTCCATGAACTGGTTCGGAAATTTCCGCAGTATACACCTTTTTTTCTCTTTTTCTTAGCCCTCTGCTATCAAAAAATCTGTCTACCGTTGCCGCCATGTCGGATCTCTAAAGCCCGTGTTGTTTAAACTTACATAAATTGACACTATTTTGACTACTTATGACGTGAACGACATATAATGTATAAATAATTTTATTTTTCTTAATGTATACATTAAAAAACAATTTTTATGCTTTAACTAGTGGTTTTTATTCTTATTGTAAGTTTGCGCAGGGTCGACAGACAATAGCAGAATGTTTCAAGCAAACAGGTTTGGTGCACTTATAACATGCAATTTGACTTCTTCTGTCTTTCGTCTCTACACAATATGCACATCTTTGCATTTTCTTAGCGGGTGGTTTCACTGCCCTTCTTGGATCCGTTGCTACTACTGAATTCATTGACTTCTTTACCCCTGCTAGTTTTCCAAAATTGATGCTGGAAATCGAACAGCTCATTTTTCATTCGTAGCCAGCATTATCCATATTATGTATGCATTCATTACACTTACGTCCATCATGTTGAAGAAAACCACAAATGTTTTTCTCTTCACACTGTAGCACCGTGTCTTTCTGGTCCATGGTGTCTCTGCCGCCCTTTGTGGCATTATACGTCATAATTGCAGACTTCTTTACTTGTGATGACGACACAGCTGGTCAGTCATGAAGAGAACTAAGAACGGTAACAATCTTGTTTTCCTTAGGAACATAAGAGGCTATCATCACATGTGGTTTAAGTGTAATACAATCGGTAGCCAATTCAACTTTGTTTTTCGGATAATACCGACTAGTGTCAGATCTTTTGACAACAAATAATGAACTAAGTAGAGAGAGGTGTAAAAAATTATCACCGATGATATTATGTTCAGATGTGTGTGAATTCCTAAGGGAACGATCTGCTGATGTCATCGGTACCTATACGCTAAGAACAACATACATACCCTGCCCGAGCGAGGATTCGAACTCCGGCGGGATTACGTCCAGACTTTTCATGTCCAATAGGCAGGGTTTTCACAACATTCTTTTCAAGTCGCGCTTCTCTGGCTTCTTTCTCCTTTCCCATAAACGCTTTCATCTTCCAGCGGTAAATTGTTGCACTGCCACAAACTCCCCAGAACATTATTCCGCATCTACCACGTTTTGATGGGATGTATTGTCGAAATGGACCGCGACCTGCCCGCATCTCGTGGTCGTGCAGTCTCGCTTCCCACGCCCGGGTTCCCGGGTTCGATTCCCGGCGGGGTCAGGGATTTTCTCTGCCTCGTGATGGCTGGGTGTTGTGTGCTGTCCTTAGGTTAGTTAGGTTTAAGTAGTTCTAAGTTCTAGGGGACTGATGACCATAGAAGTTAAGTCCCATAGTGCTCAGAGCCATTTTTTTTTTTTGACCGCGACCTCTAAATGTGAGCAACTGTCCATTCACGGTCTCGTACCATTCTAAAATGTAGGCATCACTAAGCGTAATTTGCTACATCTAAAAAGCTGCTATGATTAGTTCCAATCTTTCATTTGACATATGTTCACGTCGAGCTGCTGCACTGTGAAAGCGCGACTCCCTGAGAATAGCATGGAAGCGATTGCGAGACATAATTTCATTGGTTGGCCTTTCTCAACATTCCAAAGTGGATTGATAGCTTCGTTTTTTGACTTGTAAACTCCAGTCAGGATCAGAACACCAAGAAGCTTTTCCATTTCATGCATATCGATATCCATCCAGTTCTCGTAAATGATTCGACTTCCTTGTTGGTCCACATACACACTTTGTAAACGGGGGTACACGAATGAAAAACATAAAACAAGATTCTTGATTCAGATCCTACTCGAATAGCAGATTACAAATCATCCTTATAATTTACAAAGTCAACTAAGGTGTATCTCGTGTCTAGAGAAGCATCAAACGTATTCTTGACCCATCATTCATCTGCTAGAGGCACACACCACAATCGATGTTCTCTCAACCAAATAAAGGTGGTAAATGTGCTGAAGCAGTCAGTCGCACAATTTACATGGGAGGAAATAATGGTCCAGAGAAAACACACGTCCATATTGAATCTTCTCAAATTTCCAAGTGACCTCGAAAGTTATCCAACACATACTAAGCGTTAGTTCGCTATTCGGCCGTTTAGAGGACACAATGGTTAAGTCAGCTACATTCCTGCATCCTAACAGGATAATACCCGCCGCAGGTCACCGGCGCAGGCAGAATCATCCTAATAAACCAGTCACATATATATTTTATCAGTGTACTTACAGTTAAATGTTACGATCACTGTCTCAATTGGATGACATTCGACAATGAGCGGAGCATCGGAAATACACCCTGCTGATGGCTGTGACTCTGGAAATAGAAATATATGTACCATTATTATTACTTGACATACTTTCCCTTATTATGTCACAGTATTCCAAGTCAAATTCTTACCTTCTTTATGACTGGACATAATCATTTCCTTTGCACATGTCTGAACACATACTTTATAAGCCTGATTCTCAAGGTGAACCCATCACGATTCCCTACTACTAAGTGTAATACTTGGCCAATAGGCGATTGCCGGCGATGCAAAATAATACTGACTGAAAATCAGCGATGGGTGGACAAATTTTTCTTGATTGTGCAACCATTATTTCTTAGAAGTAGAGGCATACGTTAAAAACACGATCACAACGACCATATTTCTATCACAATCGGTCTTGGTTATGCAGGTAATCAGAATTATCCGTGTTAAAAGCTATACTAGCTTTATAAATCGAGGTATGGCATTACCCCCGAATGTAGTGGTTTGTCTGCACAAATACCGTGACACTGAATATAGACGGGAATTTGCTGGAGTGTATGTTATCAGAGCGACAGGGTGGGTACACATAGGGAAACAGTCACTTTGTTTCCTTCGAGGCAGCATTCCACTGAATGTTTATTGAGGTAACAGTGATACACGCGAGTTGACTACTGCATTTGACGCTTTACAGGAAGACAGAGAACCATCTGACTCTAAACATACTTGCTTCTTCATTAAAGGATGACATAGAACAGATGGAGTGGTCAGTTGAGTTGGAGTTGTACCGAGGTACAATTTAATGGTAGACTGAAGATGCATTCTAGAGAGAGAGAGAGAGGGGGGGGGGGGAAGTTGTGGCAGATCATTTGACCGCTTTTTTCTGATGTTCTGTCAACAGACTGCTGGTTTCAATCTATAATGACCATGTTTTTTTTATTAAAAAAACCAGTAGTGCTGCTGACAACAGGACTCGTGCATATGCTGTTATTTATATATTTTTGACGTTGCTGGTGCTGATTTTGCATTTAACATTTGACAATGCCACTATGGCTGGAGTACATTGGGACATTGTTTTTATAATACAGATCTGAAGATGGTCTTTATGGACTGAAACCGGTAATCTGTTGACAAAAAATTTTGTAATCATAAAGTAAAGGAGATTTATGAAATATATAGTGGCGGCACAAGGAGTTGCAAGTACAAGGCTGGCCTGTTTGGCCGAGCGGTTCTAGGCGCTTCAGTCTGGAACCGCGCGACCGCTATGGTTGCAGGTTCGAATCTTGACTCGGGCATGGATGTGTGTGATGTCCTTAGGTTAGTTAGGTTTAAGTAGTTCTAAGTTCTAGGGGACTGATGACCTCAGATGTTAAGTCCCATAGTGCTCAGGTCCATTTGAACCATTTGCAAATACCAGTTTCATATCACGTTCCTTACCCGAATCACTTTCTAAATTCAGTGATTTTATGACGAGTTTCCGTCGTCAGCTGCGAGTAACCACATTGTTGGTCCGATAATATACACTCCAATGATCACCGGATATATTTATTGTCGCTGTATTTGTCCAGAAAAACCACTCCATTCGGAGGTAATGCCATTCCTCGATTCATAAAGCCAGTATAGCTTTTAAGATGGATACTTGTGTGAACCTGTAGAACCAAGACCGCTTGTGATAGTAATATGGTCGTTGCGATCGCGTTTTTTTAACAATTGGCGGTTTGTAAAACGATTACATCTCTCTTTCTAAGACATAGTTGTAGCACTAGCAAGAAAAACTTATGAGACATGTCCACCCATCGCTGATTTTCGGTCTATATTATTTCGTATCGCTCGCAATCAGTTATTGGTTCAAATGGTTCAAATGGCACTGAGCACTATAGGACTTAACATCTGAGGTCATAAGTCCCCTAGACTTAGAACCACTTAAACCTAACTAACCTAAGGACATCAGACACATCCATTCCCGAGACAGGATTGGTACCTGCCACCATAGCAGCAGTGCAGTTCCGGACTGAAGCGGCTAGAACCGCTTGGCCACAACGACCAGCAATCAGTTATTGGTTAAGTATTATACTTAGTAGTTGGGGACAAGTGATAGGTTCGCCTAGATCATCTGGCTTATAAAGATTGTGTGTGTTCTGACGTGTGCAAAGGAAATGACTATGTCCAGTCGTAAGGCAGGTATAGATTTGACGTGGAATACTGTGATAGAAAAGTGGAAAGTATATCAAGTAATAAAAATGATACAGATATTTCCATCTCCAGAGTCACAGCTGTCAGCGGGGTGTATTTCCAATACTTCGCTCATTGTTGAATGTTATCCAATTGAGATTGCGATCGTAACATTTAATATAAGTACACTAATAAAATATATATGGGACTGATTTATTAGGATGATTCTGTCTGCAACAGTGACTTACAGTGGGGATGATTGACTTTTCTGGCTAATGGTAGCAGCTGTCCGAATGAAGAGGGCTGTTGGGATGTGGGAATGTAACTGACTTAACCAAGTCGTCCTCTAGACGGCCAATAACGAACAAACACTTCATATGTGTTGGATAACCTTCACAGCCGCTTGAAAATTTGAGAAGATTCAATATGGATGTGTGTTTTCGCTGGACGATTATTTACTCCTTTGTAAATTGTCTGACTGACCGCTTCAGGACATTTGCCGCCTTTATGTGGTTGTGAGAACATCGATTGCGTTCTGTGCATCTAGTAGGTTAAGGACGGATGAAGGACAAGTTTGCTGGTTCTCTAGACATGAGATACATCTTAGTTTACTTTGTGAATTATAAGGATGATTTGGAATCCGCTATATCACCAACATCAGTTCTCATGAGTGGAAATATCAGTTTTATGTATTTTTTAGATTTTTCATGTAAAGGTCTTTGCAGGCTTGATAAGTTTCTAATTACTAAGTGGTTTACAGCACGCTCCATCTCGCTAAAGTTTCGGGTTTCTAAAGAAATAATTTCGAGTCTGTATCTTCGGAATTATACTGTGCAAGCGATCGGTAGCGTACTGCTATGTGTCGAAAAGTATCGCGAAAATGGTATGATATTCTGACAAACCATGTGAAAATACATGTGTTCTTGTAATCCCAGAGTCTGGAGATTGGTGTAGAAAATAAGCGAGCAAGCAGGTCAGGGACGAGAAACTGTGATGGCTTTGTGCCTAGGGGAACCGACCCAGCCTTTGGTCCGCCAAGGGCACTCTGCTCACATGTCGGAAGCTTATGACTTGTGACCATCGGTTGCAAGAAAATATCTAGTGCTGCAAGGAGTATATATGGTGCTCTCTGTCTTTGTGGTATATGTGCGAGTGTGTGGTGATCGACTGCTACATGAATGATGCAAAAGGGACGATTTTGTATGGCGCAGGATACGAATTGTATGTTTACTACATCGAACATGTATGCAGTTATATATGAATACGTGCACAGTTAGACACTGCTGCCGGCCGAAGTGGCCGTGCGGTTAAAGGCGCTGCAGTCTGGAACCGCAAGACCGCTACGGTCGCAGGTTCGAATCCTGCCTCGGGCATGGATGTTTGTGATGTCCTTAGGTTAGGTAGGTTTAACTAGTTCTAAGTTCTAGGGGACTAATGACCTCAGCAGTTGAGTCCCATAGTGCTCCGAGCCATTTGAACCATTTAGACACTGCTCGAATGTCCCATGTTCCCATCACTAGGAACAATGCACCCTATGCTATTCTGGGAAGCATTTGAACAGATTTCTATAGCGCGACCTGTGACATCAGTATCTTCAGGTTGGGAGGTATTGCACTAGCAATGGTAAACACGTGTGCAAGGCCCAGAGGTGTCTTGCCTATGGCGCTGGTTTGAGTGTGCCGTCTGGTGTGCATGCCTTGGAGTTCTGTAGGGGGCCAGTTTGCTGATACGTTGCAGTTGACAATTGTTTGAAAGCATTTTTTTTAATTGCAGTGAGTTTTTGTGCACTGCATTATTTTCAGCTGTTTAAGCATTGTGAGTTTGTTTGCACAGCACTACACTTGCATTATCTTGTGACAATTTAAGAGTTGTTTTTGTGTCTGTTGCATTATTTTGTGAACAGGTGTGCATTCTGTGCAATGCATGATTTACGTGCATTATTTTGACAATTAACGAGTTTTTTGCATCTCTGATACATCAGTATACTGCATTATTTAGAAGATTTAAAAGTAATTTGCAGGTCTGTAGGCTGTTTTTTTCGACCCCAAGCATGTCAGTGTGTGTGTTTTGTATGAATGTAAGAAATAAACTACGTGAAATTCATCCATAAATAAAATGTTCCAAAATAAATATAGTACACTTATTCCTCTCCAGCAGCTCAGCACAGGCTGAGTCATTTTCCACCCAGACCGCCATGGGATGAAAGCGCATTCTGGTGGCAGTTCTGTGTACTAGGTCAGTTGCATTATGGACCTCATGGTGGACAAACTGGATGGAGTTACTGCCTCAAATTCTTTAAATAAACGCTGTATGCAAAATAAATACTTACATCCATCCTATCCAGCAGCCCAGTACAGGTTGTGCCCTTTCCCTACAAATTCCTAGAAAGAGATGGTGGTTGGATTACTTAGGTTAGTGGAGGTAGCCCTAGCGACCTATTTTCCCTGCAGTTTTCTTACGTTCCTCCCCCTCCCCCCCCCCCCCATGAACCATGGACCTTGCCGTTGGTGGGTTCAAAATGGTTCAAATGGCTCTGAGCACTATGGGACTTAACATCTGTGGTCATCAGTCCCCTAGAACTTAGAACTACTTAAACCTAACTAACCTAAGGACATCACACACATCCATGCCCGAGGCAGGATTCGAACCTGCGACCGTGGCATTCGCGCGGTTCTGGACTGAGCGCCTAGAACCGCGAGACCACCGCGGCCGGCGCCGTTGGTGGGGAGGCTTGCATGCCTCAACGATACAGATAGCCACCGTATGTGCAACCACAACGGAGGGGTATCTGTTGAGAGGCCAGACAAACGTGTGGTTCCTGAAGAGGGGCAGCAGCCTTTTCAGTAGTTGCAGGGGCAACAGTCTGGATGATTGACTGATCTGGCCTTGTAACGCTAACCATAACGGCTTTGCTGTTGTGGCACTGCAAACGGCTGAAAGCAAGGGGAAACTACAGCCGTAATTTTTCCCGAGGGCATGCAGCTTTACTGTATGGTTAAATTATGATGGCGTCCTCTTGGGTAAAATATTCCGGAGGTAAAATAGTCCCCCATTCGGATCTATGGGCAGGGACTACTCAAGAGGACGTCATTATAAGGAGAAAGAAAACTGGCATTCTACGGATCGGAGTGTGGAATGTCAGATCCATTAATCGGGCAGGTAGGTTAGAAAATTTAAAAAGGGAAATGGATAGGTTAAAGTTAGATATAGTGGGAATTAGTGAAGTTCGGTGGCAGGAGGAACAAGACTTTTGGTTAGGTGAATACAGGGTTATAAATACATAATCGAGTAGGGTTAATAATGAATAAAAATAGGAGTGCGGGTAAGCTACTAGAAGCAGCATAGTGAACGCATTATTGTGGCCAAGATAGACACAATGCCCACGTCTACTACAGTAATACAAGTTTATATGCCAACTAGCTCTGCAGATGATGAAGAAATTGAAGAAATGTATGATGAGATAAAATAAATTATTCAGGTAGAGACTGGAATTCAACAGTAGGAAAAGGAAGAGAAGGAAACATAGTAGGCGAATAAGGATTAGGGCTAAGAAATGAAAGAGGAAGCCGCCTGGTAGAATTTTGCACAGAGCATAACTTAATCATAGCTAACACTTGGTTTAAGAATCATGAAAGAATGTTGTATACATGGAAGAACCCTGGAGATACTAAAAAGTTTCAAATAGATTATATAATGGTAAGACAGAGATTTGGGAACCAGGTTTTAAATTGTAAGACATTTCCAGGGGCAGATGTAAACTCTGACCACAATCTATTGGTTATGAACTGTAGATTAAAACTGAAGAAACTGCAAAAAGGTGGGAACT
Organism: Schistocerca cancellata; assembly: GCF_023864275.1. Classification (NCBI taxonomy): domain Eukaryota; kingdom Metazoa; phylum Arthropoda; class Insecta; order Orthoptera; family Acrididae; genus Schistocerca; species Schistocerca cancellata. Next base: position 374,265,998 of record NC_064633.1, on the reverse strand, counting down.
TAAGGAGATGGGACCTGGATAAACTGAAAGAACCAGAGGTTGTCCAGAGTTTCAGGGAGAGCATAAGGGAACAATTGACAGGAATGGGGGAAATAAATACAGTATAAGAAGAATGGGTAGCTTTGAGGGATGAAATAGTGAAGGCAGCAGAGGATCAAATAGGTAAAAAGACGAGGGCTATTAGAAATCCTTGGGTAACAGAAGAGATACTGTATTTGATTGACGAAAGGAGAAAATACAAAAATGTAGTGAATGAAGCAGGCAAAAAGGAATACGAACGTCTCAAAAATGAGGTCGACATGAAGAGCAAAATGGCTCATCAGGGATGGCTAGAGGACAAATGTAAGGATGTAGAGGCTTATCTCACGAGGGGTAAGATAGATACTGCCTACAGGAAAATTAAAGAGACCTTTGGAGAAAAGAGAACCACTTGCATGAATATCAAGAGCTCAGATGGGAACCCAGTTCTAAGCAAAGAAGTTGGATGGAATATATAGAGGGTATATACAGTGGCTATGTTCTTGAGGATAATATTATGGAAATGGAAGAGGCTGTAGATGAAGATGAAGATGAAATGGGAGATATGACACTGCGTGAAGAGTTTGACAGACCTAAGTCGAAACAAGGCCTCGTGATTAGACAATATACCATTAGAACTACTGACAGCCGTGGGAGAGCCAGTCCTGAAAAAACTCTACCATCTGGTGAGCAAGGTGTATGAGACAGGCGAAATTCCCTCAGACTTCAAAAATAATATAATAATCCCAATACCAAAGAAAGCAGATGTGAAAATTACCGAAGTATCAGTTTAATAAGTCACAGCTGCAAAATACTAATGCGAATTCTTTACAGATGAATGGAAAAACTGGTAGAAGCCGACCGCGGGGAGGATCAGTTTGGATTCCGTAGAAATGTTGGAACACATGAGGCAATACTGACCCTACGACTTATCTTACAAGAAAGGTTCAAGAAAGGCAAACGTACGTTTCTAGCATTTGTAGACTTAGAGAAAGCTTTTGACAATGTTGACTGGAATGCTCTCTTTCAAATTCTGAAGGTGGCAGGGCTAAAATAAAGGGAGCGAAAGGCTATTTACAATTTGTACAGAAACCAGATGGCAGTTATAAGGGAAGCAGTGGTTGGGAAGGGAGTGAGACAAGGTTGTAGCCTCCCCCTGATGCTATTCAATCTGTATATTGAGCAAGCAATAAAGGAAACAAAAGAAAAGTTCGGAGTAGGCATTAAAATCAATGGAGCAGAAATAAAAACTTTGAGGTTCGCCGATGACATTGTAATTCTGTCAGAGACAGCGAAGGACTTGGAAGAGCAGTTGAACGGAATGGACAGTGTCTTGAAAGGAGGGTATAAGATGAACATCAACAAAAGCAAAACGAGGATAATGGAATGTAGTCGAATTAAGTCGGGTGATGCTGAGGGAATTAGATTAGGAAATGAGACACTTGAAGTGGTAAAGGAGTATTGCTGCTTGGAGAGCAAAATGACTGATAGTCGAAGTAGAGAGGAAGTAAAAGGTAGACTGGCAATGGCAAGGAAAGCGTTTCTGAAGAAGAGAAATTTGTTAACATCGAGTATTGATTTAAGCGTCAGGAAGTCATTTCTGAAAGTATTTGTATCGAGTGTGGCCATGTATGGAAGTGAAACATGGACGATAAATAGTTTAGACAAGAAGAGAATAGAAGCTTTCGAAATGTGGTGCTACAGAAGAATGGTGAAGATTATATGGGTAGATCACATAACTAATGAGGAGGTATTGAATAGAATTGGAGAGAATAGGAGTTTGTGGCACAACTTGATTTGATGAAGGGATCGGTTGGATGGACATGGTCTGAGGCATCAAGCTATTACAAATTTAGCATTGGAGGGCAGTGTGGAGGGTAAAAATCGTAGAGAGAGACCAAGAGATGAATACACTAAGCAGATTGTAGCAGGATGTAGGCTGCAGTAGGTACTGGGAGATGAAGAAGCTTGCACAGGATAGAGTAGAATGGAGAGCTGCATCGAACCATTCTCAGGACTGGAGACCACAACAACAACATTAACATTTTCCTAGGTTAGTAGAGGTAGCCGTGATGTGTTGCATTTTCTTACTGGAATTTGAATTTCCCGCCATTTTATGGGGGAGGGGAGAGGTTAGGTTAGTGGAGGTAGCCCAATTGACCTATCTTCCTGCCAAAATCTGAACTTCCCGCCCTGTCGTCAATTTATGTTTCCACATATATCGCCACCATCTTGAATCAGCGATCTTGAATACATTTACCAACAATGCCATGTGAGGTAGTGCTGGCTTTGCCCTTCTACTACAGCCCTGTGAAATTCTTTGAGTTCCTCACGGTGTGTGTACTTGTGTGTGTGTCCTAGCACTGTCATTGTGAAACTGAAGTTCATTTGCATTTTTGTGGCGAAAAACTGGCTGAAGTCGTTTCTTGAATTTCCTAAGGGTATTGCAGCTGTGTGCGGCTGGCCGGCATGCAGGAGATCGGAAATGTTTGCGCATCCTAATTGCGATGATCACAGATGTCTCACTCAACGACTCACCATGCTTTTGTTCGCTGCCAAGTCTCTGTAGACGTTGTGCAGGCGCCTATGAAAATGTGCAGTGCTATTGTTTTTCATCAAAAGGAACTTAATGACAGATCCCTGCTTGGAGTGCACCTCATTTACTGACGCAATTTTGGGGCCTACTTGCAGCGTTGCCACATATCGGAACTTCATCAAAGTATAGGAGAAACTCCACGATATTTCACAAAAAAATTCGACATTTTCTTTAACAAAAATTGGGAGCGATAAAAAGTGTTGCTTTACTTATTGATCGCTGCTCTTATGAATATTGGGATTTACTAATGACATTGTATTTCTGAGAGCGATTTGAAAAGACTCTGAAGATCAATTGAATGGAATGGATAGGGTCTTCAAAAGAGGTTGTAAGATGAGCATCATCTAACGTGAAGTAAGCGTAGCGGGCTGTACTCGAATTCAGGTGAATTTGATTAGGTAATGGCAGAGTAACTGACGAATTTTGCTATCTGGGTACCTGACGATTGGCAAAATGAATATAAAATGCAGAATCATGATAGAAATAAAGGTTTCTGGGAACAGAAATTTGCTGAAAATGACACTAATTTAGAACAAGTCATGTTTCAAAATCTACAAAAACCGCCGATGATATTAATCTTTGACAATTAGCAATTTCGATCATCTTCAGGTATCAGTTTCGATAATCCTCAGGTATTAAATAATTTACAACATCCTGTGTTGTAAAGTTGTGACTATGACAGGATGGTTCACAATTTATCTGGCGCCACATGTAGAGCATTGCTGTACAGGCTGTTATAAATAGGTTTATACTATCTGTGGATTACCAAAGTATTGAAACCATTAATTAATAAAGACTTATTTCATTATCAACACTATACGAGACGTAAATTTAAATCTTAAAAAGTTTTTTGTGAATGTGTTAGTTGTCTTGAATCTAGCGCTTAATTCCAATGAGAAGTGGGCGATAAGCAGTTCAGATAAGAGGAGAATAGTACCTTTTGCAATATAGCGCTAGAGTAGAACAGCAACAACGTGTGGTTCAAGAGCCTGGTGCAAGTCTTGCACAACTGGACGCCACTTCAGTGACTTGCGTGTCCCTAACCTAACCCAGCAATCCTACCGGAGATAGGCTACCTACAGATTGTAATAGTCAGTGATGGCCAGGCTGCACAGTCCCTTCTCGGTCATAATGCGGCCGGTGGCGTGAGTGCTGTATCTTTGCGGAAACACCTCATCCGAAGAGATAGCGACGCTCTTGTCAAATGAAGGCATTCTACCAGAGTCATCCCCAACCCATGCTTATGAACAGAGAATTTAATTGGTTGGAATGCAATGAAGGAGAATGTCTACGATCGAAATGTAGGCCATGTGTTTTAAATTTTTCCCACTTATAAATACACTACTGGCCATTAAAATTGCTACACCAAGAAGAAAAGCAGATGTAAACGGGTATTCATTGCACAAATATATTATACTAGAACTGACATGTGATTACATTTTCACGCAATTTGGGTGCATAAATCCTGAGAAATCAGTGCCGAGAACAACCACCTCTGCCCGTAATAACGGCCTTGATACGCCTGGGCATTGAGTCAAACAGAGCTTGGATGGCGTGTACAGCTACAGTTGCCCATGCAGCTTCAACACTATACCACAGCTGATCAAGAGTAGTGACTGGCGTATTGTGACGGGCCAGTTGCTCGGCCACCCTTGACCAGACGTTTTCAACTGGTGAGAGATCTGGAGAATGTGCTGGCCAGGGCAGCAGTCGAACATTTTCTGTATCCAGAAAGGTCCGTACAGGACCTGCAATATACGGTCGTGCATTATCCTGCTGAAATGTATGGTTTCGCAGAGATAGAATGAAGGATAGAGCCACGGGTCGTAACACATCTGAAATGTAACGTCCGCTGTTCAAAGTGCCGTCAATGCGAACAAGAGGTGACCGAGACGTGTAACCAATGGCACCCCATACCATCACGCCGGGTGTTACTCCAGTATGGCGATGACGAATACACGCTTCCTATGTGCGTTCACCGCGATGTCGCCAAACACGGATGCGACCATCATGATGCTGGATTCATCCGAAAAAATGACGTTTTGCCATTCGTGCACCCAGGGTCGTCGATGAGTACACCATCGCAAGCGTTCCTGTCTGTGATGCAGCGTCAAGGGTAACGGCATCCATGGTCTCCGAGCTGATAGTCCATGCTGCTGCAAACGTCGTCGCACTGTTCGTGCAGATGGTTGTTGTCTTGCAAACGTCCCCATCTGTTGACTCTGGGATCGAGACGTGGCTGCACGATCCGTTAGAGCCATGCGGATAAGATGCCTGTCATTTCGACTGCTAGTGATACGAGGCCGTTGGGATCCAGCACGGCGATCCGTATTAGCCTCCTGAACCCAACGATTCCATATTCTGCTAACAGTCATTGGATCTCGACCAATGCGAGCAGCAGTGTCATGATACGATAAACCGCAATCGCGATTAGCTCAAATCCGAACTTTATCAAATTTGGAAACGTGATGGTACGCGTTTCTCCTCCTTACACGAGGCATCGCAACGACGTTTCACCAGGCAACGCCGGTCAACTGCTGTTTGTGTATGAGAAATCGGTTGGGAAGTTTCCTCATGTCAGCACGTTGTAGATGTCGCCACCGGTACCAACCTTGTGTGAATGCTCTGAAAAGCTAATCATATGCGTAACAAAGCATCTTCTTCCTTTCGGTTAAATTTCGCGTCAGTAGCACGTCATCTTCGTGGTGTAGCAGTTTTAATGGCGAGTAGTGTAATTTTGCACTTTCCGAAAGAAATAGCAATACCAAGAAACAATTGTACGACATAAATGAAAGTTGGTGGGAGACTTCCTATATATGAAGATGATGCCTATTCAAATATTCAGTAGGACGACGATTCGAACCCGCCTCCAGCCATCCTGATTTAGGTTTTCCGTGACTTCCCTAAATTGCTTCAGGTAAATGGCTGGAAGGTTACTTTGAAAGAGCACGGCCCTATCCTTCCCTAATCTGATGGGAGACCTCACTGTTTGGTCCACTCCCCCGAATCAATCAACCAACCAACCCATTCAAAATAAGAATGGCCCTAGCTATGAGGATGCAAATCAGGTTTGGTGTAAATACACGCTGTAGCGCTCGTGTAACGTTAGTTGCTTTTGAGATTCGATGTGGTGCGTTGATGTTAGTCAGAAATGCCTTCAAGGTGACGAAGAAGCCATTAGTACCACCTCACTGAGTTTGAACTAGGTCGTGTAATAGGCCTACGAGAACATGGATATTCCTTATCCATTACTGCAGAAAGACCTGGCAGGAATGCAGCCACAGTACGTGAATGCTAGTAGCGGTGGTCACGAGAATGTACGGTCTCAAGAAGACCGGTCTCTGGGCGGCCACGTGGCACTGCCGAGAGGGAGACCTTCGTGTCTGATGTATGGCTCCAGCGCATCGTACAGAATCTGCAGCAGAAACTGAGCAGCAGTGACACAACGGTTACAAATCGGTTACTTCAAGGAGAGCATTCCAAACGACGGCAAACTACCGGCGTTTGTGACTTTAGTGGTGTCGAGCGACAGCTCATTGGTGGGAAGGTGGAGGTCTATTGTGTTTTCTGATAAAGCTGGTTCTATCTCTATGTCAGTGATCACCGTGTGGTGGTTAAAAGGAGAAGAGTTGAGGGTCTGCAACCAACCGGTCAGTATGACAGACACACTAGAGGTATAGATGGTCAGGGGTGCGATTCCATATGATAGTAGGAAACACTGTCGTGGTTATACTACACTCTAGTGGTTATCCCGCACACCCTGACTGCAAATTTGTACGTCAGTCAGGTGATTCGCCCTGTTGTGCTGTCATTCGTGAACAGCCTTGCACGGGGTGATTTCCAACAAGATAACTCGCACCCACGTGCTCTACAGAGTGCCGGCGTCTAGTCTTTGCCTTCTCGATCACCAGACGAGTTCTTATGGGACATCAACGGACGAAAACTCCAGTGTCGTCCACCGTCAGCAGTAGTCATCCCTGTATTAACCGACCAAGTGCGATAGACATTGACCTCCATCTCACATACTAACATCGATCACCTGTGTAAGCTGCGCGGGTTAGCCGAGCGGTCTAGGCGCTGCAGTCATGGACTGTGCGGCTGATCCCATCAGGGGTTAGAGTCCTCCCTCGGGCATGGGTGTGTGTGTTTGTCCTTAGGATAATTTAGGTTAAGTAGTATGTAAGCTTCGGGACTGATGACCTTTGCAGTTAAGTCCCATAAGATTTCACAAACATTTGAACATTTTTTTCATCTGTGTAAACAATGCACGCATGTCTGCATCTTTGCAGACATCATTCTGGCGGCTACACCGGATATAACTGTATCAACATTTCACATTTGCAGTGGCTTATCTCGTGCTTTCATTAACTTGTGATCTTGCAACGTTCATCACTTAAATATCTTACCTTGACAAATGTGTTCCCAAAATTTAATTACTCTACATTAATTAATATTTTTGTGTTGCTGTTTTTTCCGTCTGTGTATATTATTTTACGAAGTACAGAGCAAGTATTTGAGATTCTTGAGCTTGTTTAGCTGCATGCAACTCGTAAGTTTAAGTCCACAGGGAGTGAAACGAACTTTTGTTGTAGATGGAATAGCAGCCTTAATTGTGGTGGTGCACACAGGGTATCCTTTTATTTTATTTATTTTATTTTTATTTTTTGTGGTACGATCACTTGAATTGCGAGACACGTAATTCTATGATGTGTTGAATCGCATAAGTGTACGGTATCTTAATAAACCTTAAAGACTGGGGCGTTTAGTGCAATAATCTGTATCGCTGATGAATTAAACTCCACGTCTGAGTTGCATCTGGGTGCTCGGCCAGCACAAATAGTCATCGTGATAATGCTTTGACAGAATGGCAGCCACGACGGCGGAATTACACCGTTTAAAAGGTCGCATGCGTTAGATTTCAGTCCCTTACATTTCATTGGAGGAGTAACAACGCAGCGCACGAGTACACTGTTCTAAGGTGTTTCATTATTCTATAGCGAAAATGATGAAAATGAATTATGTTGTCATACAAGTCACGTAAGTAGACTCTATATGAGCTCTTGACTGTATTAACCTATGTCATTTCAGAGCTTATGAAAAACAATGGGTTTCCTCTCGATCACTGCTTAATCATCCGTTCAAAGCGTCATTCACTGCCGATACTGGAGGGTCACGCCACACTCCTCTGCAGGCCAGCGTCCGTGTTAGTATCTTGCATTCAAGTAATTCCTCAGTGAAGACCGATCCATTTCTAGTGATTGTTTTAATATTTCATTAGCTTTTGCTGAACATATTCACATTTGAAAGTGATTTTTAAGTTTGGTTAGGTATGTGTGACATGATTCAGATCTATGTACTTATATGGATATAATTCTGGCAATACCGGCCATGACATTCCTCTTCTGTGCAGATGCACACATAGTACCCGAGCTCTTACGGGACTTGGTAAGAATGTCTTCCATGGGTAATGAGTGTGTTGGGTAGGGACACTACGAATGTAGTGTGTGGGCATATAGGGTGAAAATGTGGGTCTCCCGGGAGGCGTGCGCGAGATAGTCCCTGTAGTCTCACTATCCTCCGTGCCCTCGGTGGCTCAGATGGACAGAGCGTCTGAAATTTAAGCAGGAGATCCCGAGTTCCAGTCCCGGTCGGGGCATACATTTTCTCCTGTCCTCGTTGATATATATCAACGGCCGTTAGCAGCTGAATGTATTAATATATAATTCTAATTTGATTCAGATCTGTCTTCTGCGTAATCATTGCATGTGGGAAACGTTATCACTGTGATCCCATAGGCGTGCCTGTTGAAGCTTACTTGCCTCAAGTGGTGTAACACGTCTCATCTACATATGTGTCTAGCTATATCACGGTTTTGTTGGTACGGTGAATTGAATCAGTATTTAAACCACCTTCCCCGCTGAGATGTTTGCCAGTGCTGTACTCATTGCTGGTATGCCTCTTTTCGTGGAACGTGGAGAAAGTCGGAATATGGAAGCTGTGTACATAGCGGATTCCCCTCTTTGATGCAATTTTTTGCAATGGCATCTAAAACTTTATTGCATGGATCATCTGTACCTCCCTTTGAGCACATTTGATGATTAAATGATTATTTTCTATCACGGTTTTCATTATTAAGTCCAGCACGTTGTAAATATAGCTAATGATACGAGATTTTCACTTCCTACGCTCTGATCGCTTTAAAATATATCTAGGGTCAGTGAGAATGAGTGTTTCGCTTGGTATTGTTTGCTTTCTTAACTGTGGTTACCCCTGACGAATAAACACGACGTGGCTCTCGTTATAAAACGTTTTGCGTCACTATTTATACAGGGCAGTGAAAGTTGCAACCGACTCTCGTATGTGTTTTGGATCCATCAGTACACGGAGTCTGTATGGAGGCAGAAAGACGTCAAGTGGACAGACTGTTTCATAAACGTTATGTGGTGTGCGTACTCTAAGACCTTCGGTACACACACCATCAGATTATTTGACTTGTCGCTCTAACGAAGTAGGCGAGTGTCAGCAATATGTCTCGTGGTCTATCGTGGCGTGTTTACCTTCTGCCGTTAGGTCAGACGATAGAAATGCCACTTGCACGCTTAGAGTAGCAGATTGACGGTGACCAACTTTAAACAGAACTTGATTAATTTTCTCACACATTTATTAAAATAATAAAAAACATAGAGAATACGTAACTTGATTCTGGATGCCGTTTACAATTGACAATCTGAAGTTCGTTTGGTCTTGGTACGTTAATCTTATTCTCACATACCTCTGATACTTGACAAAGTGTCTAGTCATTTATCTTTATAGCTATTTACAGGAATATGATAATCTTATTAGGCGCAGACTGCAGACTAATGCAGACTGACTAATCGGAGGTCTGTACACTCGTTATAATACCTCGAGCGTTCAGATATCACTGCGCGAGTGTGATCCGCGAGGAGAAAAGGTTCTACGTTAGCAGCAATCTCATTGGCTGCGTTACATATTAATACGCGGATCGGCGGAAGCAGAATTTGGTCAGTCTTTAAGACAGCGCCATCTTGTAGTGCGGAGACGGACGAGCGCTGCGCCTGCGCTGTTGTGCTTAGCGGGGTGCGCTCTAGTGGGAAAGTTGTGTACGCGCTGACTACGCGGAACTATGTACACAACACGTTACGAAACACAAGTAACGTTTGGTCCTTCTGCACTGAAGGGTATGTGAAATGGTGACTGCCGAAGCACATCACTAACAATGCGTTCGTTTGCGAACGGCGACGGGAATCGAATTTGGCTACTCCATGAGGCAGTCAGATACACTAACCGATTATCCAAATAATCTGACTTAATCGTATCATCTCGATTTCTCCAAGTGTTACTGCAGGACCGCCTGTGGCCGGGTTAACTGAAACGGCTAGTACGTGTATGCATAAGTCAATAAGTCATTCCGTACTCCCCCGCCGGTTCGTTTAGAGAACGCAGGGTTACGAGCCGGAGGGTGGTCGGCAGCGCTGACCGGCCCACATTTACGGAATTAGAAGTAAATTGCGATCGAAGCGCTCCCTGGGGCCCGCCACGCCATCGGATTCGGCGTCCCCTGCCGCCTCACCCCCGTTCCCCCACCCTAAGTGATTGCCGGCAGGGACTGGGGCGGCAGCGCGCCCCTCAGCGGCGTGTCGTCATAATGGCCCCCACTGTGCGCCGAACAACCGGCGGTGGAGCACCGTGTCACGTCGGGAGCGGCTTATCCGCTGCGTTACGCACACATACTCCACAAGCCGCACAGGTTTTAGCTGCCAAACGCTAACGCCTCTCTGGGGACGAGAACGGCCAATACCTCCAAAAACTGTTTTGTTGCTGTGCTCTTCTTGTTTAGTTGTGAACTTTGTTCTGAAGACTGACTGATCTGATGCTGCTCTGTTACAATGTGAAAATCTATTTGGAACACTACAACACAAGTCAGCCAAACTATGTGCCAAGACGCGCACATGATCACTCGTTCGAGATCAAATAACGAGACCACAGTTAAACTCAGATTTATGTTCCTACGGAATACTAATCCCCTCGTAACAATTAACCTTCTAGTGTAATTTATTTTTATCACATTTTATTCCTACGTCAGAGTAATTCTACATGCCGACTTCCCACCCAAAGATTGATTGGAATGTAAAGGGTGTAACATTTATGGCTTCGAGAGCCATAAGCTTTATTCCCACGCTTCACGCCGGCCGAAGTGGCCGTGCGGTTAAAGGCGCTGCAGTCTGGAACCGCAAGACCGCTACGGTCGCAGGTTCGAATCCTGCCTCGGGCATGGATGTTTGTGATGTCCTTAGGTTAGTTAGGTTTCACTAGTTCTAAGTTCTAGGGGACTAATGACCTCAGCAGTTGAGTCCCATAGTGCTCAGAGCCATTTTGAACCCACGCTTCACACCTCTGTTGTTCGAAGATGCATTAGCTGGCTCGTGACGTTTTAAAGTGATGTGAGGTACGAAAACAGGTGTCACTGCAAGTACATCTTTCGTCAGAAATTGTCTCAGTTGAGTAATCTTTGAGTGGATGCTGTGATAGAAGATGGACGAATTACCCTTACGCCAGCACAACAGAACTCACATTTTTACTCATTAGTTTACAATAATAAGGGTGAAACTCTCATTACTAAGCTGTGACCACACACACAAAACTTCATTTTAGCATTAGTTTTCGAGAACAGTTGAGTAAAGAGAAAGAGCGGAATCGCTTCGTGTGTAATTGGTTTTGGGTCAAGTAACCTTTCAGCGAAGCGGTTCGTTCAGGCCACTGAAGTCGTTAATGAGAGGTCAAACAGTAAAGTCTTAATAGAGCGGCGGAACAGTAAAGTCCTTAAACGGTTAAAGGCGCTACAGTCTGGAACCGCAAGACCGCTACGGTCGCAGGTTCGAATCCTGCCTCGGGCATGGATGTGTGTGATATCCTTAGGTTAGTCAGGTTTAAGTAGTTCTAAGTTCTAGGGGACTTATGACCACAGCAGTTGAGTCCCATAGTGCTCAGAGCCTTTTAGCCAAGGCCCTTAAAATCGTGATTCTGTAAGCAGAGGTAGAGCGAAATGGCGTTCAGCAAATCTAATTTGATTTTTGAAATACTGATAACATTTACTACCATATTTAAAAAAGTAATTTCACAGCACAGATGTTCCATATTATTGTGACACATCATTACCGTTTATTTAAGTTTTTAATGTCTCTGTTCTGTCAAGTATCGACGGATATTCCATAAAAATTACTATCATTCTTATTTGTGTACAAGTATCAAGTCCGTGAATAATAAATGTAGTTAATGACTACCCGTATGATTCTTGCAAGCATACGTTTGTTAACATACAATTTCTGTGATACGTTTTCACCGTTATCTGGTGGATAAAAATTCGGTGGCATCCCGACAAACTCCTGAATTTCTGACTTAATTAGTAGCACCATTGCACTCTCACAACAAGAACAGCGGGCTCACAGTCTACGTGCTACCTCCATGCTGGGACGAGAGACTCACCTCAAGACGCCAGGTTACCTGATACGTTCAGTGTTTTGCTTTGATACGGCAACACACATCTAGTCCCTTATGCGTACTGCAATTCGAGTACAAATGGATACAGTACGTGGAAAGAGATTGGCAAAGACACTCTCTCAAATGGTTCGAATGGCTCTGAGCACTATGGGACTTAACATCTGAGGTCATTATTCACCTAGAACTTAGAACTACTTAAACCTAACTAACCTAAGGACATCACACATACCCATGCCCGAGGCAGGATTCGAACCTGCGACCGTAGTGATCGCGCGGGTCCAGACTGTAGCGTCTAGAACCGCTCGGCCACACCGGCCGGCAAACACACTCTCTCTGATGTGTGACTCTGGTCATACTCAAGAGCTGCTACAGCATACAGTAACGTTCTTAATAGAGGGGCATCTCCGTAAGGGAGTAACATAGTCGTTATCTGACGTGCCATAAAACAGAACCTCGAAATCTATGACACGATTTTGTCCTAAATGACTACAACCGTTAGTATCCACTGAAAAGTTTGACAGCACATTCTCCTTCCAAGAGTCGGCTTGATAACGAAAAGACTCTACGTCGGCTGGCGCCTACGCAGGATGGCTAACCTCTGAGGAACGAGCGTAGTATCTGCTTTATGTTCTCGCAAGTAGAGATTGGCTGTTGCAGGAGTTGGCAGGAGATCTGTTTTCTCAGGACAGCAGTTTACTGAGCGCTGGTAACACCGAGGTCACAGAACTCTCATACGTGATGGTTCCAGACTCGTTCTCCCTGTTCGGAAGCCTGCGGCTGTACTTTCGGAAGACACCGACCGTTATCGCACTCGACTTCAGGCTTTTACCACCTAGATTTTCATCACAATTTTGCCGGAGCGAGAGGCGTAAAGACACCTACAGTAAAGAGTCACGTCTTCAATGTGGTGCGAGCAACTATTTCCGGCAGGCACGTCATAGCAGCAAGTAACTGGGTTCAAAATGACGATAAATTCGACAGAAGAATTTTTTACTAAGCGGCTCTTCAAATGATAACTATAGTGAGCTATATATACAGGTGTGGCACATTACCATGCTGTAAGAAAAACGAGTGTGATTTAGCGACTTTTTCTAGAGATAAAGAAAACATTAGGTAGGAATTTCAGATAAGAGGGAGATGTGTTATAAAACCTCTTATTCATTATAAGCCTCTTAATTTTTGCTGGGACTAAATTCATTAGTTCTTCCTCACTCTGCTTACATCACGTTCACTAACTACTTCACTTGTTTTGATCATCTGACATTACAAGACTGAAAAGCCTGATAAAGGTATTATCAATTATTCTTAGCGCAGCGGATAACTTGACCGTAATAAAACACCAGCGTAGTGGAAGGTGACGTCACACAGACCGGCCTAGTGTTCATTTTAATAAGATTACTTCATCTCCTTTTTCAGGACACACACGTTCAAGTATGGTCGATGATTTGGGATTAATATGTGGGAATGGATGTGGACTGGAAATCTGCAGTGAAATCAAGAAAAGAAGTAATTCATTCCGTAGAATCCTCGTCACCACTCTAGAGTTTTGTACCGCAAGGTAGAGGACGTTATTATGGGTGGGTAGTATCCTCTTTCTGCAACACAAATGCACATGTGGATTAACACGGTACTTTATTTACATGAACTTGCGAGGTGCCGGGGCTAGCAGTGTATTTAACACTAAATTCTTCTAGAATCTTCATATGGAAATGATGTCTAAGCCCCCACCCCCTTTTCTAATTCCGACTTTTGCTGTTGCACATGGATTAAGAAGAAACACGAAATGACTGTAATCGACCCTGCAAGTGGAGTAGAAAAGAGTTTGGCACCTGCAATAATTTAATTTGATAGAAATTAATTTGATAAAGGAAAGTTTCATTAACGTATCGAGAAATGAAAGGGTTGCTCTACCGATCAACAGAATGAAAGTTCTGTCCAAAATAACAATTTGATTTATTATGACTAAACTCAAAATAATAAACAAAACACATGAAGCATTTAAATACGTCGAATTGGATACTCAAATAAATGCTGTGAAGGTGAAGTTGTCCATAAACTAGATTGTGACATTTATGACCAAGTGGTATGTGGAGCCAATTCCTTGCAACTCAAATCTTAAGAGAAACATCCAGCCAACCCAACATTAATTGCTGCTACAGTAGTGAGAACTCAGACAATGAACAGCCAAGACCGAACCACTTTAGAAAAGAAGGGAACAGGCGCGTTATGCTGAGCTCTGATTGTCACGTAGCTAAATTCCATAATCTATCGGTGCTGCAGACATACATTACCAAGCTGTCTTCTTAACTGCAAGGACACGATCTGGCATACCGGAGGCGATGGCTGGTTGCTTCGACGTCCCGTCGTGATGGTGATAATGTCGCGAGTATAGCCCGAAACAAATTATCCTGGTCTGGTTGTTCCAGACTAAAGACTTCCTAGCAACACAAATGCGTCTCTGAGGGAGACGAAGACGGCTCGCTACACAATCACTGACGGTACAGTGATTGATTTTAAAAAGCGAAGTCACACAGTAACTCCGATACAGTCAACTTTACCCAAAACTGCTCAAGACGGACAACATAGACCGCTTGTACGCAGAACGCTCAATTACCAACTGTACTCGGAAAGTTACATTAAGTCGATACTTCAGCAACTTCATCAAACAGTTACAATTAAATGAAAGTATATTAGACAGCCAACGGGAGGCAGGCTGTCCAGAGCAGCGAGAGCTCAGTCTTGTAACCTACTCCGACTGAAAGGCGAGAGCCGACTCGACTCAAGAGCACCTGTACAAGCCGAACACAGAACATTCCCGCCCCCACGACAACGGCCGTGGTTAAACATGCCAATCATTAAATCGAAAACCGGCGGAAAATTCCACTCTATTGCCGAAGCACTACTATCCCACCAATGGATGTACTTGGCGCCAATTTCTGCACCGATTTTTCCACGTCACGGAGCTATCACCTGAGCAAGCCAATCACAGTTATGATTTTGCAGAAAACGCTGGAATTTGCCCACCAAGACTGTCTGGGAATACAAGTCATTCCCACGCCTCGCTGGTAGCCCGTCAGAAAGTGTTTTCACTAAGTTTCTGCGAAGTAACGGAATCTCTAGCCCCAGCCGCTCATTCAGGCTCCTTTGGGCGTCTCGTCCCCCGCTCTTGTGACAATGTCGGCGTCTGGACAGCGTCCACTCGACTCCCTCACACCCATCGGCATAACCGTTCCAAGATCAGCAGAACCCGCCTGTCACCGGACCACCCGGGTGATGAGAGACGCTGAATGGGAAGTCCGCGTGTGAAGCAATAGCAATTTTTCATCACATGCAATTAGAGAGGAAAATATATCTTATGAGTTCTCATTACTAGCCTTGTAATGACAATAATCGGCCACACTTCCCCAAATCGAATTACTCAGAGTAAGACATAAATATGAGAGTGGGCAAGTCACTGTGTGCATGTTAAAAGCATGCCACCACTCAAACTGTAAGTTTTTACTTAACTGAAATAGTCCATGTGTTGGGGTACAAGCTTATCAGTAATAGTACTCTTACAAACTTAAGTCTCACTGCTAGGCCCACTATAGGCACTAATCTTACCGCTATGCGCTGTCGTAGCGTGTGGCGTGAACTGAGCCCGCACTGCAACTAACTGACAGACGACAAACTGGATTATGAGTGAGTCAGTGATTGAGTGAGGCCCTCTGGTCAGCAGCAGCTGTCGAGAGGTCGTTGGCGGCTTGTAGCTTGTGCGTGTGTCTCTGGCCTCTCTCGTGATAGGCGCACTTGATCCAGCACCTGCTAATCGATCTTCGCTTCATCTTTGCCGACTGTTGTGCTAGTGACGGCTTATGCCAGCAGAATTTCCTCAAATAGTGTCAGCTTATTTTAGGGAAGGCTCTGTAATGCACTGCACAATTCACAGTAGACTCACTGATACTACTGTCATTGGGCTACCCTCATATTCAAGACAGTGGGATTACTAGAAGAGTATAATGATAATGTGGACTACGCGCAAATTTTCGGGTAAACAAGCACATTGGGGCGCTACAGATGGTACTTATTTCCATAATCAAACTATCAAGGCACAAACAGAGAGGAAACAGATAATTCTCAGATCCAGCTTCGTGATAGAAAAAGCACGTTAAAATCTATAAATGGGAAACACAAAGACATTCTTCATACATATACATTGCTGTTCAACAGATAATTTCGCCTACTACAAGAAGAATTACTGTACTAGCAGATGTGTATTAACCGAGGAGGATGTGAGGTGGTCCACACATTAAGATGGAGCTCAAAGTGAAACATCATAGAGAAAACATCGTAACTGAAAACTATAGGTCACGGAAAGCGCTTACTTTTCACATTTCGTTAGTGTGATTTTAGTTCAGCTTCGTCATCACGTCCAATGGTTGAAAGCTGCAATTTCCAGCATATCTGTTAGTGCGGTGCAAATAACGATAATTTCTTCAGACTAACTGTCTTAAAAATTGCAAGTATGTACGATTGTGAATTACTGGCTAAATAGCTCATGAAATTTTCTGCACAAAGAGTTACAGATACGCGTGCTTGCCCTTTGGAACGAACAGAGCCCTTCATGATAAGCTATTGTCTGTATGGAAAATTAAATAGAAGGCGATAAATAACTTTCTGTAATTTAACACTGCTGCAAAGGTTATGTTAAGCACAGTACGGACTGGGATAAGCCATTCTAATACCCGAATCCAGAGTCACAGGGAAGCTCAGCAGAGCAGTTCATGGCACCAGAAGCAAAGTGAGTCGCTTTTTGTTTCACTCATGGCGTTCTAATCGGTAAGAGAGAGAGAGAGAGAGAGAGAGAGTGAGTGAGTGAGTGAGTGAGTAAGAGAGAGAGAGAGAAAGAGCGGGCGGCGCGGGGGGGGGGGGGGGGAGCGACCCATTTCCTACAGTAGGCAACAACACCACCCAGTGGCTTTGATCGCAAACTGTACATCTCTGGCATCTGTTAAGAGTGAATAAATAATCCTGGTAGAGTAAGCTAACTGACACGTACCTGTTAATGGGGAATGGGGACTGCATAAGAGAGAACTGTCTGGGTAGGGTAAGGCAACTGAAACGCTTCCTGTTATTTGTGAAAAGTTTTGCACAGTAAAATTGTCAAAAGATGACGTCCTTCACATACAGTATAGAAGATGGTCCTTGTTAATCCATAATCAAAGAGTGATGGACGATATCTATCTACCAAAAAAAACAGCAGATGAAATTCGGTTACTTTACATCTATTTCACAAGCACCTATACATATGGGGAAAACTAATCATAATCATAGTGAACAAAAATGTAGAAAAAGGAAAAAGCTGATGAAGCATTAACTGCCTCAGTTACACATAGTACACACATGACTAGCCATCTAGGTACTGGGACATATAGTATAAAAGAGGTGCTGCGTCCAGAGATCATGTCCAAATGAACTTTAAATTATATGGCAGAAGTAATTGCTTCACCCACAGCACAAGGTGAGACGCTATTCACACATGCACAGGAGCTAACGCTTGCACTTGGCAAGGTAACGAGCAAAACATGGTAACACAGAATTCACTCTAATAAGCAATCCGTCCCAAATCGCAAAAGCATTGAAATAACTAAAATAAGGATCACGACTATGGATTTAAGCAAATCCGAACGATATCATGATGTTCCGATAATTTGCATGAAGTCAGTCTCAGTTAGATTTAGACACCAAAGAAAGAACACTTTATAACAGAACGTCGCCTTGAACCATAAACTGGTATAGTGACACTCGATAATGTAAATAGTTTGGAAGTAACCGATACTCCAACGTCCGATTTGAAAACTGTCAGATTCCGTATATTTATCTTTATACACTTTAACCTTATTTACTTGGAAATGGCGTCTACAGCTTTTGACTTTGAGTCGCATATAATAGTTTCCAAAGCACACTGAATATATCCTTTAGCGTAACCTTGAAGTATGCAGAAAACATTAGCTAGCCTTTTCTGTGCATTCCTCCGCGTTTAAATTAACGGCCCGAAACAAATCGGTAATTGTGAGAAACTAAAATTATTTATTTCTATAATTTCCTTAAATTTAATGTTTTGTGTAAATATTGTCCTTGGCTTCGGGACCTGCCACAGAATCACTCCTATTCCTAACTAATATGTACCGTGAAGACAATAATGAAGCCATCATCGTAAAACATTGTTAACGACCTCTGTCTAAATCCCAAATTTACCATGTGGGCAAAGGATTAGGACATGAATACGATGTAACTTATAGACTGTGGCACTTTAGGAAAGAAGAGGTCCATTAAAACTTGCCAGTCTTCATAGCATCATAGTTGTAACCCCATCTATTCCGATAAAGAGTCGGGCCCCGAATCAATGCCGCTTCATCCCCGGCCATATTTGCCACTTTTGCCATACTGTGCAGGATAACTGACAAAATTATCAACAACACAACTAGAACGCCCTAATGTCTCAGCAATCTGGTGATTGGACAGGCGCATTTTTTTGTACGACTAAGCACTTGCTTGCCCGTTGCCCGACAAAGTGTTCCCAGGCGGCGTTACCACAATAACTGCCGTACAACAATAACAGACGCACCTCTGAACTGTATCTACATCAACATCCATACTCCGCAAGCCACCTGACGGTGTGTGACAGAGGGTACCTTGAGTACCTCTATCGGTTCTCCCTTCTATTCCAGTCTCGTATTGTTCGTGGAAAGAAGGATTGGCGGTATGCCCCTGTGTGGGCTCTAATCTCTCTGATTTTATCCTCATGGTCTCTTCGCGAGATATACGTAGGAGGGAGCAATATACAGCTTGACTCCTCGGTGAAGGTATGTTCTCGAAACTTTAACAAAAGCCCGTACCGAGCTACTGAGCGCCTCTCCTGCAGAGTCTTCCACTGGAGTTTATCTATCATCTCCGTGACGCTTTCGCGATTACTAAATGATCCTCTAACGAAGCGCGCTGCTCTCCGTTGGATCTTCTCTATCTCTTCTATCAACCGTATCTGGTCCGGATCCCACACTGCTGAGCAGTATTCAAGCAGTGGGCGAACAAGCGTACTGTAACCTACTTCCTTTGTTTTCGGATTACATTTCCTTAGGATTCTTCCAATGAATCTCAGTCTGGCATCTGGTTTACCGACGATCTACTTTATATGATCATTCCATTTTAAATCACTCCTAATGCGTACTCCCAGATAATTTATGGAATTAACTGCTTCCAGTTGCTGACCTGCTATATTGTAGCTAAATGATAGGGGATCTTTCTTTCTATGTATTTGCAGCAAATTACACTCGTCTACATTGAGATTCAATTGCCATTCCCTGCACCATGCGTCAATCCTCCTGCATTTCAGTACAATTTTCCATTGTTAGAACCTCTCGATATACCACAGCATCATCCGCAAAAAGCCTCAGTGAACTTCCGATGTCATCCACAAGGTCATTTTTGTATATTGTGAATAGCAAGGGTCCTACGACACTCCCCTGCGGCACACCTGAAATCACTCTTACTTCGGAAGACTTCTCCCCATTGAGAATGACATGCTGCCTTCTGTTATCTAGCAACTCTTCAATCCAATCACACAATTGGTCTGATAGTCCATATGCTCTTACTTTGTTCATTAAAAGACTGTGGGGGAACTGTATCGAACGCCTTGCGGAAGTGAAGCAACATGGCATCTACCTGGGAACCCGTGTCTATGGCCCTCTGAGTCTCGTGGACGAAAAGCGCGAGCTGGGTTTCACACGATCGTCTTTTTCGAAACCCGTGCTAATTCCTACAGAGTAGATTTCTAGTCTCCAGAAAAGTCATTATACTCGAACATAATACGTGTTCCAAAATTCTACAACTGATCGACGTTAGAGATATAGATCTATAGTTCTGCACATTTGTTGGACGTCCCTTCTTGAAAACGGGGATGACCTGTGCCCTTTTCCAATCCTTTGGAAGGCTACGCTGTTCTAGAGACCTACGGTACACCGTTGCAAGAAGGGGGACAAGTTCCGTCGCGTACTCTGTGTAAAATCGAACTGGTATCCCATCAGGTGCAGCGGCCTTTCCTCTTTTGAGCGATTTTAATTGTTTCTCTATCCCTCTGTCGTCTATTTCGATATCTACAATTTTGTCATCTGTGCGACAATCTAGAGAAGGAACTACAGTGCAGCCTTCCTCTGTGAAACAGCTTTGGAGAAAGACATTTAGTATTTCGGCCTTTAGTCTGTCATCCTCTGTTTCAGTACCATTTTGGTCACAGAGTCTCTGGACATTTTGTTTTGATCCACCTACCGCTTTGACATAAGACCAAAATTTCTTAGGATTTTCTGCCAAGTCAGTACATAGAACTTTACTTTCGAATTCATTCAACACCTCTCGCATAGCCCTCCTCATACTACATTTCGCTTCGCGTAATTTTTGTTTGTCTGCAAGGCTTTGGCTATGTTTATGTTTGCTGTGAAGTTCCCTTTGCTTCCGCAGCAGTTTTCTAACTCGGTTGTTGTACCACGGTGGCTCTTTTCCATCTCTTACGATCTTGCTTGGCACATACTCATCTAACGCATATTGTACCATGGTTTTGAACTTTGTCCACTGATCCTCAACACTATCTGTACTTGAGACAAAACTTATGTGTTGAGCCGTCAGGTACTCTGAAATCTGCTTTTTGTCACTTTTGCTAAACAGAAAAATCTTCCTACCTTTTTTAATATTTGTATTTACGGCTGAAATCATCGATGCAGTAACCGCTTTATGATCGCTGATTCCCTGTTCTGCATTAACTGTTTCAAATAGTTCGGTTCTGTTGGTTACCAGAAGGTCTAATATGTTATCGACACGAGTCGGTTCTCTGTTTAACTGCTCAAGGTAATTTTCAGTAACCGTTGGTATTCACCAGTGTGTACATCATCAGGCGGACCTGCCTTTATACCAACTTCGCCTCTTCCTACCGAAGGACCGCATTTTTTTCAGTTTTAAAGTAGCCGACCTAATTCTAATGGTGAAATGAGAATGTATTTTATTTTGTTTTGTTGTAAACTGTACGGGAAAAATGCGTGAAATCGCAAATACATTAATAAATGTTTTCCAGAAACAAGCACGAGCCTTTACACTAATTTCCACCACTCTGCAACATATATACACACATACGTTTTTAAAGAATATGGAGATTCACACTGCCTGTTTCCTTTTATGTGTCAGTGTTTTGATTAGTGTTTTGTGGAGGCTGTTCTCGTCAATATGGTGGTACCTGGTCTAAATATTTGGATGTTTTAATGACAGCCTTTTTTCATTGTATGTTGCAACCCATGGCCACCTTCTCGTTTCTTAATTAACCAAATCAGATCCCAGGCAGTTGGGAACGAATTATGCTGCTTAATGTGGTAGAATATGACTATGTAAATTATAATATATATATATATATGATGAGGAAGTCCTATACTCCTTGACAGAGCGTAGGGGAACGATTCGGGAGACCCGCATCGCCGTACCAGGCAAGGTCGTGGTGGAGGTGGTTTGCCGTTGCCTTCCTCCGACCGTAAATGATGATGATGAAGACCACACAACACCCAGTCATCTCGAGGAAGGTGAAAATCCCTGACCCCGCAGGGAATCGAACCCGGGACACCGTGCTCATATATATGGTGAGTCACTAACTATTGCCGTGAAGAATAACTCCGAAAGTATGATAGGAGCTGAAAAGTCTGTGGGACAAAAGTTGCACAGAAAAACGGGGAGCGTAATATGACATTGGTTTTTTGTTGCTAGGTGGAGTCGCTTCAGAGGCTTTGTTTTTTTAAATGGGGTGCTATAGTGGTACTTATTTCCTGATAGCGCTATCGAGGCGAATCCAATGATGTGTAACAGTAAGATCTTTGAAGGTTAACGAAGGTCACAAAGATGGCAGAACGTCCATTTACAGAAGGTGTTCGAGGTGATGACCATTAGTATGAGTGCAGTGCTGCAATCTTATTATCATAGATTGAGTGGTATTCCTTATCACTTCGGCACTTATCGAAGCACATGCTCTGACAACTCTCTCGTATATCGTGGAAACAGTAAATTTTCGCCGAATACGGGGTATCCATCTAACGTGCCATTGACATGTTAACACCATTCGACGATATGTGTTAACGATATGTATTAACAGGAACAGTAAAACACGAAGAATATTCAGTGCTCCAGTAGCGGCTCAACAGCGGCCTTCTGCATTGCGATAGCAGTCAATCGTGGGCCAGGATGGTGCTGTCGCGGCTGTTTTAATACACATCGGTGAAGCGAACATCGGATTAGATGAACTTTGGACAGCTCTGCCGAATGGACACGTAAAATGCTACATTAAAAATCATTTTCTTTGTAACGGCAATCAAGCCGACGCTTTCCACAGACGCTGCGCGTCGCATGAAAAACGTGATGAGCAACATTTGTTGGGGATAACTCCAGCCAGACTCTGCGAAAATAAAATTGTAAATATCTACCAGAGAAAATGCGCCTTACGATTGGTAGGAGAGACGCCTTTACGATTTATCTTGGAAAGTAATTCCTTGTCATAAACTTGTCACCTATGAAGCAGTTCTTAGAAACATTTTTCGAAATCGCACGCAGTCTGATTTAATGTACCCATAGTGCTGAAGATATCTTGCAAGATATGGATTAGGATTCCGGCAATTGCTTTTTTAGGTCGAAGATTACAGTCTTTCTTTCCAGACAGGCGTCGACTTGGTGACCCTGTGCAGATTTATGCGCACCCCCTAGGAATTCTGTGAAGTGTGCAGTACTGCAGACTTCCCAGCTACAGGCTGTGGACTTGTCGCCGTCATCGAAAGCAAACAACTCTGCAGTGTGTATCCACCCTCCCATATGGGTGCAAAGGCCAATTTAGAAAGAAGGGGCAGCGAGCGAAGCTGTTAAATAACGCCGTCGCGACAACATAACGGGTCTTTTCCGTGGGCCACTAATGAGTTTCTGCGCGAAGTACTGCGACACTTTGGCGCCGTCCCTCAGAGCGGCCGGGCCGGCAACACGCTGCGCCGCTGGCGGGCTGCCACGCGGCCACGGGGGCTGGCGCCAGCTTTTTAGCGGCGCTAGCTAGCTAGCTGTGCGTGGCGTACATCAGGCCGTGCTCGCGTTATAGGTCACGGGCTTAGTTCCCTCATCCGTGCAACAGCGAGGCCGGAGCAAACCCCAATTAATCTTTCATTTAGAACATAACGGGGCAAGGCGAAAAGTTTTTTGCATAATGAAAATTAGGTATATTTTTTAGACATCTACTAGCAGCCCGTCCGGACATAGCACGGATATCACTACGTCCAGAACATTTGTGCGGCGTTACTGTAATTTTGTTTAAGAGGCACTGCGTAGAGTTACCATCAAAAATCACAGAACGACGTTAGGTAACTGAATATCGTCACTTTCGTATAAATGATTTAAGCACCACATATCACTTGCTGGCTTAGTGAAGCGCGTAAAGGCGTGACTGAACAGCCCGACCGCAGCCCGTTAAGAATTGAAGCCTTGCATCGAAGGTTCCGCGATAGCCGACGTGCCGAAGTCCACGAGGAAGACAGGCTTGTGACACGTACGTCACAGTACGTGACACTACAGAACTTACGAGTGCCAGCAGTTGTGTCCAGCGGAGAGTGAGTAGGCCTCACTACTTCAGACGAGTATAACTCTAGACTGTAAGCATGCGAGCTCTCGACAGCACATGGCAAAGTTAAGACCTTTGGTGGGTACCTTTCCAATTGTATATTGATTTCCCAAAGGCCCTTCACGGAGCCGAGCGTTAGCAAAGTGTGACGGGCAAACAGACTAGTCTGATACAACATGTTCGTCGTGGGGGGACGTATTCTCCACCGTACCTTCAGAAATTTTCGAAATTGTGAACCGAAGTCTCTCACACAGAATTTCGTCAACATGTTGCACAAGTACAGCAGTCACCGACGAATGTCTTTCTCGACCACTTTCATCATTCACAACTATGACGGCAGCCTTCAGTTTAGTGCACAACTCCTACAGAACACCATCACTCATAACCCAACCCGCATACACACGATAAAATCTGCGACAGAATAAGTGAGCGGAAAGTTTAAGTCATTTATTATTCAGTTTCAGTCCCACATTTTTAATTAGATTACATATTCCGATAACTCTTGATGATCTTCAGATCGAAAACAAAGTAAAACTAAATATGTATCATCTAATATTTTACAATAAATAAAAAAAAGAATTGTGCATACATGTAGAATTTACCTAAGTAGTTGCGTCACCAACCCGTCTTGTCTACTCCGAATGACATATCAGGGTACTGTGTTTAGAACGGCATATCAGAATACTGTTGGTTCACATGGAAAAACGCCGAAACCAGCTTATCGTGTAAATTTGTGATCAATACGAGTAAGCAAATCAATTGTGCAGCAGAAACCTCTACCAAAAATAAAATAAATACTAGGCTAAAGCAGAGGAGAGAACATATTGCCCTCTGATTGTCCAGCTTTAAACACATTTCTGCAGTCCCAGCGCAAGACTTTAGAGCTCGATGACTCTGCAGCTTGGGTGCTATTATCCGGAGGGTGACATATTCTCGATTACATTACATGTATTCAAAATTACAAGTAATGACTACCATCAATTCTAGAATGAAGACAATGAAAATTCGTCCGGAACGGGTCTCGTATCAGGATTACTCGCTTATCGCGAACTGTCGCCTTATCATTTGGCTATCCATGCCTGTCTTATTCTGACTACGATGCAAAATTCCTTTGAAATGCATGCATGCAGTTCAGCCTTGTATTTATCTGCCGATACCGGGCAAGCGACTTTGAAGTACAACGTGTAACCTGTACGCGAATATACATAATGGATGAACGAATACAGGTCGTAGACATATGGGTGACGACATATGGAAGATTGGGTATGGACGTCAGTCGTGCATGCATAGCTAAATTTTAAGGCGACCGGTCGCGATAGGTGGGAAATCCGGTTTTGTCCAACACACATTTTCATTGCCGTCATTCCATTCTAGAGCTGACGGTTATCCTTATTTGCTTCTGCGAATGCATTTAATGTATTTCATAACGGCTGTACTCACCGCAGTGCCTTTTCCTTTGGACATGCATGCATGTACTTTGCATCGTCTCAGAATAACACAGCACTGCAATATTTCGATTAAGCTGTGTTCAGACTTCAGCGAACAATAGTTTAATGAATATTTTTGCACTCCTATTAATAGTGCCGCGACGTTTTTGTACTTTCTTGAATTAAAAAGAAGCTTTCTTGCAACTTATTCCTTTATTAACAACATGTTTCTCTTTCGTGAGGCATCTTCAGACTATGATTAAAATAGCAAAATAAGAGGAAATTGCGGTATGGTCCTAGCATGCACGATTCTACATTGAATAAGGAATTGCTACTGACCTTAAAATCTTCCTTTTACAACACATTAAAAATCATAAAATTGCTGTATGCTAGACTGAAGCACGCGCCGAATCCAAAATTTTGAAACCATAAAAAGGCTACGTGCTAGACTGAAGCTTGCGTCGATTCTAGCACACATCAAAAAAAGTTTTGCTTCACCCTGGTTCCCAGAATTCCTGAAGAGAGACGTTGACTGTGGGTATTATATCATAATATGTAAACAACCATGGATGAGCAGCGCCTGTTAGACGCAGGGGGCCCGACAGCCGATCACTTCCAGTGATCCCACCACGAAGGAGGTACACGGCTCGTGTTGTCTGTAGTTCAACCATGCCTAGACGATCAATACCGCGGTTCGATCACATCCGCATTGTTACTTTGCGCCAGGAAGGGCTCTCAACAAGGGAAGTAACCAGGCGTCTCGAAGTGAACCAAAGCAATGTTGTCCGGACATGGAAGACAGGAACTATCGAAGACATGCCACGTTCTGGCCGCCCAAGAGCCATTACTGCAGTGGATGACAGCTACCTATGGATTAGGGCTCGGAGGAACCCTGACAGGAACGCCTCCATTTTTAATAATGCTTTTCGTCAGCACAGGACGTCGTGTTACGACTCAAACCGTGCGCAATAGGCTGTATGATGCGCAACTTCACTCCCGCCATCTATGGCGAGGTTCACCCTTGCAAGCACGACACCATGCAGCGCGGTACAAATGGACCCAACAACATTCCGAATGGACACTCAGGATTGGCACCACATTCTCATTACTGATGAGTTTCGCATATGCCTTCAACCAGAGAATCGTCGGAGACGTATTTGGAGGTAACCCGGTCAGGCTGAACGCCTTAGACACACTATCCAGTGCCGGCCGGGTTGGCCGAGCGTTTCTAGGCGCTACAGTCTGGAACCGCGCGACCGCTACGGTCGCAGGTTCGAATCCTGCCTCGGGCATGGATGTGTGTGATGTCCTTAGGTTAGTTAGATTTAAGTAGTTCTAAGTTCTAGGGGACCGATGACATTAGAAGTTAAATCCCATAGTGCTCAGAGCCTTTTGAACCATTTTGAACCACACTATCCAGTGAGCGCAGCAAGGTGGAGGTTTCCTGCTGTTTTGGGGTGGCATTAGGAAGGGCCGACGTACGCCGCCGGTGGTCATGGAAGGCTGCGTAATGGCTGTACGATACGTGAATACCATCCTCTGACCGACAGTGTCAACATATCGGCAACATATTGGCGGGGCATTCCTCTTCATGGACGATAATTTGCGCCCCAGTCGTGCACATCTTGTGAATGACTTCCTTCAGGGTAACGACATCGCTCGAGTAGAGTGGCCAGCATGTTCTCCAGACATGAACCCTATCGATCATACTTGGGATAGATGGAAAAGAGCTGTTTAAGGACGACGTGACCCACCAACCACTCTTAGGTATCTACGCCGAATCACTGTTGAGGAGTGGGACAATCCGGACCAAAAGTGCCTTGATGAACTTGTGGATAGTATGCCACGACGAATACAGGCATGCATCAATGCAAGAGGACGTGCTGTCAGGTATTAGAGGTACCGGGGTGTGCATCAGTCTGGACCACCACCTCTGAAGGTCTCGCTGTATGGTGGTATAATATGCGATGTGTGATTTTCATGAGCAATACAAAGGGCGGAAATGATGTTTATGTTGATCTTTCTTCCAATTTTTTTGTGAAGGTTCCGGAACTCTCGGAAACGAGGTGATGCAATTTTTTTTATGTATTTATTTTTAATATCTTGTAAAAGCAAAATTTTAAGATCAGTAACAATTCCTTACTCACATTTATAATAGTGACAGCTAGGACAATAGCCTAATTTTTGATTATTTTTTTTATTCCAATAATTAATGTGAAGGTGCCCCACGAAGGCCAATCGCGTTGTTAATAAAAGAATGACTTGCAACCAGGAAGAATTCAAATATTCTACACATTCTTGCTGTTCCAGATGGCCTAAAGGAGTACAAGAAATCTGACGAGTTTTTGTAGTTTTGCATTCCAGATGTTGTCAGGCTGAGATGTTTAAAAAATGCTCATGGGGTTATGCTTACCCATGGAGAATGTTCTGGAAGCTGTGCCTGTCTATGGAATACCAATAGAGGAAAGTGGGCCCAGCGACTTTTTAAATTATTTGTCGGTTCCCAGAAACTAGCTCATGTGTATTTAAAGGCTCATTTTTATCTCCGTAACATCGGGCTGGATAGTGGCTTAGTGATACGAATACAGATAAAAAACTTTAATGTTTGATCCTGAGTGATCTTCATATGGCAAGTTATATCGGGAAATCTGGAAAAGTGCTTGTAGGGCTCGCGCACTGAGGGTTCCATACAAAATAAGTATACAGATACTAATAAAAATTACGTATGGTCAACGGCCTTGCGTAACTCTTTCTATTGGACATCACTTCGGCGACTTGTCCAAACATCCAACCGGGGAAAGAGATCCTACAGTTGAACGTGGAATTCGATCCACGTGTCGTCTCTCGAAACTCCTCACATCGTTGAGGGTGAAGGCTAGGTTAAAGCAAAGGTTGAAAAACCCGTGGTCCGGCCGAGATTTGACGCCGCGATCTCTTGGCCTCGTGGTTCGAGTTTAGCTGCTAGAACATCAGGAGCGACATGTATCGAGATAATTCATCTACAGGTTTTGATGAGTGAGTTTGCAAGCATCAAAATGTGTGACAAGTATGGCCTCATCTTTGCACTGACTTAGAAGCTTAAATTGTTCACATTGCCAAAACAGCATAGACTTGAAATTTGAGTTTGGTACCTCTAATCGTTTTCTAGGAAACAAAAGGGGCTTAACAGTCCATCTGTCAGACAGTCGGACATACAAGCAACAAAGTGATCCTATAAATATTTCTTTTTTACCCACTGAGGTACGGTAGTCACAAAAACGAATTTCTTTACTTACTGTGACATTATGGCCGGCACTGAAAGCAGCATCCACTTGTAAGCTTGAATTTGAAATGACAGTTGGCCACTGATTAACCGCTTTTCACTATAAATATAACTAACTGCCACCATTAATCCACCAGCATGTGCCACAAAACTGTACATTACAAAGATCTCCACTCAAAAATAAATGCATTTATTTAAATTGGTTTTAACATTAATGCCGCAAAATAATGTCATAATAATTAAAGTTTCAGCAAACTGTGTACAGGCACAGCTGTACGCACGCACACACACACACACACACAAACACACACACACACACACACACACACACACACACGCGCGCGCGCGCGCACTATAAGGAAAAAACGACGCACCACGAAGAAGTTATGCAAATTTCCACAATATGATATTGGTAACCTGTAGCAATTGTAAACGTGGGCGGCCGATGGAAGAATGTCTGACACTGCAGTGCATTTGTGCCGCACATTAGGAAAGGATAGTAAACAGGGGACACTTTGATGTCAGGGCATTACGTGTTTGCGATTTTAATTCCGTGTACTCAGTTGGACAGTAACAAGTCCCCGCAGACAGGTGCATGAACAATATACGCAGATGTCAGCATTGCAAAGAGGAAGTATCGTTGGGTTTAAAGAAGCCGGATGGAGGAGTCGGCGAGTCGCTCGACATTTTGATGGGAGCGCTGCCCCTGTTTGACGATGTCTGCAGGAATGGGTGAACCAGGCCCAAACACAGTGTCAAGATTGAAGCGGTCGACGACAGAAAGAAAGAAATGAGTAATCGTCGGAGAGGCACTTAGAGCTTCGGATTTATCATTATCATCGATCCGACTTGCAACTGTTGCTTCAGTAACCACAAGGATCGTTAATAGGTGGCTCAAAGAAAGAGGGATGAGCTCCAATCGTCCCTTATAGCGACTGCCACTGATCTCTGTGCACCAACAAGCGTTGGGGGGCACATTCTGCCTGGAATCTCATTGACTACGTTAGAATTGCATCCATTGATGAGTCCCGCTTCGAATTGAGCCATGATAAACAGCGAATACCTGTCTAGGGATGCCCTCAGGCAATATATCAAACTGACAGTCGCCCGCTTTACAGCCTTAGAAGCAGGAACGGTGGTCGGGAGTGCCTTTTCATTTGAAAGCTGAATACCTTAGGTAGTCATCCGCGGCGCCTTTACAGCACAACTGTACGTGGACGATGTTCTACGCCCAGTTGTGTTGGGCACACGTTTCAGCAAGATAGCGCCCGTCCTCAGACAGTAACACTTTATACTGCGTCTCTTCGTGTTTGCCAAGCCCTGCCTTGGAGAGCAAGGTCGCAGGATCTCTCCCACTGAGAATTTTGGAGCAATATGAGAAAGACCCTAGACGGTCTAGGGAATTTGACGATCTAGCACGCAAATAAGACAGAATTTGGCACGATATCCGTCAAAAGGACATTGAACAACCCTATCAATCAAATCCAAGTCGAATAACTGCTTGCACGAGGGCCAGAGGTGGACCAACGCTTTATTGGCTTGCTCAGTTTCTAAAGCTCCTTCTCTTGAATAACTCACCCCAGTTTTCTGAAACTGTAGTAATGTGTTTGTCTGTACATGTACTTTACATCGACCAATATCCGTCCCATTTTCATAATTCCTTCAGAGTGCGTCTTTCTTTTGCTCAGAGTACATACATATATTCTCAGCAAAAGAAAGAAAGACGCATCACGAATTATTTATATATTTGTTGTGGCTTCCAGGTAAGTAACGGAGTAGTCCCAGCATTCCGCCTCAGATACACGCTACGCAAACATTTATAAAACAGCCTTGAACTTGAAATTGATTCTCTAACCGACAGATGTTAGGCACAGATTCCGTCCAGCGGGAGTGGTGGCGTCAGGAAGGGCACCCGGCCATCAGCTACCACTGACGTTGCCAAAATCTGTAAAAACAATACCGACGCGGTAGAGAAGCGTGGAAAGGGTAGTAGTAAGAAGAAGAAGAAAAAGATTAATTTGGTCTGGAGTTATTAGCTTATGGTAAACACAGATTCATTTTATTCCAGCTACCATGACATCATTTACGTGAATACTACATGTATTGGTTGGCATTTTTAACAGAGATTTCATGTCATTAGCTTTAATAAAACAATTTAGGCCTTACTCTTTAGCTGCAGATCACAAGGATTATTCTCTGAAGGTTCGTGACTGGTAACATAGGTATGAGTGCAGTTAAGAAATGGGGGGAGAGAGAAGGTAGGGGGAGGAGTTGGTTTGTGGGTTGGTTGATTAGTAACTACTGAAGCTTCTGTAGGAAAAATTTGTTCCCCATTTTTGTTTGGCCATTGGGACTTTGGGCTGGTACTACGTGTGTGTTGATAAAGGTTTCACATTATTCAAAGTCACATTTTATGCCTTTGTTAACTACATGAAGTACCTGAAGGTTCTGTTCCGTGCAGTTTACAGATGAGCTGTGCGGTGCAAAATGTGCGACAAAATTGGATTTGTTCAAGTTAAGACAAATTGGACCCATCTGCTTTTTTAGTGTAGTTGTGATGCTCCAGTTTGTCCATTGTAGAAGCTTAGTACCTCTTACGGTACTGTTGCATTGTAGTTGGTATTGTGGATTGTTTTGTTTTATTCTTGCTGTAGGTGTAATTGCTCAACAGCAGCGTTAAACACCAACATGTTTATGGTTCGGGGATAACTCAGTGTCCATTTAATGTTCTAAATAAAGGTTCTTTCATTTAACAAAATAACATTTCCAAAGTGGTTACCGTTAGCAGGAGGCACTGTGAAACATCTACGCCACCTCCTCCTCCTACGTCTTACAGCTCAACCGTCTTTCGATATACTTACAGATGAAAATACGACTGTGCCAGACCTGACGAGCATCCATTCCAACATTTATTACCTCAACAATATGCGCTGTGAAACATCTACGCCACCCTTTTGCTCCCCCGTTTTACAGCTGCAACCGTCTTTCGATATACTTATAGATGAAAGTATGAAAGAATGACTGCCGAACCTGACGGTCATATATTCCAACAATTATTACTTCCATGAAATGTATTTACAGTTGCGAATAAGAACCACCAACATCTACATCCACATCTACATCCATACTCCGCAAGCCACCTGACGGTGTGTGGCGGAGGGTACCTTGAGTACCTCTATCGGTTCTCCCTTCTATTCCAGTCTCGTATTGTTCGTGGAAAGAAGGATTGTCGGTATGCCTCTGTGTGGGCTCTAATCTCTCTGATTTTATCCTCATGGTCTCTTCGCGAGATATACGTAGGAGGAAGCAATATACTGCTTGACTCTTCGGTGAAGGTATGTTCTCGAAACTTTAACAAAAGCCCGTACCGAGCTACTGAGCGTCTCTCCTGCAGAGTCTTCCACTGGAGTTTATCTATCATCTCCGTAACGCTTTCGCGATTACTAAATGATCCTGTAACGAAGCGCGCTGCTCTCCGTTGGATCTTCTCTATATCTTCTATCAACCCTATCTGGTACGGATCCCACACTGCTGAGCAGTATTCAAGCAGTGGGCGAACAAGCGTACTGTAACCTACTTCCTTTGTTTTCGGATTGCATTTCCTTAGGATTCTTCCAATGAATCTCAGTCTGGCATCTGCTTTACCGACGATCAACATTATATGATCATTCCATTTTAAATCACTCCCAATGCGTACTCCCAGATAATTTATGGTATTAACTGCTTCCAGTTGCTGACCTGCTATTTTGTAGCTAAATGATAAAGGATCTATCTTTCTGTGTATTCGCAGCACTTTACACTTGTCTACATTGAGATTCATGTACATGTGTACAAGAGAATGACAACAATGAAAATTTGTGCATGCGTTTACGAAGGGAGATTGCATCGTCCTTCTTAACAACCATTGTCCCAGCCTTAACAGCCGGAAGTTAAAAAAGTTACTCTACAGAAATAATTGTGATATTTTTATGTACCATATTCTACAGTAAAACACAGTAATTCCGTTTTCACGTTATGTTTTCGGTGTCTGCTGGTAAATTTCTCAGTCTTCAAGTCGTTCCAAATGAAATTACATTAACGAACTCACGACACCTGTCACTGTACTTTTTTCAGGTGTTAAACTATTGTTTCCAGGATTGGCATTTCGTTCTTTTATAGACTAATATAAAAAAATCCACGCTGTCAGCCATTTGCCCACTGACGGCAATGTCGCTGACAGATGTCGAAACTTGCAGAATATCATTTCGGTTTGACGAGTTAAAAACCTGGAGGATTTTATTTGGTAATCTCGCCATTTCATAATGTCCTCCTGCACCCGTGGAAGTGTGCTAGAGTTCAAATCTGATAATAAAAATCCACGTGGATATACTTTGACATCGGGAATGGAATACAAATGTTTTTGTTACAAATACAGCAGACATTAATGTCACACAACATGTTAACATCGGCGAATCAACACAAGAATTCCGCATCATGAGGTGTGTCAAGCAAGGCGATCCCATCTCCCCAAAACTGTTCTCTGTTGTATTGGAAATGGCTATGTCAAAGCTGAGCTGGGAAGGTAAGGGAATTAGAATTAATGGAAGAAGGCTTACCAACTTGAGATTTGCTGATGATATTGCCTTACTGGCCAAAGACTTCGCAGAGCTCCAAAACTTAGTTACAGATCTTGCATCGGAATGTCAGCTGGTTGGCTTGAACATGAACCTTTCCAAAACAAAAGTAATATCCAACAAATGGGTCCCAGCTGGAGATGTGAAAGTCAAGGACAGTCTACTAGAAGAGGTCAGTGAATATGTCTACCTTGGCCAGATTATAAATATGAAGGGAGACATAAGACCAGAAATCTATCGACGCATCAAGCTTGGTTGGCAAGCATTTGGGAAGAATTCAAAAGTATTCAGATCAAAAATGCCAGTAAATCTGAAGAAAGCAGTATTTGATCAATGCATTCTCCCTGTGATGACGTACGGATGCGAGACATGGACACTGAACTTATTCACAAAAGGGAAACTTAGGACAGCACAGAGAGCCATGGAGAAATCAATGCTGGGCTATACAAGAAAGGACAGGAAAAGGGCAGATGACATCCGGTCTGTGACGAAGGTTAAGGACATCTTGGAGACAGTAGGTTCCTTGAAATGGCGGTGGGCTGGCCACGTCGCAAAAAGAAAAGACGACAGATGGACGAAGCTAGTGCTGGAGTGGAGTCCGAGAGAGCACCGGAGGCCTCGAGGAAGACCACCAGACAGATGGGACAAAGGCATAAAGAAGATCGCTGGTAACACCTGGCAGAGAACTGCCCAAGACCGTCCCACTTGGAGGAGATTGCTGAAAGCCTACCTGAATCCACGACACGAAGAGGCCACATCATCTAATGATTGAATTGGCTGATGATGATGATGATGATGATGATGATGACAGCAGACATGCAGTGTCATATGCATTTGTACTTGCTTGCGCGGGCCACAGTGGCCGAGCGGTTATAGGCGATTCAGTTTGGAACCGCGCGACCGCTACGGGCTCAGGTTCGAATCCTGCCTCGGGCATGGACGTGTGTGATGTCCTTAGGTTAGTTAGGTTTAACTAATTCTAAGTTCTAGGCGACTGATGACCTCAGATGTTAAGTCCCATAGTGCTCAGAGGCATTTGAACCATTTTGTACTTGCTTTAGGAACTCGCAGATCAATAAAGTAACGAAAGTAATTTCGGGAACAGACCACACGAATTGCTCTGCGAGGACCGTGGGAGACCATGGGATCCTAACTTAAAAAGGGTCAGCAGACAACATACATAAATGTATAAGTTGCTGATGGATGTGAGGGGGTGGGAGGGGGGTGGGCGGTGGAGAAAGGAAAGTAAAGGGAAGAGATTACTGATGTCAGGTGCATCGAGACGATATGCAGAATCAGCGGCGACGACTGGAAACGTGTACCGGGACACGATTTGAGTCTTGGCTATCCTGCTTTGTAGGGAGGCGCGGCAACGACTGTGCCATCAGGGAAACGGTGTCGGCGCTATTGCTCGGACTATCTCGACACGTCTGACGGCCGACCCACTTTCTCACCGAGTCCATTTCCTCCATGCTCTCTAGTATGAGAAGTTCTTGTGCATCCAAACTGAATAAGGTGGATCCATTGCCCATTATGCGAATCAGTTATATGAATGCTTCCGGAAGAACAGACATCACGCACTCATATAACATCTATAAACCCGTCAGTGTTTCGTGGTAGATGTAAAGCTCTTAAAGTATACTCCGCATCCTGATTTACGTTGCATATAGTATGCTGCAGATAAATGAAATTTATCAAATACTAGTATGATAAGCGCATGATGGACGAAGCAAGGACGCACATACAAAGTGGCCATTCCTCTCTAACATAAAAATCTGCTACACGAATAAACCTCCATTTGAGGTAGAAACTTCTGAGAATGTGCATTTTGAGCAAGGCATTGAAGTAAGTAAAGGATTGTAGGAAAACCCTGATATGAGATGTTACGGAAGGATTCTAATAGTTGAATATGCTGATAAGGTAAGAAATGAGGAAGCTTTCTAGAAAATACAGCAAAGGAGTATGCGAAGTGTCTTTAGAAAATAACGCTGCAGGGTGATTTTCTATTTTTTACGACTACATAAATGTTGCCCTCTTGAAAATAGGTCGCACTGGATATCATATACTTATGCTTTTTTTCAGTCCCCGATCCACTGTATTATATTAATGTCAGAGTTCAGTATCCCGCCGGAAGCTAACGACACTTAACTTCAGGAAGTGTTGATCCCGTATGGCGTATGGTGATACGAGGGGTGTACGACGCGAACTCTGGTGCATTCAACACTGGTTGCTATGTTATAGCGTAATCCGTTCAGTGCAAAAAAATGGCTCTGAGCACTATGGGACTTAACAGCTATGGTCATCAGTCCCCTAGAACTTAGAACTACTTAAACCTAACTAACCTAAGGATAGCACACAACACCCAGCCATCACGAGGCAGAGAAAATCCCTGACCCCGCCGGGAATCGAACCAGGGAACCCGGGCGTGGGAAGCGAGAACGCTACCGCACGACCACGAGATGCGGGCCCGTTCAGTGCAGATGGTAGACAAACGCAACATTCCTTCCCATCTACAGGTCTGTGGCTACTCCATTCACATAACCCATAGTGAGCAAGTGGCAACATGCTTGTCTGCAATGAAGGTAGCCACCTTCGATCTATTTGCCTGCGGCAGGTTTTTGTATTGAAGTTATCAACAACGTCGAAGAAAGATGTTAGGTGATATCGTTTTCGCTGCTCACGAGGTTGGTACCACGTCTTCTTCGGGTGCAGTGGAACCACAGAGGGATGCGCTACTTGGTGCTCCCGACTTACCGCCTTTACCCTCTCATCACGATCCTCAAACTGTTTTTGTCCAGCCGTCAGTGTCCGCCGTGCAACGTAAGAGACGTCAAACGCAGGGTGATGAGTCGTCATATACTTCTACTTCTCACCTATCCCTCTCTGAAGGAAATTTGCCGGTTGGTGTATCTTGTATAGCTGAGTCCTGAATTCCTGATGCGGTCGATGGTGCGGAAGCAGCTGCTGAGCTCTCTAGTGTTTCTCCTAGTATTCCTCCCTTCGTTGAGGTAACTACTCTGGAACCTCCCAAGGGTGGGGACGGCATTGAGCCTTCTGTTGTTCCAGTAACTCAGCAGCAGAAAATTGAGACGCCCCTAAAATTACCTGATACCTTGATGTCACCCATTCAGGTGACGTCGGTGCGACCAACAGTTGTTATTGCAGTAGAGGCGATTGGTGGCCACAACTGTCGACACAGATGTTGTGCTGCCTAGCCCCTTCCTTTTGTGTCGATCTGAACTGAAAGAATCCCATCCTTTGGAGTGGGCCTCTATAGGGTCCTTGTTTGTCACATATACTCTGGTTAATGTTCAAGAACCACCTACGTCCCCTACTGCCGATGCCGTATTTCCTCGCAGTCACTGTAAACGACGCGTCCAACCTGATCTGGTGGTGTCCTATAAAATATTCTTCTTTTTACAGGCCACCGCCAGTTCAGGTTCTAGAGGCAGCAATAGATCCTGACATACACCGATGACGTAATTCAGTTGGTCAGCAGCTCGAATCTGACCTGTTGTTATCTTTTCTGCGTCGGGTTATCTAAGATTCTTTTGCGGATGACGCATTCAAACATGAAGTACAATTTACTCGGTTTTCTCTCTCCCGTTTTTGCACTGTGTTTAATGTGGCTCCCGAATGTGCCACGCATTTTTCCTTTTTTAGGAAGGACATCCCCATTCAAGGAAAACAAGTGGTCAAGCCATTAGGCTACCAAACTGCTGGTCCATATTCGATTCTTGGTCGTGGCTTTTTTTCCATTCGACATTTTGTCAATGTCTCCGATAATGTTATGATACTGGGAGTATCTTTCTCTTGCCTTCTTTGACACAAAGCCTCGGGAGGGAAACGAGATAGGACTTTCGTAGATGATGATGTTCAACCGACATGCAACGTGAGTGTGACCACCGAAACGTACGTCTCTTTGTCAGCCGTGTGACGTTTACTTTTTTCGATAGCTACGCAATTCCATCGCACGACTTCACAGCAGAGCAGAGAATGACAAGATATATAACTAGCTGTCCACGACTGTGCTTCAAGATATGCTTTCATACTCCTGGTACGCTTCCAAACTGATATCTGACAGACCTGCTTTTAGTAATGTGAATGAGATACGTTTTCCACGAACTATCTACCGAGAAACATGTCAATGCAGTGACATTTCGTTCGTGTGTTGCGCAAGGTACGAGAAATGATAATGTTTTGCCTGTTTCTATGATACGTCTCACCCCAATGTTTGCGAGAACGCTGACGAATAGACGATCTGTTTGGGTTACTTAATGATATACTTTAGCTGTACTTTTGTCATACGTATCAAGATGAAAATAACTATCAATACATTAAAACATATACTAATTTGACTATTAATGACGTCTTCGGGATTTTACTTCAAAAAAAGGCAAGGAAAAGTTTCTGGGTATCAGATAAACCGAAAAAAATATCGAATGGAGAAAAAGTCACAACCAAGAATCGAACACAGACCAAACCGCTGACCGCACACTGCTAGACACGTTGAATGACGTATTCCGAAGTTACAGTATGAAAACACAAAAACCTTAATAAGTCAAATATTATTAACTTTGGACGCCATATTATATTAATAAAATTATTTGTTTTTAGACTATATTTCAATCTATAGCACTGAAAATCTAGTTTTCCGTCATCACTTTTGACCTCTATCTTTTATTTCAAAAACTTGTCTATCAAAGAAAGGAAACACTTGTCACTTCATTTTCAACCAAGGAAGTCCTTGCAAAACTTGATCACAATCGGTGACCCACATGCCAGATCCTCCCCTTGTTTTTTTCCTTGAACATTCTATGGCTGACAGTGTCATTTGCAGAACGTAAGTTTACCAGAGCTACACCTGTTACTTGTTTGTTTACAGACCAAGAAGAAGTAATAACTGGGAAAATGTGACCTCTGCCATGCACGCCACAATGGTTGCATAGTGCGTATGTAAGGGTAGAACTGTACAGTGGCTTGCAGAGTATGTAAGTAGATGTACGGCGGAACAGCCATGTGAACGCTGGACAGTGTGAGACGCAGGCAGTTCGCGCGCTGCGCGCTGGGACAGGGGTAGTGTTGGAGAAGCGGCCCCCGCTTCCGCCAGGGTCTGCAGCTCGCTGGTTGGGGGCGACCACCCCCTCGTACCGCTCGTTTGTCTTCCGGCAGCGCGCTGACAAATGCGGCCGCTCGCTGCGGAATTTTTCAGCTGTCGAGCCGCACTCCGGTGTTGGCTCTGCCTCAGACTTCTGTTTCACTGAGAGGACACTGGTGCGACATCGGCGTCTGTGTCGAGGAGCGCTATTGTCACACACACAGCCCCATCGACAGTTCACTCGTTGCGTTGAAATTCTTATTACAATATTTCCTGTACCCTCATACTCCTCCTTTCGTTCTATTTTCAGTTGCGTGATGCAATGTGTTGGCCATTTCATAAATTACTTTATTTATACTCAGCAAACTATAAGAGTAGTTGCTGAAAAAAAAATCAGCAGTCAGTTGCACAAAAGAAATTTTATTTCTTGACCCATTTCTAGCACCTAGTGCCCATTTTCATAACTTGAAATTATCGTACTATTAACAAACGTCAGAAATATACACATGTACGCAGAAATGGTTCAAATGGCTCTAAGCACTATGGGACTTAACATCTGAGGTCATCAACTCCTAGACTTAGAACTACAGAAACTTAAGTAACCTAAGGATATCACACACATCCATGCCCGAGGCAGGATTCTAACCTGCGACCGTAGCAACTGCGCGATTTCGGACTGAAGCGCCTAGAACCACTCGGCCACAACGGCCGGCAGGTGTACGCAGAATGTTACTGTAGTCGCACTTGTAGTTGCCATAAGACATGTATGGTTTCCTCACACTATCATTGTTTCATGACAACTACAGGTGCGACCACAGTATTTATTTATTTATTTAGTGTATGGCTATACATGCAATATTAATACATCAAGTGTTAGACATTAAAATCTTATAACGATCATGAATATAATTTATGTTTATATTGGTCAGTTAAAAGGTTATATCGAGGTTTGAAATCCATTCTAGCGCCGATGGGGATGCCTCCAGGAAGTCGGACCAGTTCCCTGCATATGCTCGCAAGGAGCATTCACCATGGATGTGTTGGATCGTCTGTCTAGGGGCACCGCAGTCGCATTCTGGTGACATCGCTCTTCCCCATTTGTGTAGTGAATCCGCACACCTGCCATGTCCAGTACGTATTCGATTTAATGCGGACCATGTTTTCCGTGTTAGTTCCATTCCAGAGATGTTGCAGTTATAGCTCTCAAACCAGGTCTGTAGTTGGTCATTTGTCTATTGGTTCCAATCTAGTCTCCACTGTTTCATGTGGTCATAGTTATTATTTTGAAGCTGCTCAGCTGTGCGTATGGGTGGCTTTCTTGATTTCAAGCGAGTGTGTCGCAGTTGTGAGAATTCTTCTTTAATTGGTAGTTCTGGTTTTGTCTCAATCTTTCTGAATTCGTGCAGTAGGGCCGCTTTTCTACGCAGGTCCGGGGGCAGGATATTACATAGCAGTGGTAGCCAGTACGTGGGCGTTGATTTAACGGTTCCAGAAATCAACCTCATTGTGTTATTTAACTGCCTGTCAATAAGTTTGGTGTGACAGCTATTAATCCAGACTGGAGCGCAGTACTCAGCTACAGAGAACACTAAGGCGATAGATGAGGTGCGTAATGTTTCTGCGTTAGCTCCCCAAGTAGTACCGCTAAGTTTTTGAATGATGTTATTCCGTGTTCCAATTTTTGCAGTGGTGTTCTCCAGATGTTTTCGGTAAGAAAGAGTGCGATCCAATGTTATACCTAAGTACTTTGGAAACTTATTATATTTGAGGTTGGTGTTTCCGAGTTTTATGTTAATAATTTCATTTGCCATTTTGTTATTAAGATGGAATGTAGATACTTCAGTTTTGTTAGGGTTTGGCTTGAGTCTCCATTTCTTGAAATAATTGTATAGTATTTCGACGTCATTATTAAGGACTTCCTCTGTATTGAAGAGATACTTGTCTCTAGTAGCCAGTGCTATGTCATCCGCATAGCAAAATTTTCTTGACTTTGTGTTTGGGAGATCTGCTATATAGAGGTTAAACAAAAGAGGGGCCCATACGGAGCCTTGCGGAAGCCCGTTGTTAATAAGTTTTGTTTTGCTTGTCTTCCGTTTAGGGTGACCTGGAAGGTTCTGTTACTCAGCATATTATGTATTAAGGATGTTAAAACCTGACAAGGAATCACTCTTAAGCGTTTGTAAATTATTTCATCTCTCCAAACAGTATCATATGCAGGTGTTAAGTCTAGAAATACAGCACTTGTTTTCAATTTCTGTTGAAAGCCAGCCTCTATGTAGGATGTTAATGCCAGAACTTGGTCACAGCAACTACGGCCAGGTCTGAAGCCTACCTGTTGTATAGGTAAGTTCTCCACAATGATGCCGCTAATTCGATTATGGACAAGTCGTTCGAGAAGTTTGTATGTACAGCTAAGAAGTGCTATTGGTCTGTAGCTTAGCGGTTGGTCTGCTGGTTTCCCTGGTTTCAGCAAAGCTATTATTCTTGCCTTTTTGAATTCTCTAGGGAGATGGTTTGTAGTCAAAATGTTCGAAAAGAAATTTGCCAGCCATTTGACTACGTTCTTTCCAGCGTAGGTTAGAAATTCTGGATGTATGTTGTTAAAACCTGGGGCTGTGCCCGGTTTCATATCCTTGAGGGCAGTAATGACATCATCCTCAGTGAATGGTCTGGAAAGCTCTGATATATTTGGAGTATTCTATTTTAGTGTTCTGCGTTCGCGCTTAGTCATCCTGGTATGTGGTTTGTCTCTCGGAGCTCTTGACATTTCGACAATGTTATTTGCAATTTTCTCTGGTGTTATGGTTGGATTTTTCTGGGCTGGTCTTGTCGTACCTCCGAGTTTACGTAACAAACTCCATGCCTTCCTGCTTCATTGAGTGAAATTCATTCTTTCAGTTGCTTCAGTCCATCGTTGTCTTCTTGCGGAATCTAGATTGTGGAGGAGGTCATCAGCTATTTCTTGGTCACCACTACTAGTAAAATCCTCATATAGCTGATGGCATTTTGCATCCCATCCTGGGATGTATTCTTTTCGAAACCCCCTAGGAATGAGTTTTTTAGCTGTGGTAATTATAGCTTTCCTGAAACGATCGTAGCATTTAGGTAGTGACGGTATAAACCGGATGCATTTATCAAGGTCCGCTGAATACTTCTCCCAGTCAACTATTTGGAAATTCCATCTAGGTCGAGGGGAGGACCGTATCAGGGGTATAGTGACACCGATATCTAAAATAACAGGCCTATGCTGGCTGTGTGGGAAATCTGTGGCAACCCTTCTATGTACAGGCACTGGTTTTCCCTCGTTATCGGTAGTTACAAAGCAGAGGTCCGGATTGTAGTCCCTGCGCCAGGCGGCCGAGAGGAATGTGCCCCTCTTCTTGGCATCGAATACAAGATGTAGATTGTTCTCGTCGGCCCATTCCACCAGCGCTTCTCCGTGTTCATTATTTTGGGTGTATCGCCACATTTCATGATGGCTATTAAAATCACCGGCTTATATCGTTGGGTGTTCATGTGCGGGTAGTACAACACTTGGCCAGATTTGGTTTGGTGGTTTGTAGACATTTATAAGTCTTATGTTCTCTACTTTTATATCAAAAACATGGATGTTGTTTTCTGTGCTTGCGGACAGCAGGTGTGCATGTTCAATATCGGATCGGGCATATGTGGTGGTGCCATAGGCGTGATGATATGTTGCGCCTATTTGTTGGAAGCCTTGAATACGTCCTCTTCTTTGTAAGTCTTCCTGCGAGTCGGTATGTGTTTCCTGAAGGAGTACCACATCGATGCTATTGTCCAATAGAAACTTCGAAAGATATTCAGATTTGGATCGGCTAATTCCCTCAATATTTAGCTGGCAGATCCGGACTGATGGTCCCAATCTTCTAGTCGGATGGTTCCCAAAGGAATCGTTCGTTTGGTCGCTTCGTTGCATGTTTGAATTACCAGGAGATCCCAAAGGATAGTCTGGTAGCCAAGTTTGTAGACTATTTAGCCGTGATATAATCACGTTGCCCGCGGTGCACCACGAGGAGGCTAGTCTACACGCGACCACAGTAATATGTTCCTTTAAAAAGATCCTGTAATTCTTTTTCACGTTCACTGGCAATAGCAATGCCATCTTTCACCTTGAATTTTAATCCCATTCTTGACCGTTACTGTAATTCCTTTCCTATGCATACATTCAAAAGTAGTGGCAAAAGACTAAATCTCTGCCTTACACCATTCTTAATCAGACCACATCGTTAAGTCTTATTGTTCCCTCTTTATTCTTGTACATATTCTTTCCCTATAGTTCACCCCTTTTTCTTCGCAGAATTTAAAACATTTTGCACCATTTTACATTATCGGACCCCTTCTTCCAGGTCGACAAATCCTACAAACGTGTGTTGATTTTTCTTCACTCTTGCTTCCATCGTCAGCCGCAAGCTCAATTCTGCCTCACTGGTGCTGTCATAAAGCCATACTAATCGTCATCTAACATATCCACAATTTTCGATTCTTCTGTTTATTACTCTTGTCGGTAATTTTGATGCATGAGCTATTAGGCTATTTATGCCATGATTTTCACACTTGTCATCTCTTGTAATCTTAGGAATTGTGTGGATGATGGTTTTCCAAAAGTGTGGTGGTATATCGCCAATCTCATACATTCGCACAACTTGTTGACAACGTGAATAGTTGTTCTGTTGCCACTTCCCCCACTGATCTCAGAAATTCCAGTGGAATGTTACCTTTTCTTCCTATCTTATTAGATCGCAAGTCTTTATAAGTTTGTAACTGTGTAACATTTACAACATTATATCTCGTATACTTTCTCTCATTATCGAGGAACATGACAAGACATAGTTCTACGTCTGGCTTTCTATATTAGCTTCTACCTAGGGCACACGTATTCTGTCTCTAAAACTTGTGACCAGACATATTGTTCTGTGCTCTGCGACAGTAACATAAATATCTTGTTATTCAAGAGGACATGAGCTGCATCCATTCGGTAAGGTTAAATAATATTTTATTTGTGTTGTAGTAC
This sequence comes from Schistocerca cancellata, assembly GCF_023864275.1. Classification (NCBI taxonomy): domain Eukaryota; kingdom Metazoa; phylum Arthropoda; class Insecta; order Orthoptera; family Acrididae; genus Schistocerca; species Schistocerca cancellata. The sequence continues at coordinate 374,222,774 of NC_064633.1, read as the reverse complement.
CCACTCGACGTTCTCTTTAACCAAATCCAGACATGCTACGACGCACAACACAGCAAACTCTCAGTGGCCCCTAATGACACAGAAGAGGCAACGTGTGTCTGGATTTCATCACAGGATGATTTTCGGCGCACATAGCTGCTCGCACAGTGCTTAGATTTTGACGTGCGCCTGTACTAAGAGACCGTCCAGAACTTGGTCTACAGGTGTGGGAATAATCCACAGACAAGAGCTGAAAGCTTCACCAATATATTGTACCGGACACGTGCAACCTATCGTTACGTCCATCCAGCTTCCCGCAGTCCCACAGTGCGACCCCGTCCAAAGGCTGAAGTAGTTCATACTCAACAGTATGCCTCCTGAGTGTCTATGATCACCTATGACTGTGTCAAATGAATCACTAACGCAACAATCCCTCAGCATGCCCATATTAAACATTAGTGCTATTAAACATAGTCCTTGAGGGTGTTGTGCTGTTTTCCGGCAGTGTAAATGCACTGAAGTTTGTTATTAAGGCTTCACGTGTTCTCACACAAAGCAGTTTGGCTTGTGTAAATCTTTTCTTCAGAGTTCGCCGCCAAAAGTGATGTGTCAGTACTGCCAAGAAACTTCGCACGTGACAGATTTAATGTCTCACGTTTGTTATTTGTGTATCAGAAAAATTACTGCGTCTCCACCATGGTCAGGAATGTCACATCATTCTTTGTTCGCAATCTATAAAACCGCTTTTAAAGTACTGTATCCACTATAATTCGTCTGTGTTCATTCATTACAGTGATCATCAATTATAGACGCAAAAATGTTCACAGCCTGGAAGACTACGAGAAGTCGCAAGTACCGGCGCTTCAGTAGGGTCTCCCGAGGACATGGGAGTGTGATGAAATCGTTGAAGTGTAAAGTGGACGAAATTTCTGTGCATCCTCAATCTCTTGTTACCGAATGAGCATATGGGTAGCTCCTAATGCACTTCTCCAGTTTATTCACGGTTTAAGCTACAGTATTGTTTTACTCTGAAACGTCCCCTTAGAAAAATTATGAATGGCTGTACTGGGAAAATCAAATAACGTAGAAGTTTACCAGCTCAGTCATTCATAATTTTTCTAAGGGGACGTTTCAACTCGAGTTTCTTGTTTTCCTACAAACAGTAAGTTATTATCAGAACAGAGGCAACGTGCCTCCTGGCCGAGCTCATCAGGAGAAATCTCCACTGGCGACTCCAAAAGCTGTCAAGTGGATACAGTCCCGAAGATATTAGAATGAATTCTTCCTCTAGAGAGGTCGCACGATATTCTCTCTTAAGTAAATCTCGCTGAGGATAACCCTCAAACGGACACTGTACACTGTACTGAGAGTGACTGTCGACAGTTAGTACTCCGAGCTGACTCAAGTGGACGCACACCTACAGTATCCACTAATGCAACTGCCTGTGCTTCATGCGCGTCCGACTGTTGTGACATGGTTATCGGTCCTGTAGCACGTCACGTCAATACCACTGCGGCAGTTTAGTGTCGGATAGTCCAAGCAAAATTACGATACTTACTTGAAAACTCACACGGAACAGAGGACTGTAATATAACTGAACACAAATAGCTTCGTGGAACAGAAAGCTCTTAATAACCAAGTTCTCAACTTGAAAATGCAATACAAGTCTGATACTCCCTCTTACAAGTCCAAAATAACACTGATGACTGCCGCAGGTGGTGGTTCACAGGCGTTTTTGGAATGGACTGTAGTCGTGGACTTGCGTAACTTGCTATACTTGTTGTGGGCTGCCCATAGACTGACTGTAAAGACCAGACAGTGTGTTAAGTTTTCATGCAATACGCTCAGCACGCTGAATGGTTGGCCATGATGACGCGTTGCATACTTATTGACTCTCCGCTTCTCGTGATATCCTCCGTGGTTGATGGGCGTCTATGGAAGGCGTGGCAATGTAATTCCGTCATCTGTGGTGTCCTCTGAAGATGCCGTCGCTATCAACCTTGTCCAACGTCTGCACTGCTGATTATGCAACCGGTAACACTGTCCCGCTCCACGGGGTGTCGTCCGGGCAGCGCCGGAGGTCATGACATCAACAAACTTCTCTATTTGTAACTGTCTACATCTCCCTGTCACTCTAACTTTAAATTAATTTTAATTTATTTGGGTACAGTACTTATACGAGAGAACACATGGATACTTATATAGAATATGCTGTACGATGGCGTGCTGAAAAGTAATGACTCCGAATACTTTATGTGAAAACTATTAACTCTTTCTAAATAAAACAAATCTTATTAACTTCCAAATTTTATTAAAATTCTACAGCTTTATTCTTCATGTCTGAATATTTATTTGTCACTGTAGTCACCCTGGTGAGGAACACTTTTCTACCGACTAGAGACCTGTTTGTCGATACCATAACTCTAGATTGTTTCACTTAGTTGAGGAGTCACAACCTCACCTCTACTTGCACAGCATCGTCACTATCAGACTGAAGTCCTCAAAGAGGTGCTCTTTAAGTTCTGGATGCAGATGAAAATCGAATGGACCAAGTAGGGGCTTTATGGAGAAAGATCGGTAACAGTATAACCAAGGCTTCAGATTGTTGCAGACGTCACAGCGCTTGTGTGTGATCTGACATTGTCATGCTGAAGGAGGTGATCCATGTATCAACGAACTTTTCAAATTTTGGCTTTTAGTCTTCTGAGAGTTTCGCCAGTACCTTTCAGATTTTATGGTGGTACCTTTAGGGATGAATTCCAAATGCGCCACACCTTGTACATCCCAGATCACGGTGAGCATGATTTTGCCATTGTCTTGGACCTTTTTGGCGTCGGTGACCCTTTGTAGAAGAACTCCATTAATACCCTTTTAGTGTACCTAGCTTTCACACCTCTTACAATACCGTGAAGCAACCCATCACCTTCACGCTCAAAACGCAAAAGAAATTCTCGACAGTTGTACAATCTCCTCTGTTTCATGTCAGGAATAAGCATTCGATGCAACCGTCACGCACTCAGTTTTCTGTACACACTCACGTGATATGGTACACGTACCTGAGAGCTGTGTCTGTGTTATCCAACAACTTTCTCTGATTAGTTCATCAACTTGATTCCGATGAGTCTCGTAGGTTGTCTTACGCGGTAGTCCTCCCGTTACACTACGTGACCAAAAGTATGCGGACGCCTGGCTGAAAATTACACGTTCGTGGTGCCCTCCATCGGTAATGCCTTGATGACGGCTTCCACTCTCGCAGGCATACGTTAAATCAGGTGCTGGAAGGTTTCTTGGGGAATGGCAGCCCATTCTTCACGGAGTGCTGCACTGAGGAGAAGTATCGATGTCGGTCGGTGAGGCCTGGCACGAATTTGGCGTTCCAAAACATCCCAAAGGTGTTCTATAGGATTCAGGTCAGGACTCTGTACAGGCCGGCCCCTTACAGGGATGTTATCGTCGTGTAACCACTCCGCCACAGGCCGTGCATTATGAACAGGTGCTCGATCGTAGTGAAAGATGCAGTCGCCATCCCCAAATTGCTCTTCAACAGTGGGAAGTAAAAAGGTGCTTAAAACATCAATGTAGGTCTGTGCTGTGATAGTGTGTCGCAGAACAACAAGGGGTGCAAGCCCCCTCCATGAAAAATACGACCACACTATAACACCACCGCCTTCGAATTTTAGTTTTGGCACCACACACGCTGGCAGATGACGTCAACCAGGCATTCGCCATACATATGTCCTCCCTTAGGATCGCAACATTGTGTACCGTGATTCTTCACTCCACGCAACGTTTTTCCACCGATTAATCGTCCAATGTTTACGCTTCTTGCACCAAGCGAGGCGTCGTTTGGCATTTACCGGTGTGATGTGTGTCTTATGAGAAGCCACTAAAGCATGAAATCTTTTCTCACCTCCCGCTTAACTGTCATAGTACTTGCAGTGGATCCTGATGCAGTTTGGAATTCCTGTGTGGTGCTCTAGATAGATTTCTGCCTGTTGCCCATTACGACTCTCTTCAACTGTCGGCGGTCTCTGTCAGTCAACAGACGAGGTCGGCCTATACGCTTTCGTGCTGTATGTGCCGCTTCACGTTTCCGCTTCACTATCACATCGGAAACAGTGGACCTAGGGATGTTTAGGAGTGTGGAAATCTCGAGTATATACGTATGGCACAAGTGACACCCAATCACCTGGCCTCGTTCGAAGTCCATGAGATCCGGGAAGCGGCTGATTCTGCTCTCTCACGATGTCTAATGGCTACTGAGGTCGCTGATATGGAGTACCTGGCAGTATGTGGCAACACAATGCACTTAACATGAAAAACGTATGTTTTGGGGGTGTCCGAATTCTTTTGATCACATAGTGCATCTTTGCTACGATGACGAGTACTTGGTACATTACTGATATCGATACGGTAATTACCGTAAGACAACTATCATTCTTCTATGAATTTCAATTGGAGGCACGTTCTCCGCGGTTAGAAACTCGATTGCTGTACGCTGTTTCTCACACATCGACATAGTTACGTTACACTCCGCCATGTTAAACGGGACAGTTTGGAGCCCTCTAGCGGCAGACCTTTGCAGCTCGCGTCAGCAAAGTGGGAAATTCGATCCGGTAGTATGCGTGATGGAGCTACATTCATGGAAGGGTCTAAACAGGGAGATTCCATTGGTTCCTCTGCTGTTTTCCCGGATCACTTCCTCAAGATATTGTTGCCTCCAGAGTTCACTGTATTCGATGCCGAATTATCCGTGATCTTGATGGCACGGGAGCGGAGGACATGTACGATACCTGCAAAATTCCTCGTCTGTTCCGATTCTCTGCGTGCCCTTCAGGCTGTGCTTGTATCCATCCCAGTCCAGAATATCCAGGACACTCTTAACTTCTAAATACTGAGGAAGAAGGTATCTTTCCGCTGTATACCAAGGAACATGGTTGTTGCGGGCAACGAAAGGACGGATGTAGCAGCCAAGGCGGCATATCGCGATCTTTAGTTAATTCAGTGTACCATCCCTCTGTATGCTATAGTGTCGCTGTTGAAGTACAGAGTCATGGTTCAAATGGTTGTAAGCACTATGGGAATTAACATCTGAGGTTATCAGTTTCCTAGACTTAGAACTACTTAAACCTAACTAACCTAAGGATATCACACACATCCATGCCCGAGGCAGAATTCGAACCTGCGGCCGTAGCGGTAGCGCGGTTCCAGACTGAAGCGCCTAGAACCGCTCGGCCACAGCGGCCAGCTACAGAGTCATATGTCGATGGGAAAATGAGTGGCTAGAAGTGAGAGACAATTGGCGCTGTCTAGTACAGCCTACAGAGCGGTCATGGTGTACCTCTTCCGAGCCACGCAGACGGGATGAGATTCTCCTTACTAGTCTTCGCATAGGCAACAGCCCTATGACGAATGCCTCGCTGGGTAGCCGTGCAGTCTGAGGCGCTTTCTCACGGTTCACGCGGCTCCCCCCATCGGAGGTTCGAGTCCTCCCTGGGTGCGTGTGTTGTCCTTACCGTAAGCTAGTTTAAGTTAGATTAGGTAGTGTGTAACTTTAGGGACCGATGACCACAGCTGTTTGGCCCAATAGGACTTAACACAAATTTCCAAAATTTTCCTATGACGAATGGCTTCTTGCTCAGGCGAGAGGACAGTGCAATGTGTGGTGTTTGTGTTGTACAGATTTCTGTGGGCGACATTTTATTAGACGTGTCTTACTTTCAAACCAGACTGGCTGATTTGCCAGCTCTCTATTTGAAGCAACGTTCAAACGAATGAGGTATAAATTTTAACACTTTGTGATTTGTCCAACTTGTTTCCTAAAATTTTAGGGAGACGCTGTTAACGTGTTAACTGGGCTACAGCCTCATCCATGCTTTTTCTTGTTATTCTTTTATTTTTATTTTTTTAAGTAGTCTACCAGTAACTTTTGCAATGCCTTTCTTTTAGCTCATCTGCCGTCTTACTTCTGTTTTAATACCACATAACACCTTCCCCCTTCTCCGTTGTCTTAAATCGTGTGAGACAGAGCGACTGTGTGGGTCAATGCGAGCGATGTGGGAGTGAGAGAATATGTGACTATAATTTTAGTAATTTTATTTACATTAATCTTTTGGATCTGCAGCTCATTTTTTCCGCGTTAAAATTATTGGATATAGGTTCCACACAGTTTTTTCTTCTTACCAAAACATGTTTCGTACCTCTGTGCCATCATCAGTGGGTTTCGTTTCATGAAGACTTAAAAAGTGAACATATTTTATGTTGTAATTGATGAAACACAGCGAGGCCTAAGGACAGTTTTTGTTCGTTTTTGTTCTTACGGTGATTTTAGGTTATATGGTTTTGCACGACCATCTGTATGGTGTCCTGCACTGATGACCTGCCGTCTGCAAACCAAACTATGTAAATGTGAATTTCGTATCCCAGTTAACAGATCTCTTAATTTTTTTAAAAAAATGTGAATTTGGCGTGGCAATGTTGGTCGAGCACTTGCCCGCGAAAGGCAAAGGACCCGAGTTCGAGTGTCGATCCGGCACATAGTTTTAATCTGCCAGGAAGTTTCAAATTCAGAGATACTGCTTGTCAGCGAGTCATCGTGTTCCTTTTGTGTAGTTTGAAAGATGTTATGTAACTTAGATTGAATAAAGGAAAAGAAAGACAAAAACAACAATCATCGAAACAGATTTCGTCCCAGTCGCCACATCAGCTAGTCCCATCGACAGAGGCGCTTTCTGTACGAATCCAGGCGTGCCAGGTGCTGTCTGCATGTCAGATGGCTCGTGGCGTTGCTCTGCGTGGTGGCCGCAGGTCGGGCCTCCCAGTGTGGGCGCCAGCTGGGCGGCGCCCCGCGGTCTGCGCAGTCAGGAGCAGCGCCGGCCGTCCTCTCCAAAAGGCGGCGTATGGCTGGCGCTGACGCTGGCGGTGGGGCCACTGGCCGACTCCGCGCCCTGCTGAATATGGATTGTGGCGCCTTTGAGAGTCAGCGAGCGGCCCGGCCGAGGTGGGGACAGCGCGCCGCCTCCACCGCCTCCACCCCACTGTCACCGCCCCCGCCACCCACCGACGCACCGATGGGCGCGAAATTGGCTGAGCTGGCCGGTGCCGGTGCTGGGGCCGGAGCTGGTGCCGCTGTCGATCGATGGGGCGGCAAATCTGGGACCCCCTCATCCCGGCGACCCATTTTTATCCCCGCCTGGCCTCGCCCCGGCTTCCAGGCGACAGCCGGAGAGGCGCAAGAAAGATGTAGAAGAATGTTCGCCGGCCTGTTGAAATAATAGAAGGGGAATTATGCGCCGGATTAGCTCGTTATCGGGATTCGCGCTTCGTCAGCGGTGACCTGCGAGAACTTGGTGGCGAGGGGAGTGAGAGAAAGGGACCTGCCGAGGAGTGGGGGTGCAGATTTTCTCACTCAGTGGATTAAAATCTCCGCAGCCTCGTGGTGCCCGGGGACGAGGGGAATTACTGCCCTCGACGTTTTGCGTGCAAAGAAATTTCCCAGTACCGTTCTATGTGTAAACTCCTTTTTTGGAAAAGAATGTCGGAGATTTGAAAAAAAAAAATGTGGCTGTTAGATTCTGGGTATTAGCATACTTGTAACTTCCACATCTACACACATAGTTCCCAAGTCACAGAGCAGTGCAATACGAAGAGTACCTTCTGCCGTAGCTGGTCAGCTGATCATTCCCGAAGCGACGGAAAACATGGGTAAGGCTGGCTATAACCAAATATCTTCTCACCACAGCTCATGTGGGAAACGCCCTTGCCGCAGTGGCTACACCGGTTCTCATGAGATCACCGAAGTTAAGCGGTGTCTGGTACGGCTGGCACTTGGATGGGTGACCATCCAGCCCCCAAGAACTGTTGCCATGTTTCGGGGTGCACTCAGCCTCGTGATGCCAATTGAGGAGCTATTCGACCGAATAGTAGCGGCTCCGGTCAAATAAAACCACCATTAACCATCGGGAGAGCGGTGTGCTGACCACAAGCCCCTCCTATCCGCATCCTCAACTGAGAATGACACGGCGGTCGGATGGTTCCGATGGGCCACCTGTGGCCTGAAGACGGAGTGCTTATAGCTAATGTGACGAGTATTCATAAAGTTCTCAGTGTCGCCTCTAAAGAGATCAGACTGTAACATTGAAACATCGGTTTAGTCCTCTGCATATTAGTACTAGAGATTTTTCCCAATGATGAATAACTTGACAGAGACCTTGCTTGTAGACGTACAACGGATCAGAACCACAGCTCGGAAGGTCGTCAATTGTGAACAGGATATTACTGACGCAGGGGGAAACATCATGGAACAAAAAAAGTTAACGAAAATTTTAGCAATATGTAGCGCTATAAACGTATTAATGTAAATTGTATTGGCTATAAATGACAGATGAACTGCAATACGACGTCTATGGTTCGAGATGCACGTTAGAATATCTATACTGTTCAAAGTGCATGACTGCACAAGTTGTGGCACTCTTACGCAAACCCATCCACCACGACGGGGTTGTACCACATCGCATGTGAGAAATCTGTTTTTCATTCTCGTGAGACCAAAATCCGCGAAAAAAACGAAATGACATCGCTTTCTAACTGTCGTGAGACTGGCACGAGACATGTTTAATATGCTGCCCACCGTTTCCTGCCACGAGATGAAATCAAGAAACAGTGTTTTCCACAACAGATAAAAGGCCTCGGGGATCACGTTTAGAATGCGTTGCGCAGTGTGTGCTTTTAATTCAGCTACGTTCGTTGTTCCAGTACAAAATACAACCCCACAGTCAGAAGTCTGATGGATTCCATAAAGTTATCTAGACTGCAAGGCTACAGGGAAATAACGGCTGGTAACTCTGGAATTTCCGAAATGCCTCCGCAGCGGCCGCTTCACTGGCTTTGCAGTTCGTAGAGGAGCGCCATCTTGCATAAAAATGGTCCTACGACACATCCGTGCTGTTGTAGGGTTTTAAAGTCTTCGGTGAGCAGAAGACGCTCGTAGCGTTTACCAGTGACTTTATAGGCAACAGGACCCGCTGGACTCATCTTCTCAAAAAAATACGGTACTCTCAACCCGCACCACATAGTCACCTTTGCAGAACGAAGTGGCACAGTTTGATGTGTGTGCGGATTTTCCGTTGTACCCATTCTGCACCTCTGGGTATTGACATGTCTTGGAAATGGAACTCGTGTATCTACAGAATGTTCCATGGACATTGTAACACCTCCGTTTATTATCCCGATCTGATCTGCTCGAATAGCAGCCCAATATTTATTATTAACATGACCGTGAACCTAATGGGGCTGGCAATCGGAATTGACTGTTACGGAAGTTGTTACATTCCAGTTCGTTCTGCTCAATACTATAATACTGAATGTCTGGTAATGAGGAACACCAACACAGTTTTACTAATTACGAACTTATATTCTTCTCAAAACAACAAAAAGGAGATAGCCACTGCCTTCGTCATACATATCTAATTACGGCTAATCTCAGCACAGGCTTTCTTCATTTTCCATTATCGTCACACGCTAATCCATTACTGCATCCAACACTGCAATCCAAGGTTAGGCCGGCGCGGTAGACGCGAAACCAAATATCGGACTAGTAACGTCACTGATCACTTTCGTAATGATACTTCTTCACTTTCCCGGCATTAATCTATTACATAGGGGTCTAACCACGGCGATGGCGACACCCTTCTCCGTTAAAGACCTTATTTCAACAATGGCCTTCACACACATATACCCGCCAACCACACTGGCGCATCTCGACACTCGCTATCGCAACACGTCACAATCGATTGTTCGCCTTATTGACCTGTGCCGAGTGCAAAGTTATAGTAAGGGCCTATGGACCCCTTACAACATTCATTGTCAACTTCCGTGCGACCAAGAAATTTCTGAGCAAACGTCTGTCTTAATGGCAGATCAGAAAGAAGGAACTTCTGAACTTGGGAGATTTTGTGTGGATGGCAATGTAGGATATTCAGTAGGATTTTATGCACTGTTCTCGCAGGCATGTCCAACGTTCGGGCAATTCTCCGTGCACTGCTTACTTGCACACGAACACTCGGCCCCACCTTTAATGTTGTGGCCATGTCTTTTACAGCATCAGATCAACTGCTCTTCTCCCTCTGACGCACTGCACTTCAGAAGAACGTCTATTTTCGAATTTTTTTAGACATTTTTTTTTACCGAGCGAGGTGGCGCAGTGGTTAGACACTGGACTCGCATTCGGGAGGACGACGGTTCAATCCCGCGTCCGGCCATCCTGATTTAGGTTTTCCGTGATTTCCCTAAATCGCCCCAGGCCAATGCCGGGAGGGTTTCTTTGAAAGGGCACGGCTGACTTCCTTCTCCATCCTTCCCTAATCCGATGAGACCGATGACCTCGCTGTCTGGTCTCCTTCCCCAAATAACCTAACCTAACCTTTAGTCATTTTGTTCAAACCCAAATCAGACATCTGAGCAATGCGTTTTTTCAGACCCTAGTGTCCGGAACTTCTACAGGGCTATTAGTGCACAGTCACCGTCCTTGTCAAAGAGCATTACTAGAAGCTCGCTATCCTTCATGGAAACGGCCACGTTTGCTGTCTCGGACGTAAACTGAAGAATAAGTGTGTGCCACGTATCTGTTGGTATGTACAGTCTACCGCTTACAGCGCCAACTATTGGTCAAACATTCGTTAACTTTTTTTTTGTTTCATGACGTCCCCTCGTATGAACACCATGTATGCGTTTTGGAACCTTCCACGTCGAAAATCATTTCATCACCATTATGGAAATGCGTAACACACAGTGCTGCCTCTTTCCATCATCTTTCAGGTTATAACGACACTAAACCCTCTTTACCGATCACAAATATAGCCTTCTCTTACTGTCTTTTATTATGACAGTCTGGCCGCACTAGTTAAATTACGTGATCTTCACTGTCTTTCGTAGCATCTGTTTTGAGACTGGGCAATAAAGTAATAATGTTAACACTTTGAACACAACTCTAGAGCAAACTAAACTCTCTGGCTAATGTTAACCGCATTACTACCTGACTTAATAATAATTAGTCTGTCGTACCTCTTCCGGAGCGTTTAGTGGATAAACCAAGGAGTCACTGTATACGGAAACTCTGCACTTCATATCTTCAATTACCGTTCGACTAATTATTGTTTTCCACTAAACCACAGTGATTTGCCTTAAAGCCAGGAACCAGTGCTTACTCACATTGAGAACGTTCCTCCCAAAAAGCAGTAATTCTTGCTGCTAATACCGGCCGCCACGTCCTGAAGGGACGAATTTTGAATCGGAGCAGTTAATGAATTTATATTGTAACTAACGCAATTCAGCTGATGAAGATGCCAGGATTTGATAGCGATAAGCGACTGACCTCAAACACAACAGAAAGGTTTCAGAATTAATTTCACCGCGAACAGTTCACATGAGGCACACTCTAAAAACCTGAGCGGGGTACATTCCACTCCTGAACCTCTCTTTTATTTCCATCATTGCTTCTTCGATGTATAGATTGAACTATAGAGGCGAAAGACTACGTCCCTACCTTACAGCCTTTTTAATCCTAGTTCTTCGTTTCTGGTCGTCCATTCTTACTATTTCCTCTTGGCCCTTATACATAGTGTGTATTACCCGTCTCTCTCTATAGTTTACCCCTGCTTTTCTCATGATTTCGAACATCTTGCACCATTTTACATTCCCGAATGATCTTTTCAGCTCCAGAAATCCTGATTTTTCTTTAGTCTTGCCTCCATTATCAGCCGCAATGGCAGAACTGCTTGTCTGGTGCCTTTACCTTTCCTAAAGCCGAATTGATCATCACCTAACACATACTCAATTTTCTTTTCCCTTCTTCTGTATATTATTATTGTTAGCAACTTTGATGCATGAACTGTTAAGCTGATTGTGTGATAATTCTCGCACTTGTCAACTCTTGCAGTCTTCAGAACTGTGTGAATGGTATTTTTCCGAAAATTTGATGGTATTTGACTAGACACCTACATTGGTTCAAATAGCTCTCAGAACTATGGGACTTAACATCTGAGGTCATCAGTCCCCTAGAACTTAGAACTACTTAAACCTAACCTACCTAATGACATCACACACATCCAAGCCCGAGGCAGGATTCGAACCTGCGACCGCTGCGGTCGCGCGGTTCCAGGCTGAAGCGCCTACAACCGCTCCGCCATACCGGCTGGCAGACTCATACATTGTACACACCAACTGGAACAGTCGTTTTGTTGCCACTTCCCTCAATAATTTTAGAAATTCTGATGGAATGTTACCTATCATTTCTCTCTTACTTGATCTTAAGTCCACCAAAGTTCTATTAAATTCTGGTTCTAATACTAGATCCCTTATCCCTTATACTCTTCCAAATCAAATCCTGTTCTTCTATCACATCATACGAATCTTCCCCCTCTTAGAGGCCTTCAACGTACACTTTCACCTATCCGCTCTGTCCTCTCCATTTATCTGTGTGATTCCCGTTGCACTCTTAACATTACCATCCTTGCATTTAATGTCACAGAAGGTTGTTTTGATTTTCCTGTATGCTGAATCTGTCCTCCCGACAATCATTTCTTTTTCGTTGTCTTCACATTTTTCCTGCAGCCATTTCATCTTAGCTTCCCTGCACTTCCTATTTATTTCATTCCTCAGCGACTTGTATTTCTGTATTCCTGAGTTTCTCGGAACATTTTTGTACTTCCTCCTTTCATCAATCAACTAAAGTATTTTTTTCTGTTACCCGTGGTTTCTTCGCAGTTACCTTCTTTGTACTTAAGTTTTCCTTTCCAACTTCGGTGATGGCCCTTTTTAGAGCTGTCCTTTCCTCTTCAACTGTAATACCTACTGAAGTATTCCTTGTTGCTGCATCTATAGACGTAGATAACTTCAAGCGTATTTCTTCATTCCTTAGTACTTCCGTATCCCACTTCTTTGCATATTGATTCTTCCTGACTAATGTCTTTAACTGCAGCCTACTCTTCATCAGTTCTATATTGTGCTCTGAGTCTATATCTGCTACTGGGTATGTTTTACAATGTAGTATCTGATTTCGGAATCTCTGTCAGACCATGATGAAATGTAACTTAAATCTTCCCGTATAACCAGGCATTTTCCAGATATACCGCGTCATCTTGTGATTATTGAACAGGGTATTCACTATTACTAGCTGAAACTAGTTACAGAACTCAATTAGTCTTTGTTCTCTCTCATTCCTTGTCCCAAGCCCATATTCTCTATAGCCTTTCCTTCTACTCCTTCCCATACAACTGCATTACAGTCCCCCACGACTATTAGATTTTCATCCCCCTTTACATACTGTATTGCCCTTTCAATATACTCATACACTTTCTGTGTCTCTTCATCTTCAGCTTGCGACATCGCCCTGTGTACCTGCACTACCGTTTTTGGTGTTGGTTTGCTGTAGATTCTAGTAAGAATAACCCTATCACTGGACTGTTCACAGTAACGAAGTCTCTGTCCTATATTCCTTTTCATAACGAATCCTACTCCCGCTATACCATTCTCTGCTATTTTTGATGTTACCCTACACTCACGTGACAAGAAATCCTAGTTTTCTTTCAACATTTCACTTCACTCACCTCTAGTACATTTAGAGTGAGCCTCTGTATTTCCCTTCTCATATTTTTTCGCTTCCCTACCACATTCAAACTTCAGATATTCTTCGCCCCGACTCGTGGAACGTTATCCATTGGTAGGTTATTTAACCTTTTCCTCATGGTCGCGTTAGAGAACTTCAAACGTATCTCGTCTTTCCTTAGTACTTCCGTATCCCACTTCTTTGCGTATTGATCCTTCCTGACTAATGTCTTGAACTTCAGCCTACTCTTCATCACTACTATATTGTGATCTGAGTCTATATCTGCTCCTGGGTACGCCTTACAATCCAGTATCTGATTTCGGAATCTCTGTCTGACCATGATGTAATCTAATTGAAATCTTCCCGTATCTCCCGGCCTTTTCCAAGTATACCTCCTCTTGTGATTCTTGAACAGGGTATTCGCTATTACTAGCTGAAACTTGTTACAGAACTGAATTAGTCTTTCTCCTCTTTCATTCCTTGTCCCAAGCCCATATTCTCCTGCAACATTTTCTTCTACTCCTTCCCCTACAACTGCATTCCAGTCGCCCATGACTATTAGATTTTCGTCCCCCTTTACATACTGCATTACCCTTTCAATTTCCTCATACACTTTCTCTATCTGTTCATCTTCAGCTTGCGACGTCGGCATGTATACCTGAACTATCGTTGTCGGTGATGGTCTGCTGTCGATTCTGATTAGGACAACCCAGTCACTGAACTGTTCACAGTAATACACCCTCTGCCCTACCTTCCTATTCATAACGAATCCTACACCTGTTACACCATTTTCTGCTGCTGTTGATATTACCCGATACTCATCTGACCAGAATTTCTTGTCTTCCTTCCACTTCACTTCACTGACCCCTACTATATCTAGATTGAGCCTTTGCATTTCCCTTTTCAGATTTTCTAGTTTCTCTACCACGTTCGAGCTTCTGACATTCCACGCCCCGACTCGTAGAACGTTATCCTTTCGTAGATTATTCAATCTTTTTCTCATGGTAACCTCCCCCTTTTCAGTCCCCTCACGGAGATCCGAATGGCGGACTATTCCGGAATCTTTGCCCATGGAGAGATCATCATGAAACTTCTTCAAATACAGACCACATGTCCTGTGGATACACGTTACGTGTCTTTAATGCAGTGGTTTCCATTGCCTTCTGCATCCTCATGTCGTTGATCATTGCTGATTCTTCCGCCTTTACGGGCAATTTCCCACCCCTAGGACAAGAGAGTGCCCTGAACCTCTATTCGTTCCTCCGCCTCTTTGACAAGGCCGTTGGCAGAATGAGGCTGACTTCTTATGCCGGAAGTCTTCGGCCGCCAACGCTGATTATTTATCAAAATTTAGGCAGTGGCGGGGATCGAACCCGGGACCGAAGACGTTTGGATTATGAATCAAAGACGCCACCCCTAGACCACGGGTACAGTGGCAGAGCATTAATGGTCTCATAAATCCCGATACCTTCTTCATCATACCGATGGGCTAGTGGGAATCCGTCGACTTTCCCCTGAGCAGCTCCTATACACCTGTACTTAGGGACGGAGCCAAGCTGACGGCGGGTACTATGGCACAGTGGCAGAGCTTTGATGGTCTGATAAACGCCGATACCTTCTTCATCATACCGATGGGCTACCAGGAATCCGTCGTCTTCCTGCTGAACAGCTCCTAGACTCCTCTACTTAGGTACGGAGCCAAACTGGCAGTGGGGACTATGGTACAGCGGCAGAGCTTCGATGGTCTGATAAATTCCGATACCTTCTTCATCATACAGATGGGCAACCGGGAATTCGTCGTCTTCCCTCTGAACAGCTCCTATACACCTGTACTCCGGGATGGAGCCAAGCTGGCAGCGGCTCAATTCTTCTCTGGGGAACATTCTTGTGGGCATGCATGTGTCCAGTGGAGCTTGTGAAGGCACCATGACGGCCAAGGTGTATTGTTCACTGATTGGAGACCACGTTTAACGACGGCTGTGGCATCTTTCACCAAGATAATGTGCCATTTCACAATGCTAGAAATATGATGAATTAGTTTTAGGAACACAGTGGTGAGTTCCAATTGATGTGGTGGCCCACCATCTCACCAGACCTGAACCCGATCGAACTCATCTGGTACGTGACTGAATGTGCAATCAGACCTCATCGTCCGTCACTTTGGTATTGACGGGAATTAGGTGTCTTGTGAGTGCAGATGTGCTGTTAACTCCCTCCGACGACGTACAGAGGCCCCAATGCTTCCACGCCACTACGCGTCACCGCTGTTATCCGTGCAAAAGTAGGCATAACAGCTATTAGATATGTGCACATGATATTCAGGCTGGTCAGTGTATACGCAATACTATTGCCAATGATAATACACAGAAGAATGAAAAGGAAATTTAGGATCTGATGATCAATTTGCCTTTAGGGTAGGCAACGGCACCAGAGGGTCAGTTCTGACGATTCGCTTGATAAGACAAGCAAGGGTGAAGATAGATGAAGACAAGTACGTAGGATTTGTTGATGTGTAAAAAGCGTTCAGCACTGTAAAATGGTGCAAGATGTCAGACATTCTGAGAAAAATAGAGAACAGGTGGGAAAGACCAAGAGGGAACGATAAGATTGGAAGAGCAAGAACGAAGGATTGTGATTGAAAAGGATGTACGACACCCCTACCATTCAGTATATACTTCGAAGAGGCAATGATGGAAACAGAAGAACGCTTCAAGAGTTTGTTTATAAATCAGGGTGAAAGGATTTCAATGATGAGATTCGCTGATAGCATTTCTTTCCTGTGCGAAGATGAAGAACAATTACGGAAGCCGTTGAATGGAATGGACGACTGTAGACCGTGAGTAAACCAAAGAGACAAAAGAAATGAGAGACAGGAAATATGGGAAAGCCAATAGCAGAATTTGTCTTGCGCCCTATTTAGTCAGAGCCCATCGTTCTTGGTCTCCCAATGTTATTTTTCCCTCTTGGTATTTTCCTACAACTTACTCCTGTTTTTCTCAGAAAACCTCAAAACTGGTGATCACAAGTTAGCCGAAGTATCGTAATCATACAGTATACTGCAACCTAAGCGAAATTTTGAACCTTTTCTAAAAATCTCTCATCCAAAATAGCCTGTGCTCTATTGAATGTTTTCCCTGGAATGTCATACCTAACGTTTTTGAGGTAATTTTTTTAGTTATGATCTTCATTTATCTTATGTAGCAAACAAATAGATGTTTGAAGATTAGCCGGCTACTGTGGTCGAGTGGTTCTAGGCGCTTCAGTCCGGAACCACGCGGCTGCTACGGTCGCAGATTCGAATCCTGCCTCGGGCATGGATGTGTGTGATGTCCTTAGGTTAGTTAGGTTTAAGTAGTTCTAAGTCTAGGGGACTGATGACCTCAAATGTTAAGTCCCATAGTGCTTAGAGCCATTTGAACCATTTTATTTTGAAGATGGTCTTCCGTGTTTTGCGTAACCACTGTGTCATAGGCGTATGATAACGCATTTAAAGAGCTCCTTCCAAATTTAATTCCTGGTGGTACCTGATTCTTCCATCCGTGTCAGATATCGTTCATATAAATATTAAAAGACGTAGGTGTTAACACTCACCCTTGTCTAACTTCCTGGTTAAGAACTATACTTCCTCCATTATAAATAGTTAAGATGTGGCTGAAGCAGAAGTCACTACACAGACTTTGCATACACATTATTATGTGTTGAGGGTAGCCCCGTTTAGTCAATATATTCCGCAGTTTATGCCTCCCCACCTTACAAAAGGCCACCTCTAGAATTATAGACGCCATATAGATTGGCAAATTGAATTTCCTTTTTTTCTCTGTTAGCTGTTTCATAGTAAATACAAGTAAATTATCAGTATAAGCTCTCCCTTTTCGAAGACCATTATGTTCTTCTTGGAAGAATGATTCTGCTATTGGCTTTACTCTGTTATTTAATATAACAGTGTACTGTTTACAAGGTGGATGAAATATAGTTATACTTCTGCAGTGTGTGGGTTTATTTCTTTCCCAGTTCTTAAATAGAGAAGGAACATTTTCCATTAACCACGTATCAGTAACTTCATTGTAACTCAGCACGTGTGTAATAGACGAAGAAGGTGGAGTTGAGTAAAAGTCATGCCACCTGGTCCTGGTTCTTTTGCGTTTTTATTAACGCTGCTAACTCTCCTAAAGCAAGAAAACCAGTATTTTTCACTATTTCTCAGGTCCTGTTTCAGTATTGGTAGAAATGTCCCCTTAAGGGTTACACCAAATACATTTATAATGTTCAATCCATTCTTAATATGTTACCGTCTATTGGTGAATTGTCTCTTTCTAGTTTGTTTGAAGTATTTAATACGATACTGGAAAAGTCTTATCTCCCGTATACTTATTGATCCATATCACTCAAGAATTTTTTCCAGCACTGTGTGCTCAACGTTTTAGAGATTTTCCAATAATTGTAGCAGCTATATAACGCAGTCTAGCTTACTGAGTTTTTAGCTGCACGTACGTTCCATACGTTATTTGCTAATCTCTGAGGGCCTTGTCTGTTTTGTCGTTTCATATTCTCAAACCTTTCCTTCACCCCCAGACGATCTGTTTGCCCAGTGCCTAATCCACAGCTCTTTTAATACATTTCTTTATTCTCTGCCATTCTTTATTAATAGCCTTCTTCATTTCTTTTGTTTCTTAAATTTTGTTCACATAGTTCTAAGAAGTGTTTTGGACATCAATAGAAAATGATCGCTGCATATATCACAGCCTGTGAGTACCTTTTCTGTTAGGTTCCACATAGTCTCTGACTGACCTGGAACCTCTGTTGTTAATAATGCAATAGTCATAAACTGCAGTTAACGCTTCTTCCACAGTAGTCTTGTTGACATACCTTGCAACATATTGTTGTGCTGTTCAGTCACACTACCAATTAAGTAGCCCTGCCCTCAGATTCAGTCCTGCTTTTGGTAACCGGCACAGTTCCTTGAATTGCCCCACACTAATGATGCTTGCGATCTGGTTCCTGAGTCCACGCGTAACAGTTTCGCCATTAGTTGACTGCTAATCTCACCACATGATACACAAACAAAACGATCTTCCACTCGTGGATTCTCACTGAAACACGCAATTTATGATAGATCTCTCAAACAGAGTGCTAATCGAATTATGATCTTTATTCCGTAACCATTGTTGCACGGTTGATAGTTGCCTAAATGGCACGACTCTTGAATACGACAGGTACAATGTTTGTAACAACTTACAGACTGACGAATCACTGACAGATGGACAATGCACGAGAAGAATGCACGATCACGTTTGTTGAATTTCTGTCTGTTTTTGTGGCGTCCTCTAGGCCACGCATCTGATCTGGCAACACTAGTGCAACTCACAATTAAAGCTCACGATCACTTTCCCAATCACTTTTGCGCTTTCAAAAACAATCGATTTAGAGGCCAACAGCGATACTACACAACTCTTAAAACTTGGAGACAAATCCATTACCGTCTCCTCAAATTCTCCTGTACTAACAGTTCCCTATTGGGGCGAAGGCTACCTCTTTATGATGTCAACGATTCAGTTTCTCATAAGTTACTTTCCATGACTATAAATTTCGTTCAATTGAGACATGTCGTTCATTCTACTAAATAATAGAAAGTAAGTTACACTGACATAATTGGTCGAGAAAAAGATTTTTTGGTTATGTAAAGTGGCCGATAATCCAGGTTAACTCCTATGCGCCCGCCAGTGTGGCCGAGCGGTTCTAGGCGCTTCAGTCTGGAACCGCACGACCGCTATGGTCGCAGGTTCGAATCCTGCCTCGGGCATGGATGTGTGTGATGTCCTTAGGTTAGTTAGGTTTAAGTAGTTCTAAGTTCTAGGGGACTGATGACCTCAGATGTTAACTCCCATAATGCTCAGAGCCATTTGAACTCCAATGCAAAATAAAATATCACTAGCAGTTCAAAAGTTCTTGATACACGGATTTCAGAAGGGAACAAATATTTTAAAGTAATATTTACTTCAATGAAAGAGTAGCAAGTCTCAATGTTACTAAAAAATTAGGAACGTTAATTATATGGCAATAACAGTCGCAGAAGAAAGTGAAAATGAATAATTCCCAGTTTTTGCTGAACATAAGAAAACCGTTCAACTTAGTAGCAGAGGAACACATTATCACCGGAGGTAGAGTAGTTGCAATTTGTCCATGCTGGAGTAGTCAGTTCATTCCGTTCAACAGGCCTGCAATTTGTAATTATTCGTCACTTGAGCGGATAGCAAGGTCGTCACTGAAAGCTATAATACATATGATTTTATTCTGAATATTAAACTGTTTCTCAACCCTTCCTTTATAATTTTTTTGATAAACAGGTAGAGCAATAGAGGGGAAAGGTTGCGTACCTCCTTTACCGAAACAGTTTTCTCTTGTTTTTCGTTCTCACAACTTCTTCTTCACTCTTGTACATATTATACATTACTTGTCTTTTCCTAAAGCGTATGTGTTTTTGTAGAATTTCGTACATGTCTCATTGGTTGACTTTGTCCAACACTTTATGTAGGTGAAATAATACTACGTAAGGGTCTTCGTTGTTCGTGAGTCAGTCAGAACTGCCTCTCTGGCAGCTTTAATTTCCCCACATCCGGACTAATCCTGTAAATTCTTGATCATTTTCACTGAAATTAGCAATGTCATCAGCGAATCTTGTCAGTAGTATTTACTTACCCTGAATTTTAATCTCACTCTTGAACTTTCCTTTTATTTCCGTCATTGCTTCTTGGATGTATAGATTGAACAGTACGGGCAAAAAACTGCATCTTTATCTTACACCCTTTTAAATCCGAGTTCTTTGGCTTCCAGTCATAGTTTTCTCTCTTAATTCTTGTACATGCTGTATGTCACCCGTCTTTCCCTACGGCTTTCTCCTGTTTATCTTAGAATTTGGACCGTCTTGCACCATTTCACATTGCTAGACGCTTTTTCTAGATCTACATACGATGTGAGCATACCTTTATTTTTCTTCAGTCTCGTTTTCGTTATCAAGCTGAAAGTCAGAACTATAGAGCGGCTTAGCGCAATTATTAGCACGCTGGACTCACGTTCTGGAGGACGATGGTTCAAATGCGCGTCCAGCCATCCTGATTTAGATTTCCGTGATTTATCTAAATAGCTTAAGGCAAATGCCGGGATGGTTCCCTTGAAATGGTAAGGCCGCTTTCCTTCCCTATCCTTCCCTAATCCGAACTTGGGCTCAGTTTCTCATGAACTTCTTATCGACGGGACATTAAACATTGATGTCTTCCTCTTCCTCTTCAAAGTCAGCATTGTCTTTCTGGTGCCTTTACCTTCCATAAAGTCAAACTGATAATCATGTAACATATCCTCAATTATCTTTTCCATCCCTTCCACATACGACTCGTGAAATCACCACGACGAGAAAATCAGATACGTTAACTGTGATAAGGAACTTTACCCACACTCACACATTCTAAGCGCCATTTGTAAATGGAAGAGGAAAGTGCGTAAGAGGTAGTGAACTGGGAATAAATAGCCTCAAAATGAACTTGAAGAACTGAAGAAAAAATGGTTCAAATGGCTCTGAGCACTATGGGACTTAACATCTGTGGTCATCAGTCCCCTAGAATTTAGAACTACTTAAACCTAACTAACCTAAGGACATCACACACACCCATGCCCGAGGCAGGATTCGAACCTGCGACCGAAGCGGTCACGCGGTTCCAGACTGAAGCGCCTAGAACCGCACGGCCACCGCGGCCGGGAACAGAAGAAGAAGAAGAAGAAGAAGAAGGTGATGGTTTTTTTCATCAAGTATCGACGACGCAATGTACTGAGTCCCATATTTAAATTTATCTCCTCATTGTTGAATACAACGGATATTCAAGATCATAGGAGAAATACTACGTTATCACTCCTATAGATCATAAGTTTCACCATCGAATCTCGTCTTTTGGTATTAAGCAAGGAAAATGGAGACAAGACAGTTAAACCTTATAGCTTGCCGATGCAGCATTTGTTTGATTCGGGAAGTACAAAAAAGGAAGAGACACCATTACTGTTCTGGATTAGCACAAGCAACACGCCATTACGTTTCCTCGATCGTGACAAATCCAGCACTTTTCAAAAAGCGCTTGCGATTGATTGTCCGTCGAGTGCTCCTCTTGCGAAGTGATTTTCAGAGCCGGCAGCTAAAACACGAAAAGCAATACTAATAAGGAAGCGATCGCGTCGTTGGGGAGATCGATTTCGCTAGGAAAAGAGTAAATGAAAATTCGTTCCGGTAGGGCCTCAATTTTGCTCTGTGACAGTAAAATTGGGGATCTGGCTGCCCGTTATACAGCCGGGGCGGCCATTACACGGCGCAAGTGCTCGCTCAGTGGCGATACGCGAGCGGGTAACGGCCGCACGCGATTCATTCGTGGGTCGTAGGCGCCCCAGCAATCCACTGAAATGGGCATCGCTGTATCCTGCGTTGATGTGGGGAACGGTCTTACCTCGAGATTGGAATTACACTTCATTGAGTGTCCGGATACGCCGAGGGGACGAGTCAGGGACGCTCACACAAAGCGACTTCTCGTGTGCTGAGACGGGATGTGGCAGCCTTTCAGGTCCTGTGCCGCTGGGAGCTTGCGACTCGGAGTGCGGTCGCCCGTCCTGTAGAAATTTTGAGCGACTTCGGAAGATATTCGGAACATCGGAAGCTCTGACTCGTAGAAGTTAATAAAGGAAGCAAAGAAAAAAAGTCCATAAATAGAGAATTTTTATGGATTCCATAAAATAAGCATATTTATGTATTCTTCCGTCACATCTCCGTAAAACAGTTTCGTATTTACCGTATTTGAGAAATATACAAATTGCGTTATTTTTCTGCTAATTTATTTAGAACCGGTTTTCAACCTACTAACTCTTCGCCAGGAAACTGGAAAGACAACCAATCAATTAGACAAAGCTCTCAGATATCGCAATTCCGGGATTTCATTTCACGAGGGCGTGCTGAAAAGTAATGCCTCCGAATTTTGTTAAAGAAAACAAACTTTATTAACGTTTTATGTCTGTTATTCGTGCCTATTATTATTATTATTATTATTATTATTATTATTATTATTATTATTTCTGTCTTTTCTCAAACGTTATGTCTGGTCAAAAATGGAAAGTGACACGGACCTTGATCAAGCGTGACTTCCTTTTATTATTATTATTATTATTATTATTATTATTATTATTTCTTTCTTTTCTCAGACGTTACGTCTGGTCAAAAATGGAAAATGACGCGGACCTTGATGAAGAGTGACTTCCTTTTAACTGTACGGTATATGTTACATTGCATTTAGGAATTTCGGGTAATTGAACATGTATCAATAATTCCGGATTTCTGTAGTTGTATGTATAAGTTTGGATGTAGCTGTATTGCATTGATGTACTGATGGATATTGTGTGGTATGACTCCTGTAGTTGATAGTATAATTGGTATAATGTCAACTTTATCCTGATGCCACATGTCCTTGACTTCCTCAGCCAGTTGGACGTATTTTTCAATTTTTTCTCCTGTTTTCTTTTGTATATTTGTTGTATTGGGTATGGATATTTCGATTAGTTGTGTTAATTTCTTCTTTTTATTGGTGAGTATGATGTCAGGTTTGTTATGTGGTGGTGTTTATCTGTTATAATGGTTCTGTTCCAGTATAATTTGTGTTCATCATTCTCCAGTACATTTTGTGGTGCATACTTGTATGTGGGAACGTGTTGTTTTATAAGTTTACGTTGTAAGGCAAGCTATTGATGTATTATTTTTGCTACATTGTCATGTCTTCTGGGGTATTCTGTATTTGCTAGTATTGTACATCCACTTGTGATGTGATCTACTGTTTCTATTTGTTGTATGCTAAGTCTGCATTTATCTGTTGTGGTATTGCTATCTTTAATAATATGCTTGCTGTAATATCTGGTGTTCATTGTTTGATCCTGTATTGCAATCATGAATCCTTCCGTCCTACTGTATATATTGCCTTTTCTTAGCCATGTGTTGGATGCGTCTTGATCGATGTGTGGCTGTGTTAGATGATATGGGTGCTTGCCATGTGGTGTTTTCTTTTTCCAATTTACTTTCTTCGCATCTGTTGATGTTATGTGATCTAAAGGGTTGTAGAAGTGGTTATGAAATTGCAGTGATGTAGCCAATGTATTTATATGAGTGATTGCTTTGTGTATTTTGCTAGTTGCTGCTAGTTCTAGAAAGAATTTTCTTAAATTGTTTACCTGTCCATAATGTAGGTTTTTTATGTCGACAAATCCCCTTCCTCCTTCCTTTCTGCTTAATGTAAATCTTTCTGTTGCTGAATGTATGTGATGTATTCTGTATTTGTGGCATTGTGATCGTGTAAGCGTATTGAGTGCTTCTAGGTCTGTGTTACTCCATTTCACTACTCCAAATGAGTAGGTCAATATTGGTATAGCATAAGTATTTATAGCTTTTGTCTTGTACGTTGCTGTCAATTCTGTTTTCAGTATTTTTGTTAGTCTTTGTCTATATTTTTCTTTTAGTTATTCTTTAATATTTGTATTATCTATTCCTATTTTTTGTCTGTATCCTAGATATTTATAGGCATCTGTTTTTTCCATCGCTTCTATGCAGTCGCTGTGGTTATCCAATATGTAATCTTCTTGTTTAGTGTGTTTTCCCTTGACAATGCTATTTTTCTTACATTTGTCTGTTCCAAAAGCCATATTTATATCATTGCTGAATACTTCTGTTATCTTTAGTATTTGGTTGAGTTGTTGATTTGTTGCTGCCAGTAGTTTTAGATCATCTATATATAGCAAATGTGTGATTTTGTGTAGGTATGTTCCAGTGATATTGTATCCGTAATTTGTATTATTTAGCATGTTGGATAGTGGGTTCAGAGCACGGCAGAACCAGGAAGGACTTAATGAGTCTCCTTGGTATATTCCACGCTTAATCTGTATTGGCTGTGATGTGATATTATTTGAATTTGTTTGGATATTAAGTGTGGTTTTCCAATTTTTCATTACTATGTTTAGGAACTGCATCAATTTAGGATCTACTTTGTATATTTCCAATATTTGTAGTAACCATGAGTGGGATACACTATCAAAAGCTTTTTGGTAATCAATGTGTGTGTAGTGTAGCGACCTTTGTTTAGTTTTAGCTTGATATGTCACCTCTGCATCTATTATCAGTTGCTCTTTACATCCTCATGCTCCTTTGCAACAGCCTTTTTGTTCTTCATTTATAATTTTGTTCTGTGTTGTATGTGTCATTAATTTCTGTGTAATGACTGAAGTTAATATTTTGTATATTGTTGGTAGGCATTTTATGGGGCGATATTTAGCTGGGTTGGCTGTGTCTACTTGATCTTTAGGTTTCAGAGAAGTTATTTCATGTGTAAGTGTATCAGGGAATGTGTATGGGTCTGCAACGTAACTGTTAAATAATTTAGTTAGATGTGAATGTGTTGAGGTGAACTTCTTTAGCCAGAAATTTGCTATTTTGTCTTTTCCAGGGGCTTTCCAATTATGAGTAGAATTAATTGCTTGGGTGACTTCATGTTGCAAAATTATCACTTCAGGCATCAGCGGTATCATCTTGTATGTGTCAGTTTCTGCTTGTATCCACCGTGCATGCCTGTTATGTTGTACTGGGTTTGAGCATATGTTGCTCCAGAAGTGTTCCAAATCTGTTATGTTTAGTGGATTGTCTATTTTAATGTGTGTGTTATCTATTGTCTGGTAAAATTTCTTTTGGTTTGTGTTGAATGTTTGGTTTTGTTTCCTTCTATTTTCACTTTTTTTGTATCTTCTAAGTCATTTGGCCAATGCTTGCAATTTCTGCTTCTTTTCATCTAATTGCTCTATCGCTTCTTGTTGTGAGATTTTACCTAACCTTTTTCGTTTTTTTTTCTGACATTTCATTTCTTATAAATTGTGTTAGCTGTCCTATGTCTTTTCTCAGTTTTTCTATTCTGATCTGTAGCCTGTGTTGCCATGCTGGTTTTGTGGGTTTCTTCTGTGTGTTGGTTGGTTCTGATCTCTGCCTAGTGTGTATATTTAGTGTAGTGAGTGCTCCTATATAAACCAGTAGTTGTAACACTTCCATAGTTGTGTTTTCATTTATTTTGTTGTGTATAATTGTGTTGATAGTTTTTATTGTTGTTTCGACTTGTGGGTTATTTGGCGGTCTATGCAAGAATGGTCTAATGTCTGTATTTGTGTTTTTGTATTCTATATATGTCAACTGAAATTTTTCTTCTATATCTAACATGTGTGTCACTTCGTGTTCTATTTGTGCTTGTTCTGGTGGCTGCCTTAAGATTTCGTTTTCCTCTGATTGTTTAATTGATGCATGTTGTCCTTTGTTTGTTTGCTCTGGGATGTTTGAGTCCATTACTGTATTTTCTTCTTCTTCTTCTTCTTCTGATTGCACATTATTTTGTTCCAGTATTTGTTGTACTTGTTGTTTGATGTCTTATAATTCTGACTGGGCTATCCTTTTATTTTTGATTATTACAGGGATCTGATCAGCTAGTCGTTGTTCAGTTAAAAATTTTAATTCTGGGTATCTGGTAATAAATGTTGTGTATACTTGTGATCTGTATCCAGTTGTGTTGGTTCCTAGGTTTGTTGCTTGGTAATAACAGAACATGAGGTGTCGATTAACTTCATCTGCCCATCTCATCCTCTGTCTTTGTTTTCCTTCTAGGGTGGTTGCAGGAAGCATATCTTGCAAAACACCTCTATTTGGATTTAAATCATTTTCCAGTTGGCTAACAGAGTCGTTACCATTGTGGGCGGGCATAGGTTTCAAGTGTCGTCCCCGACAATGACGGCGCTTGTCCGAGGCTTCTTTAGTTCTGTCCTGAACCAACTAATCACACTATAAGTGGGGTTAGCCCTATTAGTGGTTTGTTCTTTTCGTCGCCTTTTACGACTGGCAGGACATACCAGAGGCCTATTCTTTTCCCGGGCCTCCACGGGAATTATTATTATTATTATTTCTTTACTTTCTCAGACGTTAATATTATTATTATTGACATTTTTTTCTCAGACTGTTAAGTCTGGTTAAAAATGGAACGTGATGCGGACCTTGATCAAGCGTGACTTCCTTGTAACTGTATGGTATATGTTATATTGCATTTAGGAACTATCGGGTAATTGAACATGTATCAATAATTACAGATTTTTGTAGTTGTATATATATGTTTGGATGTAGCTGTATTGCATTGATGTACTGGTGGATATTGTGAGGTATGACTCCTGTAGTTGATAGTATAATTGGTATAATGTCAACTTTATCCTGATGCCACATGTCCTTGACTTCCTCAGCCAGTTGGATGTATTTTTCAATTTTTTCTCATGTTTTCTTCTGTATATTTGCTGTGTTGGGTATGGATATTTCAATTAGTTGTGTTAATTTCTTCTTTTTATTGGTGAGTATGATGTCAGGTTTGTTATGTGGTGTTGTTTTATCTGTTATAATCGTTCTGTTCCAGTATAATTTGTATTCATCATTCTCCAGTACATTTTGTGGTGTGTACTTGTATGTGGGAACGTGTTGTTTTATTAGTTTATGTTTTATGGCAAGTTGTTGATGTATTATTTTTGCTACATTGTCATGTCTTCTGGGGTATTCTGTATTTGCTAGTATTGTACATCCGCTTGTGATGTGATCTACTGTTTCTATTTGTTGTTTGCAAAGTCTGCATTTATCTGTTGTGGTGTTGGGATCTTTAATAATATGCTTGCTGTAATATCTGGTGTTTATTGTTTGATCCTGTATTGCAATCATGAATCCTTCCGTCTCACTGTATATATTGCCTTTTCTTAGCCATGTGTTGGATGCTTCTTGATCGATGTGTGGCTGTGTTAGATGATACGGGTGCTTGCCATGTAGTGTTTTCTTTTTCCAATTTACTTTCTTTGTATCTGTTGATGTTATGTGATCTAAAGGGTTGTAGAAGTGGTTATGAAATTGCAATGGTGTAGCTGATGTATTTATATGAGTGATTGCTTTGTGTATTTTGCTAGTTTCTGCTCGTTCTAGAAAGAATTTTCTTAAATTGTCTACCTGTCCATAATGTAGGTTTTTTATATCTATATATTATAATAATAATAATAATAATAATAATAATAATAATAATAATAATAATAATAATTATTATTATTATTATTATTATTATTATTTCTCGACATAGTCTTACCAGCGTCAAACACATTATTCCCAACGAGAGACCATTTTGTTGATGGTCTTGCAATATAATGTTTGACTTTGTTGATAGAGCCACAACCTCACGTCTGTTTACACCGCTTCATCACGAAGCGATGAAAACCGGATGGGGCCATGTCGGGACAGTGCCATGATCGATGGCAATTGTACCAAAAAAATGGTTCAAATGGCTCTGAGCACTATAGGACTTAACATCTGAGGTCATCAGTCCCCTAAAACTTAGAACTACTTAAACCTAACTAACCTAAGGACATCACACACATCCATGCCCGAGGCAGGATTCGAACCTGCGACCGTAGCGGTCACGCGATTCCAGACTGAAGCGCCTAGAACCGCACGGCCACACCGGCCGGCGCTCAATTTACCCAAGCCGTGGAATTGTTGCAGATACCGCAACGCTCGTGTATGGTTTTGCACTGTCATGCTGAAGGAGCGAGTGTTTCCTGTATGGACGAACTGTTCGGCGATTAGAAAATCGGTTATAGCACGCTGTTTCTCAAACACTGGCATAGTTACGTAACTCACAGCCATGTTACGCGCTGCAGTTCGGAGTCCCCTAGCGGCAGAAGATTGCAACTAGCGTCTTTGAAGCGGGAAAGCCTACCGAGTGATATACATGACATGTGAGACGTGGTAGTTACTGGAATTAAGGAAAACGTGGAAAGGAGGACCCACCAATGTAACTTTCTTTTGACATAACCTTTTTATTTAACAATATATAACGGGAACTTTTTTGTTCTATTCGCAAAATGAAGAATATGCAAAAAAATTTTTTTGACCTTAAACCTTAGGATGAATTAACTTTTACAAAAGAAATCAAAACGGCAAACAATATGACAATAATTACAAGACGGCCGGATTTGCAGCCCACCCTTTATCGGGTCAAACAGCGGTATTTACTGTACTAACGCGCTGGACACAGTCTCTCTTATTAAATGCCCTTCTGCAACACATGAAAACTATATAAGCACCATTGATGACAAGAGTGATTCAATTACTCAAAACAGATGACGTAACTTGTAATTTCAAAAGTGCATATCGAAAGGTTAGGGGTTAAGATGCGCACCCGTGCTTAAAGGTTAAACAGGTTAGAAAACAATATGACAGTGATAAGGCTTACTTCAAGGCAACCAACTTCTTAATTTACATCATCGACCAAGGTGCGATTGGATCCCAACCCGTCCCTTTTGACAATCTTATTTTGACTGAAGCCCTGGTGGGAGTTGGCTGTCAGTATTTTCAAAGTTAAACTGATTTTCAGTTATTAAGACCGCTCTGAAGGAACGTCTTAAAACATTACTTGTGAAGACTTATTACAAGAGAACTCACTCGGCGGAACCATAAGATTCAGCTAAAATACATTAAAAATGACCCGGTGTTTCAAACACAGCAACGTACAGCTTAGTACAACAAGTTGTTTAGACTATAACTAAAGACTCTAAAATGTAATTACAATCAAAGACTTGAACCGGTTAACACCTAAATCTAACAATTAAGTCCCTCTTTTGTTTCACGGCAACCTGTGCCTTAGTACAATTGTTCCGGCTGTATTTCGACCAGGAGTTGTTCATCAGAACATTAATTATCGGATACAAACCAGAAAGGAAAGGCATTATAATAGCGGGACAAATTTTCAAACGACAGTTTGTGTTTTAGTACAATACTACGGCCAATATTTACGACCAAAGAGCCAATCGAGTAACACACTGAAGGTCGGGTACAAACGAGAAAATAATAAGGAGGGCAGGTAGACAATGACACAAATCACCACGAGAATTACAGACTGTTACTCCTCTTTATCAGCAAGCAGTTCCATGGATCCACGGTGCGTCGCAGCGGTTACAGAGTGGTGCCGATGAAAGCCACGTTGAAAAATGCAGCCAGGCCACGAGCGGTCGTCCGACACGAATGTTGCCAACCAACCGACGGGATATCGGCCTGTTGTTTGTGGTTGGCGCTGACCCTGGTGAAGCATTCCGGTATCTTCGCTCTGCGTAGCCCCTCCTTGCGCAACACATAGCTTCGACCGTTGGGACCTCGTGACCACGTCTTGTCGCGACGCTACCACCAATCCCCAAACTTCGTGCTTCCCTTCGGGCCAGCGAACCCCGCATATATATCGGCAAGCATAGGCCTTCTAAGAACGCAACCCACAGATACCAACTCTTCCTCATAGATATTGGCAATGGGGTCGCAAGAGGGATAGTCGATACTACACCTGAGCCAGTGGCGCCAGACAGAACAGTCTACTAATTCAATGGCGCCACGGCTCAACATGTAATTCCTCAATCAATATTGAGAAAGAATAAAACAATCGGAACATTATTTTTCAGCATGGCCTCGTATATAACAGGCACCAAGTCTCACGTCATCAGTGGGGATAAAACAGATTTATTAAGCAACTGTGGTGTTCGGAAAACCATTTACATTAACTGTTACCAAATATATACTGGTCAATCAGGGTGGACTATAGCACCTAGACTATACATAACAGACTTGTCATTTTTTGAGACACGAAGTTAACCCACCTGTGCTACTTGTAACCGACAGAGTGAAAAAAACTTAAGGAGTTAGAACCACTTGAAGTAAATACGCATTTAGCTTAAAAACCGCACTTTGTTTAAAGTAACGATACAGTGGAAAACGTCACAATGTCCACTCAACCAGCCACATTTCCAGACATCATTCTTGGTTATTACATTCATCTCCACAGACTTTTACCACAAGGGCATTTTTATTATACTTTTGATCTTTTCTTACATCCTTTAGTATTACGTTTATTGAACTTATATATGTTAATATTGTTATTTTCGATGTGACCTGTGTTTGATACTGTCCATCTTGTAAACTAAAACAATGCAATTTAACACGTTTGATGCAGAACAAGAGCGATGAGCAACCCATTTATTTCCTCACCTAATGTCATAACCTAAGATTCTGTGCGCGTTACTATCTTCGTCTCTTATTTTCGATTTCATCCACACTATTATAGATTGCAGACGCTAGTCATTTATTTCCTGACGAAGGCCAAGTAAGTCGAAAGCAAGTCGAAAGTAAATAGGTAGAACAAAAACGGCAATTTATTCGTTTTTTCAGCACTGAAAAACAGCATATTTCATGTTGCAGGCTGCTTGATTAAAAATCATCCAGTAGTTTGTAGAAATTTCAGAGTTTTTGTCACACCTTTAGGACTGCAGTTCTTGTACAGCAAGTGCTGTTCTATCGCTGAGTGAGTGGGATAGCCGTGCTATTCGGATAAGCGTTAGTCGAAAAGATAGTTATTAATCCATGAAACGAAACGGGTTCTGGAAGAACTGCCGATAGAGTCAGGTAAGGTTTTACTCGCGACAACACATATTAAATACGTTTGTAAAGGCATTAAAGGAAAATGGTTTTCATTCTACTATTGACATCAAAAGTTACCCATACTCACCTCGAAAAATAGAAAGAAAATGAGTTTATCGGTCCACAGATCACAAATCTCTTGAAAGACGCTAAAGGAACGATTCCTGTCGACGACGTTGTCATAAGAGTCTGGTATGTGGAAGGTTGCGGAAGATAACAGGCCATATGTTTTACAAAGGAACCATCACCTCATCTGTTTGAATCAATTTAGCGAATCAACGCTAAGTCTGGATGGTCCTACAGGGAACCGCCGTCCTCTTCTATCGGAGTCCAGTCGGTTACCACTGCGCCACCTCCCAGGACTCGTAAAAGAGAGAACACTTCATATGTCGAGGAGATCACAAATTTTTCTGCAGTTCATAGCACACAAAAGGGTTACGTACAACAATGACATTAATATAGTATGAAAGTAGGCTTAGACACACATCAAGACAAAAATAATGTATAACTAACGTATAGGAAAGAAACAATAAAGTAGTACACCTAACTGACAAATCTTTATGTTTAACCGAACGGCTGATCAGAGACTTGTCTTCAATAACAAATTTTGATCGGAGTGGGTGTCCTTCATAGTGAGCCAAATTTCAGTCGCGGTGGATATTTTCATATTGTAGAATTGTCTTCCTTCTTCATGTAATGTGCAAACCGAATGTTGTACGTTTCCATCCTTATTCTGTATTACGGTTACATCTTCTGCATATAGCATGGAGTTCAGATGATGGCTTCCTTACAGCTGTGTACCTCCACGTATTTTAATTCATATTCCTTTTTTTATGCGGACTTCAATATATATGTAAATATTGTCGCTGACACGCTATTTCTGCTTGATGCCTTGATATATTATTACCGTTCTGTTTTTGAACTGCCTGTGTTTATGATTCTTTTGGATTCTTCAAAAGGTTAAAATGGCTCTGAGCACTATGGGACTTAATATCCGAGTTTATCAGTCCCCTAGAACTTAGAACTGCTTAAGCTTTACTAACTTAAGAACATCACACACATCCATGCCCGAGGCAGGATTCGAACCTGTGACCGTAGCAGCAGCGCGTTTCCGGACTGAAGCGCCTAGAACCGCTCTTGGAATTTCATATAAGTTGTTGACTGTATAAGATTCATTCTTCCATAATTGGTCGTAGTCTAGTTTCTAGTGACGGAGTCAAAAGCTTTTTCGAATGCGATAAGAACAACATGTTTCTAAATTGACTTGTCGTTTCTCTAAACTCCCTTACTGCTGTAAATATTACAGTTCGTGTAGCGTCTCTTTCTAAATCCGCTCTTTTGTTCGTCCAGGAATACCACTGCTACTGCAAATTAATCAACCGGTGAGTTGGCACCGAAAAAGTGTTTGTTAACTGAGCAAGTTGTACAGATAATTTTACCGACAGTACGGCTCAACCAACACGAGAAAGTCGTACAGAATAAAATCTGGAATATACGAGAAATGAAGGCCAGCGAAAGAGAAGTTCTGTGAAATGAACAGCAGCTGCAGAACTTTCAGCGGTGGCCGAACAGTAGCATGGGTGAAACTGAGGTTCAACTGCAGTCGTGCTTTGGAGCTGTCATCATAATACTTCCTAACCAAACGGGCACACTGAATGACCAACAAGGTTTAGTCGTTGAAAGCGGTAATCTTCCTAAAGATGCTCAGGGTTGAACACTACGGTGTACTGCTACAACACGGCGCCTGATATGTTTCCCGTAGCCCGGGGACTGGATGTATCTGTCACGGAAAATCGTGGCAACTTCCTCATGGAGGTCCAAAAAATGAGCAAGTGAGAGCCACCGCTCGCTGTGGGTGCTATTTTAAACACTGTCTCAGATAAGAGACAGTCGACGGACGAAAATGTTATGGCCACTATGTTTTTTGTAGTAGTTTTTGAAGGATTACTCTCAGACGTTAAGTTTCAGGTGTACGCTGTGAGTGAAGGTGTTTGTGTTACGATAGAGATCTAATTTTTAACAAAAATTGCCATCATGATGATCATTTCTGACTTTCTTTTACTGCTGTTGGGTACGGACCCACAGAAATCTGGGAAATACCTCATACTTTGGCCAGCCTCGCATCATATATAAAGTTGATATGGAAAGTTTCTCAATCATTGTTTACTCAAGTATCCAAATTAAGTTTTAGCCACAAGTGCTTCACTCTCTTTATTCTAATCAGTTCTGAAGTGTTATCGCCAACTCTTGAGCATGTTGCTACACAGATTCACGTACTCGATATTTTTCGCCACTTTCGTGAAATTCGTGAAATTCGTTTCGGTCGTTATGGTTTTTTAGTGGCTTAATTTTCAGCTTTTACAACGCAGCCACCATCTCAGATCACGCTACGTTGTAACACCGCTCGTGTGTACATGAGTAGCGCCGAATGATAACCAGCCAGAACAAACAGGGTAAAACACGGAGGGGAAGAGCTTTATCGAAGCGGACTAACAAAACTAAACTAGAAACGCGGCTCCTGTCTGGCAGGTCGTTCCATATTCACAACGGGGGTGGGCTTTCATGCGGGCACAGAATGCATGATACGCTCCATATGCGGCCAAACAATGTGGAAGCTCGTTTCCCCCCGTGTCGGTCGCAGGCCGCCAGCTGTTAATATTATTGTATTACGCGCGTGCGGTCGCTGCAACTATGTGCGAGGGGCCCGGTACGGCCGGAAGCCGGAATGGCCCCACCGGCAACTAGGCAGCTAGTCTGCAAACCCCAGCTGCTCTGCGCGCGGACATCACGCTGCAAATACTCATTGCGCTCTCTCGTGTGCTAACAGCAGCACTTTTTCCCCACAGTGTCTCTATCCCCCAGCTCCCAAAAGTCATTCAGTTTTGTGTTTCCATATTTGTAAACGATCATTTCTTTTCTCTTCTTTTTTCCGACTCGATTTGTACGCTTCGCAAGTGCATAAAATAATAATCTCGCATTAAAATGTTTCATTTTGTGTTGCTTCGGCTTCCCATAATACAAGCGATCCCGAATAAGCGCAGTCTGTAATGTAAACGAAGATAAATGGGCGAACGCGGTACCCGTTAGCGAAGTTGTTGTTTTTCCAGTAATTACTGTTTTCACTCTAGTGCGTGTCATCCAGTCAAAGCCAGATTTCTGGAAAAGGTCAATCGCGTACAGATTCCTATTAAAAAATGAACAGCAAGATGTAAAGTTAATTAAAAATAAATAGTTGTGGAAGCTTTGCTCTCCAGATATTGCAACGTTCATTTCACCGAGCTTTTCAGTCAGTCATCTCTCTGTCCGTAGTCTTTAGAGTGCAGATATTACCACCACATGAAAGGCAGGCTCAGTTGCGAATAGAGTTGTAAAACTACCGTAAGCAACAGTAGACTTCAGGAAGTCTGTGCAAATTACGGTAGTTTTCCTAGCTGCTTAGATCAGTGAAGATCGTAATCGCGTTACCTGTACGTTGGATGTGTTGCTTACATATCGGGTGTTAACTAATAGCGATCGCTTTGTTTACGTATGTTGTCAGTCTCTTACCAGGATCACCTATAAACCGACAGGGGTGAAGCGTCCAGAAAGGGAGTGAGGATGTATAAAGAGCCTCGTAACCTACGGAACATTTTTGCTCTGCATAGTCGTCCTTCTATCTGTTACTTAAAAATGAACACCAAAATGGAAACTATCAATGTTTAATTCCGGTTTCATTCCAAAATTGTTGATTTGTAATTTGAAGCAGAGGAATATGGTCATGAAGA
Organism: Schistocerca cancellata; assembly: GCF_023864275.1. Taxonomy (NCBI): domain Eukaryota; kingdom Metazoa; phylum Arthropoda; class Insecta; order Orthoptera; family Acrididae; genus Schistocerca; species Schistocerca cancellata. Next base: position 374,187,853 of record NC_064633.1, on the reverse strand, counting down.
TAAAAACTTAAATTTATCATATAGTATTAAAAAGCTCAATTTCCTTAAAAAAGGTAAAATTAAGAAAAAGCAAAAAAACAGTCAAATATCACTTCAATACTTCGTTGAGCTTGCGTTCCTCATAAACAGTTTTCACACTTATCAATAATAAGAGGAAATTCTTGCCATTGATCATGGTGAATGTTCTGATGAGTACAAAGTAACAAGAAAATGTATATAGATTCTTTTACTTTGGTAAACTGCACTTGCATCAAAAGTAAGTGTTTTGATTATATTAAGCACAGAAGGTGCGCGATCACCTAATTTTTTATTACTTATAAAACGCTAGTTATTTTTTAACGTTATACACTGAAGCGCCAAAGGAACTGATATATGCATGCTTATTCAAATATGGCGCTACGGTCGGCAACGCCTATAGTAGACAAGTGTCTGGCACAGTTGCTACATCGGTTACTGCTGCTACAATGGCAGGTAAACAAGACTTAAGTGAGTGGCGTTATAGTCGGCGCAAGAGCGATGGGACACAGCATCTCGGAGGTATCAATAAAGTGGGTATTTTCCCTACGAACATTTCACGAGTGTATCGTGAATGTCAGGAATCCAGTAAAACATCAAATCTTAGACATCGCTACGACCGGAAAAAGATCAGGCAAGAACTGGACCGACGACGACTGAAGAGAATCGTTCAGCGTGACAGAATTGCAACTCTTCCGCACACTGCTGCAGGTTTCAGTGCTGGGCTATCGAAAAGTGTCAGCGTGCGAACCATTCAACGAAACATCATCGATATGAGCTTTCGGAGTCGAAGGCCCACTCGTGTACGCTTGATGACTTTAAAAACCAGAATATGGCTCGGTTATAGACTGCAGATAGAGTCCGGTGAGGACTAAACTCAGTAATTTTGAATGCTAATTTGTTAACAGTACTGCAGAGTGTGAATGGCGATATTCTCCAATTAACACCTGAAACCTAGCACAGAGCCGGCCGGTGTGGCCGTGCGGTTCTAGGCGCTTCGGTCTGGAACCACGCGACCGCTACGGCCGCAGGTTCGAATCCTGCCTCGGGCATGGATGTATGTGATGTCCTTAGGTTAGTTAGGTTTAAGTAGTTCTAAGTTCTAGGGGAGTGATGACCTCAGATGTTAAGTCCCATAGTGCTCAGAGCCATTTGACCCATTTGAACCTAGTACAGATCAAGGAAGAAAAATTGTTATTTGTTATTATCATTAAGCACGGAAAGAACTGTAATAGGCTCTGTTAGTTAAACTCGTTTGGATGGCAGATAGATTACTAATGATCAATAATAATTTTTACAGGTACCTACGATTTTCTTTTCTTCTGTCAGAAAGCCGTCAACATCCACGTTATGTAAGTACCAGTTTATTTCTAGCTCCAGTATATTTTACTTGTTTTCGTAGTCAGTTATGGATCAGTCCCGGAATAATGTCCTCCTTTGCACTTCCGCTATGCCGGCCGGGTGGCCTAGCGGTTCTAGGCGCTACAGTCTGGAACCGCGCGACCGCTACGGTCGCAGGTTCGAATCGTGCCTCGGGTATGGATGTGTGTGATGTCCTTAGGTTAGGTAGGTTTAATTAGTTCTAAGTTCTAGGGTACTGATGAACTTAGAAGTTAACACCCATAGTGCTCAGAGCCATTTGAACCATTTCAACTTCCGCCGTGAAACGTTCTACGTCGAATACAGTCACTGCTTCTTCCTCCACGGACAGCCGGAAACAAAGAATCTCCATTGCTATTTGTTTCTGGAGGAGTAGTGAATATTTCAGCAAGCGCTAGTATAAATTCCAATAATGCGCTTCATATAATATTTGCCCAATTTCTATTGATCACAGAGATAAAACTAGTTAAAGAGGTAAGTTTTGACTTCTCGTATTTTACTCCAGCTGCTTTCAGTCTATTAATAGACGTCTTTGTTTCTACGTTCAGCTCGTGCTTAAATTCATGTAATTTAACTTTTGACTCCATTTGTGGCGATTTGTTTCCCAATTCTACTGTATCGTTCAAGAACGTCGCACGGAATTACGAGTGCTGAGTATGATGATATGATATTTGTGTACAGGTTTAG